>NW_026000196.1:1724431-1816548 GCF_001458135.2 Marmota marmota marmota
ACATATAAACCGAGTCACATGGTACTAGGAATGAAATAGTTAAACATAAGCAATAGTGAGATGTTTTAATGGGGTCATCAAGAACACATGAGTCTATTAAGGCTTCTGTTCAAGGGAAAACTCATTCTCAGCTTGGACTCTGTATTATTCAAAGTTCCCCAGAGAAGTTTTTAATAGAAAATATTCACAGACATAACAGAAACACAAACCAGCAGGTGCATGCATTTACTCACTGATGCAGCAAAAACTTGTTGAGTGCCTACCCTATGCCAGGTGCTACTTCTACATCAGAAAACAAAGCAGACCACACACACACACACACACACACACACACACACACACACAGTGTTAGTTGGGTTTTCATCACTGTGACCAAAATACCTGACCAGACCAACTCAGAGGAGGAAAAGCTTAATTTGGCTCTTGGTTGCAGAAGCTCCACTTACGGTCAGCTGATTCCATTATTCTGGATCCAATTCTGGATCCAATGGAACATCATGGCAGGAGGAAAGTAGCTCACCTCATGGTAGCTAGGAAGCAGAGAGAGAGCAAGAGGAGCAAGGGACAAAATATACAATCCTTAAGGCATTCCCCCAATGACCCATTTCCTCCAACTATGCCCCACCTCCCTACATTTACCACCTAGTAATCATTCAAATTGTTGATCCATTTGATGGATTAATTCCCTGATTAGGTTACACCTCTCATAATTGAAACATTTTACCTTCTGCATTAACACAGGATCTTTTGGGGGACACCTCATTCAAATCACACACAGAGAAAGAGAGAGAGAGAGAGATTATGAGGAACTGGCTCACATGGTTGTGGAGGCTGAGAAGTCGAATGATCTCCCACCTGTAAGCTATAGACTCAGGAAAGGCATAGTATAGCTTTAGTCCAACTCCTAAGAATGAAAAGCAGGAGATCTAATGGAGTACATCTCAGTCCAAGGGCTGGAGAAAATGAGATGAGATGTCCCAGCTCAAGCAAACAGGTAAGAAGAAAAGCGGATGAATCTCTCCTTCCTCTGCCTTTTTATTCATTGGATTTTCATGATACTCATTATCTGTTATTCAGACCCTCAATGGATTTGATGGTGCCCACTCACTGGGGCTATCCACTTTGCTGAGCCCACTGATCCAAATATTGTCCTGAAACACCCCCACAGACACATTAGAAATAATGTGTATTCTGGGAGCCCATGACACAGCTAAGTTGATATAAAATTAACCAGATCAAATTCAAAAGTTACTATTTAAACTAAAAAGAGTTGGAAAAAATACCTTTGCATTATAGTAGCACAAAAAAATTTAGGCAGCTGAGAAAAATATACACAGACACAACAGGGATGGAAAACAGCAGGTGCATACATTTACTCATTGATTCAGATGCCAAGTGCCTATCCTGTGCCAGGCACTGCAGTAGACATCAGATATACAGGGGAGAAAAAAAGAGACCAAGCCCTGCCCTCAGGATGGTGGGAAAACAGATAATGAGTATAATGAAAATACAATGAAACATGTTATAAGGAGCTACAAGGTTGAATGGGACAGTCGTTACTCTAAGGAAGTGCCATTTAAGGCATTTTGGATGATGTGAGGAGTGAGCAACAAATTTGAAGACAAATCATTGCAGACTGAGGAGATGACCAGTAGAAAGGCCCATAGCAACAAGAATCAGAAAAGAACATTGGTTTGGAATGCACAACTGAGTACCTGGAGAACACTGAAACAAGAAATTCTGTCCAGATTAGGGAAAATAACTATTTTAGTCACATAAAGATGTTTTGGTGGAGAGGAATGACGTATGATAACAAGTACCCAATCCACCCACTGGAACTTGTAAGCAGGGGGAGAAGGAACAAGGACATGCTGGGGTTGGATGGACAGCCTTTCTTCACTTAAGGGGTCATCAGTTCATCTGAGTGCCCTTAACTAACTATCCTGGCTTTAAAACTAAAAGTCCAACATCCAAGGAAACTGCTAGGTCCTGGCTGTACATAATGTTGAATTCTAGAGAAAAAAGGCATCTTGAAGCATTATGTATGTATGTATGTATGTATGTGTGTGTGTGTGTATATATATATATATATATATATATATATATATGAAGAAGCTGCAGTCAAAAGTAGAAGAAATATTTTGAAAAATATTTGCAAGAAGAAACAAATTGAATTCCCATGAGTATCTTTCTGCTCTTCTTAAAGAATAAAAGAAAAAGAAGTTAAATATGACATATGAATGTAAAAATTACTCTTGAAAGAAATACAGTAGAGTCTTCTCAGTATCCATGGGGGATTAGTTCCAGGACCCCTACAGGAATACTTAATCCCCTGCCCTTAAATAAAATTTTTGAAAAGCCATTTGGAACATGAGGACAGAACTGGACTCCAGAATTGGCCCCTCCACAGTGACTCTGGCCCTTGTATCATTTTAAGATAATCCCTTAACCTCTCAGGATCCTGGTTTCTTCTCCTACACAACAAAAAATGAGGCAAGTGGGCTTAGAGGTCATAGGGGAAAGTTTTAGTGAGCAACAAATTTGAAGACAGATCATGGCAGACTGAGGAGATGACCAGTAGAAAGGCCCATCACAACAAGAAGCAGAATTGCAACAGAATTTAGCCAGTCATGATAATCCCTTATTTCTGTCCCACAACAAGTAAGCAGTCTGCTATGGACTGGATCTTAAGTGTCTCCCAAAAGCCCATGTGCTACAAAGTTCTGTCCCAAACCTGGGGTGCTTTTGGGAGGTCGTGGAACCTTTAAGAGGTGGGGAATTTGCTCATTAGGGGAATGTCCTTGAAGAGCCCCCTACTCCTTCCTGTATTTCCCTTTCACGTCCTGACCAGTTTGAGATGAGCAACTTTCTCTACCATGCATTCCTGCCATGATGTACGGTGCCCCCACAGGCCCAACACAACAGGATTACTCCACCATGTACTGAAACCTCCGAAGCCAGGAGCCAAAATAAACCTTTTCTTTCTTTATTTTTTATTTTGTTGGTTTTGTTTTATTTATTTTTGTTATACATGACAGTAGAATTAATTTTGATATAATTACACAAGCATGAGCTATATCTTATTCTAATTAGGACTCCATTCTTAAGGATGTACACCATGTGACTAAGTGACAACAGGTAGAATTCACAATGGTGTATTCATGTATGTACCTAGGTAAATTATTTTTTATTCATCCCACTGTCTTTCTTTTCCTGTGCCCCTCCCTTTTCTTCATTCCCCTTCATCTAATAACCTTCCCTCTTTTTAAGGTGTTTATCTCTGGTATTTTGACATAGCAACAGAAAGCTGCCTAAACACATAGTTTCATGCACATGTTCTCATTTAAACAGAGGTGCACTTGGTGAAAAATGTATATCGCAGTCACCTACTCTTTCCACCACCCATTGGTGTTGTCACATCCACAGAAAAAGTATATATACAATTTTAGATATGGAGTGTTCACTTGCACTAAAAACTGCCTAAATCACAGGAAAATTGCCGATGGTTTCAGCAACAACAATGACATCAATGACCTCAGCAGTAATTAGCTTTTGTGGATAATGGGAGCAGACAAGAGGTTTCAGTGGACTCAGACAGGTGGGAAACTTGGAAATGAAAAAATGAAGACAGAAGGTGTGAACCGCACTTTCAGGCAGATGAAAGTTTTGAAATGCAGCTGCGTGAGTGGCAGATCCAGGGTCATCGGAAGGTGATTGCTATTTCCTTTTTATTTGTTTTCAGATGAGAGGGGCTTGCACACGATCATGAACCACAGAGAAGATGACAGGAGACAGGCAGAAATTAAAGGTTAGAAACATGGGGGAGGGGCAAAATAGAAGTAGATGCTATATAAGTCACAAATGAGAGGAAGATTTCCTCCTAGCTGAGACAGAAGTGAAGGGCAATGAAGAAGGAGAAGACAAGATGCGCAGGGCGAACCTGCTGATTGCCTATCAAGTAGATCAAGCCATCTGCTGAGAGTCCTGTACAGGAGGGAAATCTAAATCAGAGTGGGGAGGGTTTGCAGTAGCTACTGATTATGATGAAGGAGGAGCATGACCAGGGTCTCATAGAAGGCTTGATTTCCAGGGAGTTCCCTCCCATTGTTACTTAGTCACTCACGGGCAGGTTTGGAAGGTGAGTGATTGGAGTGTCCTAAGACTTAGTCAACCAGAGGGGAGGTTGTAGAAGGACAAAAGGTAGCCAGGACCTGGAAGACAAGGGAGAGGGTTTAGAGAATAACGTTCTATTTGATTCAGGTTGAATGGGGAAAGGAAATAAGGCCATGAATGTTGGGATATTGCAGGAGGGGAGCAGCAGTGTGTGTGTGGGGGGGATATTTATTTTAGGTTGTTTGTGGCCCAAGAGTGGGTTTTTAGGAATGTTAACACAAAGAATGGGAGTGAAGTGTGTGGAAATGGAGAGAAAGAGTGAGGTCAGAAAGGAACCCTGGAGTTTTAAGATTCAAACTCATTGAGTTTCCCACAATTCCCTAATGATAGCAGTCAGTGCTTGCACTAAATGGTTAAGTTCCTCTTCACATAATCTCTATACTCACAGAAACCGCCCAGTCTATCTCCAGCTCCCATCACCATGACAACTCACACTCCACAGTAGCATTAGGGCCATTATGAGGGGAAGCAAAGCGATCAATGCCTAAATCACCCCACATCTGAGATGATTATCCTCAGAAGTCTCAACCATTGATCTTGTTGGTTCTTGATCAGCCAGATGGTTCCAACTCATTAGAGACCTCCCAACACCTCAGAGCCAGAGGACCAGCATGTCCTTCCCAAGGTCCAACACTGACCTTGTTGGACCATATCCACAGATTATGTTTGGAAAACAAACAGGTAGAATAAGACAATTGTGTCTTGAACACCAAAGGGAACTATAGAACATTCCAAGATGTAGAACAGAGAGCCTAGAGGCCTCACCAAGAAGGTGGGTATCACTGAGCAGCACAACTACTAATCAGAGAAACAAATGGGGTAAGAAATGCAGAAAAAAAAATGCTGAGATGAAACTGAAATATCCATGAAGCAGTATGCTGAGCACAGCACACCCCAAATCTAATTTAGGATCCCCCACTAACTCCTTAGAAGTGAAATCATCCTGAATGATGGCAAGGTTCTAAGTACTCAAGGCCTTAAGTAGAAAATAAAGGTCACTGGAAATGAAGAGACTACAGAACTCTACAACTAATGGATTAGTGATGGACTCTCCAGGTAAGACTTCTCAGGTTAAAAGGTTTGTTGTTGATGCCAAAGTCGTAGAATAATTTCATGATTCATAGATAATAATGCCAAGGCATGCTGTGAGCTTCATGTAAAAATGAATTTTGCTCAGAATTTGGAAATGGTTGAGTCCCATGACAAAACGAATCCTCTCACACCAGCTTCATTACTTAAGAGAGTAGATAAAAGAGCAGCCCCATTAAAAAGGGTGCACTGGTTGAAAAATGAATATCTTTAGCATGGCTCTAAGCTTTGATTCAGGCAAAAGACAGATGACATTTGGTGAAGTGGATGAAATTTAAGGAGACTATCTCCTCATGTTGTCAAGAGAACTGGAGGAATCCATAGTGAAAAATCAAGGAAAGAACCTGGAGAAGCAGGAGCATGCATATATAGAAAAGATGACCTGAAGGGCTCAAATTTTGGATGGTAGCTAGGAATGGATTGAATCAGCAAGCCTCGTGGTTACACAAAGATCAATGATAAAAACATTATTTTGGAAGAACTTGAGCTTCTGGGAACCATTCTCTAGGTGCTCAAAAGATGTGTTATGCTGAACTTTCTAATCTGGATCTTTACAATAGTCTTTAATATTTTAAATCTCCAGTTTCAACTTCCACCTAAGTTTAAATCCCATAATTCCATCAGGTTATCCTCCCAAAATGTGGGTTCAGGACTTGGGACTCCTCTGCTTGGAATGATTAATCAAATTCTCACCATGTTAAGGATAAACACTTTATATGTGTCATTTAAGCCCCCGTACAATTTAGCACCATCCTACCCACCAGCCTGACGTCCCACTCCATCCTATTCAAGCCAGTCACACTAGATTTCCTATCAAAGGGAGGGATGAGGTAGTAAGTCAGAGTTTAGACCCCAAACGCAGTTTGGGTTGGAACCCCAGCTTTGTCACATGACTGACATAGCCATGTGACCTTGTAACCCCTCCTAGCCCTTTCCACTTTGTGAAAATGCAGTGGTAATGATATCTACCTCAGAAAGTTGTTTTAGGATTAAGTGAGTTAATCTAATCAAAGCACCAAGTATATGATCAATAAATGGTAGAGACTATGGAACAAGAGTTCACATTCCTCCATGAAGCTGTACCCTCATTTCTCTGCTGGAAATGTTCTTACCACCTTTCCCATCTCAAAATACTTGTCTTAAGTCCCAGCTTAAATATCACCATTTCTTTGAAGTTTTTAGGTTTTTTTTCTTTTCTTTTCTGATATTGTGCTCCCGTGAGATTTATTCAGTCCAATTAGAGCAATAATAGCAGTGTATTTGAATTAACTGCTTAATGCAATTTTGCCTAGTGCAAACCCTGGGTGGATTTACCCTTGCACAAACTGCCACAGACTAATTCAAGCTCCACAGTCTTTGATATGCAAAATAATTAAAAAGGGACAGTACATTCTTAAGCAGAAGAAAAAAAAAAAGATTTGCTATGTCTTAAAGAAAAAAAAAACAGTTATATGCCTTCCTGACTGACAAAAAAAAAAATCCAATTACTGGGGCTGGGATTGTGGCTCAGTGGTAGAGCGCTCACCTAGCACATGCAAGGCCCTGGGTTAGATCCTCAGCACCACATAAAAATAAACAAATAAAAGATAAAAATAAATAAATAAAAGATAAAAAATAAACAAATAAAAAGACATTGTGTCCAACTACAACTAAAAAATAAATATTTTTTTTTAAATCCAATTACTGCCTTACTCAAAACTTCTACATCCCCAGGGTTTAAATAGTGCTTAGCACTTAGAAGGTACTCAATAAAGGACTTTTGAATCAAATGAGTTGTAACAGAATAAGACTGAATGCAATTAAATATAGTTATATTTGAGGGAGGTTGAAATATCCACCATCCAGCTAATACTTGAAGAAAAATTCTAAACTGAACCCCTAATAATATGAACATCTGAGATGCATGTTAATGAGCAACAGAAAGCTTATCATGTCCCTCTGCACTAGCCAGCAATATGTCCTTTTTCTTGCCAGCAATATTTTCAATGGGAGAAGTATCTACAAGTATTTCTAGCTCCCTTTATGTTATTAAAAGTACCAGCGTAACCTAGTAACCACCAAGAAACAGATATTAAAACAGACACTTTATAATACATTCCAGAACTTTGCCATCCATTTAGCATAAATGTCTACATTCTAATAATTACCCATTTCTTACTTATGAGAATAATTTTTTGCCACTTTCCCCAATGTCTTTTTCAAAACCCCCTTCTCCTCCTCTCAATATTTTGACTGATCTACTCAAAAGTCGAGTGAGCGAATGCGCAAGCTGATTTAAAAACAAAAGAAGTAAGTCAGCTTTGAAAGGTCAGGTCAAGCAAAGTGAAAGAACACTTGTCTGAGCCTCACAGAGTCACTTGGACTTTTATTTTTGAATCTGAATTGGCTGCTTTATAGCAATGGAAGGGCATCACTTTGGTTGAAAGTCTTTGGATCATTATGCAAAGAGTCACAGAAGCCCTTGCAATAAATGTCTTAAGTCAAATTATAGTTTTATAATCGTTTGGCCCAGGGATTCAGAAATTGGTTAAAACTGGCTTTTAACCATGCCGTAGGGCAATGAACAACAGAATCCCAGAATTGGAGGTTAAGAAAGCATCCTGAGTCATTTCTACCACCTTCCCTCATATCTCGGACAAGCTCCCAGCCATTCTGATCTGAGGCTTAGGACACATAGACTTCACTAAAAGAAAGGCAATGATGTGGACCAAACTGGGTGTGGAGGACCTGGAGTTCGCCATTTCTTTGAAAATCTTGTATGTGAACAGAGGAATGAATAATGGAGGTTATTCAAGACACAGAGAAAGTCCAATAAGCTCCTTTTTAGTCTCCTACTCACTACAGTGCATTTTAATGATGAGTGAAGGTGGAAAGACGATGCTCCTAGAGAAAGACCATGACAAGAGAATGCAAAGCCTGGGGTAGGCAGGAGGGGTATGTCAATGAAGTTCACATCAGCCCCAAAGAATAAGAAAATCTCTTCCTAGGTGTTAAAAAGGAAGAAACAGAAAATAGTTGGAGATAGAAGTGCATTTCTAAAAATATATTATTTGCATTGACTTGACTTTGATTAAACTATTTCTCTTTGTCACACACTGTCCTAGGCCCCGAGGGAAAGAACACAATTCCTTGTGTCCAGTAGCAAGGAGATCAAAAGTGGAAAATCACTGTTGCAATGAGAGAATAAACAAAGTGATAAAAGAAAGAGATTGAGATTAGGGAGATGCTTAATTCATGCCTCAAGCAGGATGACTTGAAAGGGGAGGTGGCATGTTATGGTGACAAAGAAGAAAATGGTGAATGTTGTCAGTCAATAGCAGCTTATTTTCTGAACACTATTCTTCTTTGCAATTGAGAAGAATAAAATTAAAGGATCGCATGTAAGCTTAAATAAATTAATAAGACTTAAGAGAGAGATGTGATTGCTAAAGCAATCTGACAGCATCTCCTGCATATCCTGCATCAGAATCTAGTTCTATGCTCCACTCTAGAGACCACAGTTTGAGAGCATACAATGATAAAAATTCCACACCAGCAGAAGATGACCAGAGGAAAGGACCTGAGCACATGTCATGCAAGGAGTATCTCAAAAGGTATCAGTGAGCATGTGGATGTGAGCCCTTCCCACAAACCATCCAGTGAGATACTGGTTGAGAGATGGCATCAGTTTCACATTTGGTTCCTTGGCAATGGTTTCCTAATGGCTTTAAAATTAAGTTGTAGGATACACTCCCCACACCACATCTGCAGGAGCTTCAGCCCCTGGGCATGAACTAGGGACAGGTTTCAGCTCCTGAATTCATTTCAGAGTGCATGCTTTGCTCCTTTTCTTACATCCTCTTGGCCTGTGAATCCTTGAAATTCTTCATTTTACTCTGTCTGGCAGGCTCCTGATGGTCCTCAGGCTTGGGGAGAAGATGGACAAAGAATGAGAATGAGCAGCAGGGCCAAGAGTGAGAGGAGTGAGTGTAGTATCAAGTCTCCCTCAACCCCCTCCAACCCCGTGAGTGAAGAACAAATGGGACCCTGGCTGTTCCCTGAAAAAATGCTGCCTGCCAAGACTAACACCATCTGTCACATGCCCCAGATCAGCTCTACGGCACTGATGGCATTGGCTCACGTCCTGGGTAGTAGGTGCTGTCTACATACCCAGGGTATATGAGGAGGGATTTAACTAAGTGAGATTTAACTGAGGCTAAAGATGGGGTAGATAATTCATAGTGGAAGCAACATAAGACATGATGAACTCATGGGGTGGCATACAGAAGGACTTCAAGTCTGTTGAAGAACAACAAAAGCCAACAGAAAAGGCTAGGGCTAGAAACAAGAGCCTAGAGCTTGGTAGGAAAGTTATCATAATGGATCAAAGTTGGCACTGAGTTCAGGGAGTTGTGGAGTGACTGTGGACTGTGGCAAAGGTCTGGTGCTGTGTGCAGCTTCCCTTCATATGCCTAGGGGTACATTGCTTCAGTTAAAGAACCAGAGGCAGAGAGCAAATCATTAGTAGGTCCCTGAGAAACCAGGCCTCTTTCTCCAAGACAAAAGCCCATCAGCCCCATTTAGTTTCTCCTAACAAAATCTTATAAAAATGACACAGACAACAAATGTAAATCTGGGTCCTTCTGCCACATGTTCCAACTGCTGTGGCTATCAACAGCAGCTGCAGATAGTGCAGGGAAACAAATTCAGGGAGGGGTTGAAAATTTAACTGAGAGAGCTTTTTCATCAACAGTAGTGATTTCCTCTTGGTCATAATAAACTTGTGGGTTTATCTTGACCTGTAGGGAGATTTGTAATGTGGGACCCACTCCAAACGATGTTGGAAAACCAGGATATATCCAGAAGAGAACAATCCAAAAGCTAAGAGGCATTTGAAGAATCTGGAAATATACCCTGAACCTTCCCTAAATCAGAATTCTCCACAGCAGTGGTTCTCTGACTTGTAAAGCAAGAATCACCTGAAGGGTTTGTTAAATTAATAGATTACCAGACCCAACTGTCAGTATTTTTCTGGTTGGCTGGGGTGTGGTGGGCTTGGCAATTTGTATTTCTAATGAGTTGCCAGGTGCTGCTGTAGCTTCTAGGCAAAGAGGCTAGTTCAAGTATCTTTTCTGTGGAGAACAGAACTAGGATTAATAAAATAATGTCTCACTTTTGGTTCACTCTAAGACAAAAATTAATGTGCAATCATCAAGAATACAAATAACAATAAAGTGGTGAGGATGTGGGTAAAAGGAACTCTTATACACTGTTAGTGGAAATGTAAATTAGGACCATCACTATGATAATCAGTATAGATGTTCCAAAAAAAACTAAAAATTGAGCTACCAAATGATCCAGCTATGCCATTCCTCAATATTTACCCAAAAGAATTAAAGTCAACATATTTTAGTGATACATGCATACCTATCTTTATTGCAGCACAATTCACAACAGCCAAGGTGTCCATCAACAGATGAATGGATTTTTAAAAATGTGGTATATATACACACAATGGAGTTTTATCCAGCCATAAAGAAATTGAAATTATGCCATTTTTAGGGAAATGAATGGATCTAGAGAGCAATATGAAAATAAGCCAGATTCAGAAAGCCAAGTGCTATAGGTTTTCTTGTATGTAGAAGCTAGAGAAAAAAAAGGGGTGTCATGAAAGTAGAAGGGAGACCATAGGTTTAGAGGATAGTTGGATTTTATGTCACTGAGTCATTGTGTTAAACCTCTTTACGACCTCCTTCAGATTAATATTCTATTCTTATCAGAAGGTTAAAGAAACAATAAGGGTATTTGTAGGGAGAGAGGCATCCACGTTCGCCCTTCCCTCCATGCCTCTATCCAGCAGAAGTTCCTGCCTACACCCTTCTACAAACTCTATTTCCTCATGTGTTAGGACTTTAGCTTAGCCATGGTCTTCTCGCCTATAACCATAACATCAGTGTCCTAATCTACAGATCATGTCACTCCCCTGCTCTAGCAATCTCCCAGTCTCTCCTGAAAAAAAAAATTAGCATAATATTCCAGACTCCTTTTGATCACATAACTCTCTCCATTTCCAACCCCACACCTTCCTTTATTTCCATTTGAAGCTGGAGCCACAACATATTGGACTCCTTAAGTTCCACAGATAAAGCACAATTGTGCACAACAGTCTTTGCAAAGTCTGTTCTATCTGCCTAGAATATCCACCCTCACCTTAACCACCCTCAAGAATCTATTCTCCAGGAATCTTCGGGCGTGGTGGCACACACCTGTAATCCCAGGGACTCCGAAGGCTGAGGCGGGTGGATCACAAGTTCGAGGGCAGCCTCAGCAACTTAGTGAGATTCTATCTCAAAATAAAAATAAATAAATAAAAAGGGCTGGAGATATGACTCAGTGGTCAAGAGCTCCTGGGTTCAAGTCCCCAATACCAAAAGAAAAAAAAAGGTTTAAAAGAATCTACTCTCCAGGAATTTAGAAGCTCAGAACAACTAGCCTGATATTGCTCTCATTCATGGGAGAAGACAACAGTGTTTTTGTTTTTAACACCCATTATCTTCACTGCTTAATTGTTTTACTTTGCTCAGTTCTGGTGACAAGCAGCATATCTTAATCCTTTCTTATTGAGAGTGCCATCTAGTGACTCTGCTCCATAAAAATCCTCCCTGGCCATCCTGTGTCTGGTCACGTGAGTGCAGTTGGTGTTTAACTACTGGCGGTTGCAGCAGCCATATTGGTGACTGCCAGCTTCCTACAGACAGCTCAGCTTCCCTTGTTCGCTTCTATTTTTATTAGTGAAGGGGGGAAAATAGCATCACTGGTGTTTTATAATTGGAAACATGACCTATATATTCTTGGCTGCCCCAGCCTTTCCTAGAAGGGGGTAAAAAGGAAAATATAACCTCAGAAACAGCAGTCTTTCTAATCTGTGTACTCAGCATTAATACCTCCAGGTTAATTAAGGACAATGAAATGTGGATGACGGAAAACAATGTGGGTTGGTCGGAGGCAGAGAAGTTAGATTCCAGAAGTACAAAGCTTCCAAGAGGAAACTGAAGAATAGGCTGCATGCCTGCAGCAGTCACGGGAGTTTTAAATAGCTGAATCTACTTAACTTGCAGTTTAAGTCTTCTGAACAGAGCTTTGGAAGAGGGAGGCTTCCATGGGCCCCAGGAAGTCAACTCAGAAGTGCTAATCTGGTCCTTAAGCTATGAAGATTCTAGCCACCACTTGTTCCAGGTGACCTTAAGCAGGAAGGACATATCCTGCAACTTCTCTATGGCCCTAGATTAAAAAAAAAAAAAAAAGCACAGATGCAGTCTCCAGATGAGTGACCACCTGGCCCTTGGTTCTTGCCACCTTTCCCCAGTTCCTATCTTGAAGCTAAGGTCTGAAGCCCCTCTCTCCTCCTATTTATCTCTAATGTAAAGTCTCAGCCCTTTCCAACTCCTGAGCCCAGGAGAATATGACCTGGCACCCACAGGATGGATGTGATTCTGCTGGGTCTCTGTGTGCCTGGCACGAGCTCCTGGTGCTGGGAATTCACCAGTCTGAAACTATCCTGAGAAGAAAGAGCCAGAATTCAACCTGTTTCCTGGAATCTCCCCTGGTCAGGTTGGAACCAGTTGAAGGCATAATCCACACAAAACTCCTGCCAGTCCCAGTCTAAGAAAGGCATTCAGGGAGACAGAACCAAACACTGCCACCAGGAATACCAGGCTATGAAGCCTCAAAGACAGTCCAGCCTCTCATCTCTCTTGGCAACAACTTTCTTCTATCACTGATTTCTACAGAATTTTTTGAGGATCTAGTTCCTACACTGTGACTTATTAGCTTGGTAGCCTTAGAAATGTCATTCTCTAGGTCTGTGGTCTCTTTAGGAAAATGAACACAGGGACATCTGCTTCTGCCTCTATAATTCTTCACTCTCTACTGTTGTCCCAGAGTTTAGACTTGCCTTTATTTAACCCTATGGCAAAAGATGGACCCACCAAAGTAGAGTCAATCATTTACCCTAGCTATAAAGGAACTCATTGAGAAATGAAGGGACAAAGGTGGGTGAATTATAATGAACATTGTTATTATCTGCCCAACAGCTTTCTCATCCCTGTATTTCCTGGGGATACTCCCTCCCTAATTTCCAGTAATTCTGGTGGGGCTGCCAATCATGTGCACTGCTGACCAAGAGTAGACTTCCCCTGCACCACATCCACTCAGCAATGTGGCCCATCATGAGCCCATCCAGGAAAAATACGTAGTAGATGATTGGCTAGGTTTTCCCATTACAGGTAGGTTAAGAATTCAGAGGATTTATAGACACATGGCTATTGACCACTTCCTCAGGCACATGAAGAAAGCTAAATGAAAACGCAAGGCAGCTTAGACAAAGCAGAGAAACAAAAGGTGAAAAGTTATTCTTGGTGCCTTCTCTTTGTGTTCATGGACCCCTCTATCCCATGTACTTCCCAGTGAACTTCCTCTCTCACCACCACTACTACCTTTGGGTTTTATTCCAAGCTAATATGAAGTATGTTTTTGTGTTAATCAGCTTTATGTCTCTGTGTCCAAAATACCTGACAAGACCAACTTAGAAGAGGAAAAGTTTGGCTCACAGTTTCAGAGGTTCAGTCCATGGTGCAGTGGAAGAGCATGGTGGAAGAGCATTGTTCCACTCTTGGCAGCAAAGAAGCAGAGAGAGAGGGCTATGGACTGTAGCTAAGATGCACCCTTCTAAGGCACACCCCCAGTGACCAGCTTCTTCAGCCTCACCCACCTCTCTATAGTTATCACCCAGTGAGTCTTTTTAAACGAGAATGGACTGATTAGGTTGAAGCTCTCCCAACCCAATCATTTCACCTTTTAATATTTTTGCATTAGCACAGGAGATTTGGGGGGAGACGTACCATATCCAAACTATGATTGTATTGCTTGGATCTGAAAGTGTTCTGAATCATAAAATTATTCCTTGCTCATTTCTATTCTTTCTGTATCTGCAACCATATCCCCTGAAGTTTATAGGTCTTGGTTTTCTTCACGGCCCCAAATCTCCATTGCTTGTTTTTTCCTCTAGCTCCCATATGCCTGCAGGTTTTCCAAATCTTTCAGCTTCCTTTGAACATCTTGTCAAACATAAACCATTTCAAGAAATACAGCCCATGGACCATATACAAGTGTGCTATATTTATTTGGGGGCAGTTTCCAAGCATCCTAGCAAATGGAAAGATGGGAATACAAACAACCATAGAAAGCCAAGTGCCAACACTGCCAGAGAGCAATGAAGCACACATTTCCAGTTGCCTCCATCCAACGCAGACCTTTGGAAGACAAACGTCCCCTCCCACACTAACTAGACTAACCAATTTTACCAATCTCAAACTAACCTCTGCAAATACCTTCCATATGCCCAGCCACAAGGGAAGTTACAGTGACATATTATGTAAATGCATCATTTCTGCTGGTATTAAATCCCATTCAATCCTATTAAATCTGCTTTTTCTTAAAGCTCCTGCTCAGGTAGGTTGTGAGAGGACACTGAAGTTTTAAATTCTCTAAAACATCTAATATAATAACATTACACCTTAATTATTCCACAAATAATCTTCCTTAGTTTGAAAGTGTCATTTGGCAAAGCCACAAAGACAAAGGATAATACCCCTAATTACTAATCTTTTATAAAAACTGTCCTGGAAAAAAAATCTCAGTGCTTTTAGGAGCACAACATACAAAATGCAATTTTATTTTTTCATTTTTCCCTAGGTTTCAAATGGCAGAAGCAATCTGATGGGCTTCTAAGCTCCCTATGTAGGTCACTGGCACATTTGCATGTCTTCCCAAGAATCATTTTCCATGGGATTTTTGCTCAGGGAGAGAACATATCTAAAATTCAAACTCTCTTTGGAGAGGCTGGTATTCAAGTGGGAAAAAATAGACAGCAGCTCCCAAGCTGTGCTAACAATGTTGGTTCCTTTTCAAAATGTGTTCAATCTGATGAAAATCGCAGAGATGACCACCTAAGTTCCCAAAGTATCACACAGCCAAAAACTGTATTTGGGAAGGGAAAAAATTGTGTTGTCATTAACAATTCACATGTGCTGTTTCTAGATTTATGCCCAAAGGCATCTTGTCAGTTATTGTTTGGCCAATGCTTTTTGGAGACATTTTTCTGTGATTATTTCCAAGCATTTTCACAGAAGCATCCTCCTTTCAGATGGTGGTGCCCAAGAAGGGAATTATAGAGGCTGAATATCCTAAGAGTCATGGAATGAGAAGTGATGAGAGCCAAGAAGGGACATAGGGTGATTTTTCCAGTTCTATCTTTAGGAATATATTCATCTCCTAAGTTACTGAAGCAGTGGCAAAAACTCCTTTTGCATTGGTCTCAGTTCCTCCCTTTGTGCTATCCAGGAGAGGGTTAATTAGACAAAGTTCACTGCATGTCCCCTTAATAAACAGGCTAACCTGATGCCACTTATGAAGGAGAGCCAGATGCCCTGATGTACATGCTGCATGTCTCCAGGCTGGGCGTGAATTACTGCCTCTACCTGGGGAAATGAGCAGCAACTGATCTTTAGGAGGAGCTCCAGACCTTCCCACCTTTCCCCTAAAGACAAGCAATCAGGGCTGATTCCAGTGCTTCCAGGGGTCAGTATTTGGTGAAGCTAAGAATGAAGACGTGACAATCAGCCTCTGCTACACGCCATCTTTGAATGGATCCCCTGTTTTGTTTGCCTTCTCCCTCTTGGGATGCAACTTTATCTCCTTGTTAGGATCCAGGTGGA
Organism: Marmota marmota marmota; assembly: GCF_001458135.2. Lineage (NCBI taxonomy): Eukaryota > Metazoa > Chordata > Mammalia > Rodentia > Sciuridae > Marmota > Marmota marmota. Next base: position 1,740,448 of record NW_026000196.1, read on the forward strand.
ACCCAGAGGGACAGAATTTTGATACAATGGCTGAATTCTGTCCTTGGCTTTCCTTCAGGGTCCTCTTCCAGTCCTGTGAGTGATAATGTGACAGTCAAGACCCCAGGAAATGCTCACTGGGCATTTTTCTTGTTTCTGTGGAGTTCCGGTACAGGAGAATATTGGCTGTCATGTACTTCAGCTCAATTTACCTCTTTAGGGTACATTGCAGGTTGTCACAATGTACACAATTTCTGAGCCTGACTGGACTATAGATGGGTGTTATCCTAATAATCCACTTCCCAGGACTGAACAGAAAAACACACTCAGCCTTTCTCCCAGGCATAGACTCATTTACTCAACAATTACTGAGTCCCTGTGACAGGCTCGGGAAATAATGATAAAGGTACCATAGTGACATAGAAGGGACATGAGCTAGGGCAGAGTTGGGTAAGGAGATGGTTATGTTTCAGGGTGATTCATTGTTTTAGTCATCTTTTTCACTGCTCTGGCCCAAAGACCGGACAAGCACAATTTTAAGGAGGAAAAGCTTATTTGGGGGCTCACAGTTTCAAAGGTCTCACTCTATAGAGAGCCATCTCCATTCCTCCTGGCTGAGGTGAGACAGAACATCATGGTAGAAGTGTGAAGCAGAGGAAAGTAGCTGGGAACATGGCACCAGGAAGGAGAGAGAGAGAGAGAGAGAGAGAGAGAGCTCTGCTCAGCAAGGGCAAAATATAAACCCCAAAGCACACCTCCAGGGATCCACTACCTCCAGCCACATCCTATCTGCCTACTGTTACCACCAAGTTGATCCATATCAGGGGATTAATGCAATGATTAGATTAAACCTTTTAAAACCCAATCTTTCATCTCTAAACTTTTGTGCATGTTCTCACACATAAGGTTTTGTGGAACACCTGATAATCTCCATGCAAGTATTTTGGAGAGAGATAACCAAACAAGGAGGCAGCACCATCTTCAGCTGTTCCTGAAAGCAGGAAAGAGAGCTCAGAGTGGGCCCAGGGGTGAGCAGGACTCTGAAGAATGGTCAAAGCAGAAGAGGAGGGCCTAGGCAGGAAAAGCCGTAAATAAAAAAATACAGGGCAGGTAAGAAGTAGCAGGTTTTAATCAGGGACCAATTGATGAGCATTTCAGAATAGCTAGAGAACCAGACCCAGTAGAAGAAAACAGGAGTAGGGGAAAGAGAGAAGCCAGGGATTTAGCACAGAGCTCCTTTTATGTTATTTACTCATTTGTTTGTTCACTCAAAAACTAATTAATGAACACATTTTCAGTCGCTGGCACCATTCTACAAACTGGTAATACAGAAGAGACAGGGAACAGTAAGTAGTCCTGGTTTCATGGAGCTTATGTTCTGGTGAAAGACAAACACACAAACAAGGATTAGTACTATGAAAAAGCCAAGGTGGAAAGAGGGGAGGGTGTCATTTTATACAGGGTGCTCAGGATTAGAACTAAGCAGAAACCTGAAGTGGTGGGCCAGGAGAGAGGCTGCTGAGCACCCTTATCTTTACATTCCAGTGTTCCCAGATCTTACCTGTGTTGTAGGGACAAACGAGGCAAGGCAACGAAGACAGCAGGAAACAGTTTTATTTGGCTGCAGCCAGGTCCAGAGGGCACAGCTTTTGCTGTAATCAATCAATCCTCTGAACCCCAAGTTCAGGTCATTTCAGTGTTTTATACCCAGCATGTAAGGGGAGGGGCTCAGAAGTTCACAGTCTGAAGAAGTTCACACAAAAGCAGCTTTTTCTTTCACTGTTCTGGGCAAGTTAACCCTTCAAGCACAACACCTGAGAAGGAGAGAGCTTCTTTTCCCCTCTCTTTCCTTCCCCTGCCAGCTGTTACCTTGGAACCCAATTGGTAACTTATCTTAAAAATGTAGACACCTCTGTGAAGCCCAGCTCAAGGTCAGAGGCCTTATTTGCACATTTCTACAAACTACTATACTGGATATGTTTGTGAAAAATGAGTAAGAGGGGTGCCCAACACCTGGAGTGCTGGTATCCTCTCAGCTAGTGGCCAAGTAAAACAGGGTGACATGAAAATAGGAAGTTTATCTACACTAAACTCTTTTGCAGAGACTTTTTTGCTGACAGTCCTAAAATCTACCATGGTGAAGATTTCTGGAGAAGCCGAGCCAAGATTTTTCTGTGGAGAAAGGGGATGCCACTTCACCTGGACCATTGGCACCACTGAACCATGTCCCCCTGTGTCCCTGGCTGGTTGCTTGACCCACAGGCCACAGCATTCCTGCAGACCCAACTTTCTGGACCCTATTCCAACCTACCTGCCCTTGCTCACAGCAGGTGGTAACATTTTCCTACTGCAAAGAGTAATTCAAGGTCACTAGGGCACAGCTTCCATTTTCTGTCCCACAACCACAAACATCCATTTCTGCGTGCCCCAATGAAACATCAACTTGCCAAAAGTCAGCACAGTGAGATACAACCCACATACTCACCCCACATATTCACCCATCAGGTGAAGAGAGTCAACCCAATGATTTGCTAAATTTACCACATCCTTTATTCATCAAAAATGCCCTCAACCATTTTAGCCATGACTGTTTAAGGGCTTTAAAAATATTCTGTATTTATTTACTGATTATGAAATAAAATTTTCAAAATACAGAATATTTTATTATCAGAAGCCAAAATTTCAATATTATTTTCAGATAAAATTATTTTTTAGAATCAATTTGAAAACCTCTTTTAAGGTCTTTTGTTTATTGTCTCACAGATATTTTCACATTTTTTGATTTTTATCCTTCTTTCACAATTTCACGTTTATAATAAATTAACATGAATTTTGAGGCATAAGCATACAATCTAATACTGTATTTTCTTTAAGAATTTTCATTCCTTTCCCCCAGTTTGAGTGGTTAACATTTCATCTCTAATTTATCTGCAGATTACTAACAAGTCAACCACAACCAAATTGTTCCTCTTTGGAAATGAAAATTTAAACTTTTTTGTTGTTGTTGTTGTAGATGGACACAATACCTTTATTTTATTTATTTTTATGTGGTGCTGAGGATGGAACCCAGTGCTTCATACGTGCTAGGCAAGCGCTCTACTACTGAGCTACTCCCCAGCCCGAAAATTTAAACTTTGTAACAATGTGTTTTCAGCTAATTTTGATTTATTTAGCATTTTTTAAAATTAGTTTATTTTTAAAAACTTAATCGATAAAAATATATGAAAGGCTGATACAAGGGATTAACAAAAGAATATTTAAGGAGGCTGGGGTTGTAGCTCAGTGGCAGAGCACTTGCCTAGCAAGTGTGAGGCACTGGGTTCAATCCTCAACACCATATAAAAAAATAATAAATAAACAAATAAATAAATGAGATATTGTATCCATTTACAGCAAAAATATTTTTTAAAAAAATATATTCAAATGATGGAAAGCTCCGTGCAGAAAAATACATTCAAAAGCATCAGAAAGAAATCATAACTGACAAAGGTCTTATCACATCTGAAATACAACAGAAGGTGGAGTTACAGAAAAATAGTATTTCATATGGAAAATATTTTAGAGTGATTTGTCTTTGGCCAGTCTTCCAGAATTTTAGAATTTGCTTGCCAGTCTCTCAGGTGGCAGAACAATTTTAGATTAGTTCATAATTAGAAAATCTTATGTAATCAGTAACCAAAAATGAACATTTCTAGCAAAGCTATGAAAACAGTCACATCAAAAATTTTTAACCATAAAACTACAATTGAAAAAAATAAAGTATGAGTTTGAGTTGGTCACTTAATGAATTGAATCATGATAAAATTGAGTTTTTGAGAATTAACTCTGGTCTAATCTGATTTGGGGAGAATCCATTCTTTCCAACCTGGAGTGTCTATCCCTAGGACTGGCTTCCTGTGGGCACATGACCCCGACTCGGGCTGATTGCATTCCTACCTGTCCACCCTCACTGGCACTTTCAATTAGATTGCAAGTCTTGGCCAAATCCACAGCCCTCTTCAAATCACTTCAGCTTTCTTGGTCTCCGGATGTGGTTGGGATCATGGCTGTGCATCCCAGGCTCAGAGGCCATACCATGCCAACCAAGGGCCTGATATTCTTTATACCTACCACCCAACAGTATTGTTTTGAACACAGTTATTTTCCATTTTACTATGAGAGTGCCATTCCAGGTTTACAAAAGGAAAAACCTGAGGATTTCCCTGGAATTACAAAATCTCTCTCTCCCATTAACCTTGTGCATTGAATGACGATACAGAAAAGAGAAAAAGTTCAGTCCAGGATGCCACACCCATGTGGCATAGTGCACATAGTTATATTTACCACTCCCAGTTCCTACCACTGTACAACTTGGGTTGAAGTTGGGGAGCAAAACCACCAATGTTAAACACTTTTGTCATTTTTTCCTGCTGCCTATATTTGGGTTAACAAAAAAATCTCTCTCCTAGAAAACCTACATTCAGAACTGGGAAAATGCTAAATTATTGAAGGTTTCAACCATCCTGGGTCCAGTAAGGCTCCATGGCAGACTCTCCTCTCTGTCTTTAGCAAATCACTATTTTTGTGCTTCCCTTTCTCCTTTTATAATATGGGCATTATTTTATTCATTCTCTGTATTGGAAAAAGAAAACATCTTTACCAGGATAAAGTACAGTAGTCATTCTCAATCTTAGCACTGTTGCTACTTTGGAGTGGATTAACTGCTGTGAGGAGCTGTCCTGTGTACATAAGAATGTTTAGCAGCATCCCGACAAGGTCTACCAGGTAGATGCCCCAATTATGACAACTCAGACTATTTCCAGACATTGTTTCAACACCTGGGAAAAAAGTTGCCTCCATTTGTTATCCACGATTACACAGGAAGCCAAAAACAGGGAACTAAAGTTTAGGTGAATGATTTAGTAAATCATGGAAGTTATTTATGTATGTTAATGTCACTTGCTTTCTGGAAGTTAAGAATTTTCAGGCCAGAGAACAGCACGTTGAAATCTGTTCTTAAAAGTGGGCCTTAGGGCAGGCAGAAAAGGAAGCTTTCTGAGTCTAACTTTTTTTTTAATACTACCATTCTTTGTAGATTTTGTACATTGCAAATATCTTCTCCAAAACTATGAATGATACCTTAACTTTGATTTAGCATTTTTTCAATAAAGAGAAGCATTAAATGTTAATGCAGTAGGAAGTTTCAATCTTTTCCTTTGTTGTTTGTGCTTCCTTTTAGCTTATTTTAAAAATTCTAACTCCAATATCATAAGTATAATTTTCTGTATTTTATTTTTAACATTTTGTTTTCCATTCTTAGGTCTTTAATATATTCTAGAATTTTATTTTCTTGCAGTACTGGGGATTGAACTCAGGGCTGCTCATTGAGCTACATTGAGTCCTTTTTTTTTTTTTATTTTGAGACAATATCTTGATATGTTTCCCAGGTTGACCTCAAACTTGTAATCTCCCTACCTTGCCTCCCAAGTAGCCAAGATTACAGGCATGTGCCACAAGCACCCAGTTTATTGGCATTGTAAACATGGAAATAACATGGCTTTCCCTTTAATCAAGTCATCTTTTCTGGCTTAATAGTTTTATTATAGTTTTAATAAATATTTTTGTCACATGTGGACAAGAAAATACACAAGAATGTTTATTGCAATATATTTTGTAATAGTAAACAGAATGTCCCCCGAGAATAAAATGAGTAAATTACTTTCAGTATATTTATACAGCAGTGAAAATAACTGAATGGGGTCACACATAGCAAGGGAAATCTCAAATTAGAATGTTGAAAGAAAATTAAAAGTTCAGAATAATGTCCTTTGGAACCATTTAATATGAGTAACAGCATCAGATGCACAAAACATTTCCATATGCTTAATATGTAGTAACAACATAAAAAAATCATAGACACCATTTGGTAAACACCCAACTAAGAAGTGAACTCTGGGTAGCAAGAGGGGAAACAGACTCAAGGACATGCAGAGATCAGTATTGTTGTAGGTTAAAAAAATAATAAAGTAAAAACCTGAGGTGACATAGCATGTTAGGAAACTGGGTGATGTAAGACTGAGCAGAACCAGATAGTATAGACCTGAATTTGGAATATTAAAGGTGTTATAATATTGTCAATGAAGTGATTGATGGGATCCATTATAAGAAATCACATACACTCTGAGAAAAAGAGAAAGAGAGAACTGAAAGAAATGTTTCATGAAAACATATGCACACTTACTAAATTAACACATTTTGATATTTTCTATTTTACTTTATCCTCTTTCTTAACAAAAGCTACCTGCAATTTGAAACCCACTGGTTCATAGTTTCATGTGTTTGAAATATTTTACAGTTGAAAATAAATATCAGTACCATCAAGTATTTTAATTAGATGAAAGTGTCAATTTAGCAGGGCGTGGTAGTGCGCACCTGTAATCCCAGCAGCTCAGGAAGCTGAGACAGGAGGATCAAAGGTTCAAAGCCAGCCTTAGCAACTTAGCAAGGCTATAAGCAACCTAATGAGACCCTGTCTCAAACATAAAATAAAATATAAGGCTGGGGATGTGGCTCAGTGGTTAAGTGAGCCTTGGGTTCAATCCCTGGTTCCAAAAAAAGAAAGAAAGAAAGTACCAATTTATCCGAAAGGGTTACCGATAATGCAGTAATAGAATCGCAGCATGTCAGTCACAAGAAAACTTGGGAATGAGCAATGGTTTTCAAACTTTTTAGCTTTTAACAAATTAATTGTTAATCATGTGGCAAAGAAAGAGGAAAATATGACAGTCTAAACACCACCACCAGACCCTTTCTTAGGGAGAGAGAATCTTTCTGGGAAAGTTCTGTTAGTGTGAGCCTAGAGTAGAAGGCCAGACTCTCCCAGACCTGCCATCGTGCTTTTGGGGGCATAAAGGCTGCTCTGCACAATTACTGGGAAAACAGGCTGAATTGAGGTCCCACCCACCCTCTGAACTGGGAATACATTTCTCCTGCTGGGAGAAGGAAGCTAAAGGGCTGGGACCCACACACTGACAGGTGCCAAAGATGGAAGTGGAGATTGCCCACTCTGGCCTAACACATGTGTATTTCTTGACTTTTGTCACTTCCCAGCCTTTTTAACTTTAAAAGTTCTGCTAATTTGGGAAGAATGAAGCAGGTGGCATCACTATAGCAGACCTTAAACTGTACTACAGAGCAATGGTAACAAAAACAGCATGGTATTGGCACCAAAACAGACTGGTAGACCAATGGTACAGAATAGAGGACACAGAGACTGACCCACAAAACTACAATTATCTTATATTAGACAAAGTTGCCAAGAACATGCATTGGAGAAAATATAGCCTCTTCAACAAATGGTGCTGGGAAAACTGGAAATTCATATGCAACAAAATGAAATTAACCCTATCTCTCACCATGCACAAAACTCAACTCAAATGGATCAAGGACTTTGGAAAACAACCAGAGACCCTGCATCTAATAGAAGAAAAAGTAGGGCCTAATCTCCATCATGTGTGATTAGGCCCCAGCTTCCTAAATAAGTTTCCTGTGGTGCAAGAATTAAAATCAAGAATCAATAAATGGGATGGACTCAAACTAAAAACTTTCTTCTCAGCAACAGAAACAATCTGTGAGGTGATCAAGAGCCTACATCTCAGGAGAAAATCTTTACTCGTCACACATCAGATAGAGCACTAATCTCTAGGGTATTTAAAGAACTCAAAAAGCTAAACACCAAAAAAAAAAAAACAATCAAATAACCCAATCAATAAATGGGCCAAGGACCTGAAGAGACACTTCTCAGAAGATGATGTACAATCAATCATGAAATACATGAAAAAATGTTCATCATCACTAGCAATTAGAGAAATGCAAATCAAAACCACTCTCAGATTTCATCTCACTCCAGTCAGAATGGCAGCTATTATGCATACAAACAATAAGTGTTGGTGAAGATGTGGGGAAAAAGGCACACTCATACACTACTGATGGGACTGCAAATTGGTGCAGCCAATATGGAAAGCAGTATGGAAATTTCTTGGAAAATTGGGAATGGAACCACCATTTGACCCAGCTATCCCTCTCCTCGGTCTATATCCAAAGGACTTAAAAACAGCATACTACAGGGACACAGCCACATCAATATTTATGGCAGCACAATTGACAATAGCTACACTGTGAAGCCAACCTAGATGCCCTTCAATAGATGAATGGTTAAAAAAATGTGGCATATATACACAATGGAATATTACTCGGCAATAAAAGGGAATAAAATTATGGCATTTGTAGGTAAATGAATGGAGTTAGAGAAGATAATCCTAAATAAAGTTAGTCATTCCCCAAAAAACAAATTCTGAATGTTTTCTTTGATATAAGGACACTGATTCATCATGGGATAGGGAGCAGGAGCATGGAAGGAATAGATGAACTCTAGATAGGGCAGAGGGGTTGGAGAGGAAGGAAGGGGACATGGGGCTATCAATGATAATGATATGTGATGATCATTATTATCCAAAGTACAGGTATGAAGACACGAATTGATGTGAATATACTATGTATACAACCAGAGATATGAAAAATTGTGCTCAACATGTATAATAAGAATTGTAATGCATTCCACTGTCATATATTTTTAAAAATCTGCTAATTTGCAGGAAATTTAGAGATGGAACTTTTGAAACAATTAAGTTTCTTCCTTCTTTCTTAAAGTTAGCTTTGAATAAAATTTATTTTTCTACCATTTTTGATTTGGAATATTTCTGTAGCAACCAGTGTTATGGCCCAACCTCTTTCCTGGGGGTGGGGGTTGGTATTATAGCAACCCAATAACAAAAGGGAAGAATCAGAATCTGTCAGGGGAATCCTATGCAGAGGGGGTAAGGAACACATTTAGTTAGAAAGGAGACCAAGAGCTGAAGGATGGCAAAGGACAGCTACAGAATGCAGCCTCTCCAGAACCAACAACCCAGAAAAATCTATTAATTCCATGGATAGCTGGAATATGAGAATTTTGCTGTTGTAGAAATCAAAAGAGCTGTTTCATCAGGGCCAACTTAGTGTTCAGAGGCACCCAACTTAGAGGCACCACATCTCTAGAGCCATAGGAATGCTGCCCCCCCCTGGATTAAACATAAATCAAGAGAAAGATCTGGATTTCCAATGAGGGATCTAACACCATTTCAATTAAGACTCAAGGGCAGCAAAGGCCACGGATGAATATTGGATCATGATAACATCTCAATACAGGTAAGACCTGGGCTGCTCTGATGAAGTACACAGGGATGGGGAAAATGGGGAGGGGATAGAATGGGGAGATGTTGAGTGGAAGCTTTGCTCTTGCCTCCCTCTCAGACACCCCCTCCCATGCACCGGAACCTCGGTGAAAATCAGAGCTCTGGGAAAATGTGTGCAACCCATTTTACAGGTTCAGACTGAGGCCCAGGACAGAGAACTTATTGGCCCAAGGTGACCTAATTAATGAAACAATCTGGTGTCCTGGTTCCCAGCTCATATCCTGACCATGATTCTGTAGCACCTGTTGATGTGAAGTGCATCACCACATTAATTAGGTAAAACCAATAGAATCAAAGTCTTGTGAGAGTAAAACATAGATCATTTAATTTGGCCATGTGTATGAGAAGTTAGAAATTAAAGAGTAAAGAATAAACCAACTTACAGGTAAGAACCAAATGAGATTAGGGACAAAAGAAAAAAAACAAAGATTCTTAGCTCCTTAAATATTTGTGTAGGGCCAAACTGGCTAGACATAAAAGGATAATAGGAACTATTAAGGCCAGGCTCATGCACTCTGTAAGACTTTTGGACATATAACCTCCTCTCAGCCTTACTGTGCCACCTAATATGCTCACGGGAAGATTTATGGTTGCTAAAGAAACTGCTGAAAGAGACCAAAAGATATATTTGGTATCAAGACACCAACAATTTGCCTCAGTTTAATTTCCCACCTGTCCCTTCCTGCCTATTTTTATCAGGGCACATGATAAAACCTCTCACTAGTGAGAGCAAAGCCAAGAAAGAGTTGCTTCTGTGATCTTACATGACTTCTTTCTCCAGGTGCCTGACTTGTGAGCAGCAGGCAGAATTGATGGTTCCCTGTCAGTAGACTCCTCATTCTGCTTTTGTTAGCTGTGCTTTTTACCAAAGTCTGGAGCTGAAGGTTAAAATGAGTCTCACTTACCTTGGTGTAAAAAACAAAGCTGAATATACTGACAGAGAAGTTGATTGTGATATTTCCAAGACATGTTATTCCATCATTCTTAAGGAATATCATATCTTTTCCTTACTGATATAAGAAGTAAAAGTTTACAGGGACCAGACCTAAATCAATGTTTCTATAAGAAAAACAGTCCCACATTCAGAGTCAGGGCCCAAATTCATATTCATGGTAAAGAGCTGAGGGAGTAGCTCAGTGGTAGAGTGTGTGCTTAGCATGCATGAGGCCCTGGGTTTAATCCCCAGCACCAACAAACAACAAAAAATTTCATAGTGATGCAGCAATACAGGGCATCTCTAGATACAATTTGAACATTGGAATAATTTCTGTTTGTCCTAGGTGCCCACAAAAGTGGCTTGTCAAACTTATGTCTTGACATCCAGACAAACTGAACAGTCAGAATGGTCTGGGAGATATCATTGCTTTCAGAATCTGATAAGTGATCCTCAGCCCTTGGAAGCTAACAAAACATATCATGAGTGTCTATTAGAATCAGCCAGAAGAAGGGTTTCCCCATCTTTCAGATTTTCAATTGAGGATACTTCAAAAATCACCTATTTCTTCACCCAGAAGTCTTCTGCACAGGCAGAGGGCTTTGGAGTACATTTTCTGGGAAAATGCTAGTTTCCCACAGATCCTCTATGCTAGTTAGCTTTCTGTTGCTGTGACAAAATACATGAGATCATCAATTACTGGAGAAAATATTTATTTTGGCTTACAGTTTCAGTGGTTTCAGTTTACAGTCAAGTGGATTCAATGCCCAGGGCCTAGTCCAAGACAGAACATCATGACAGGAAGCACAAGGCAGAAGAAAGCCTCTCACCTCATTACAGCCCAAAAGCAGGGAAAAGAGACAGGAAAGGGCCAGAGTCCCAATATCCCCTTTAAGGGTACATCCTCACTGATCTATCTTTCTCCCATTAGACCCTAACTTCTTAAAGGTTTCACCATCTCCTAATAGTACTACACCTTTAAGACATGTGCCTATGGGGGACATGTCTTAAAGGTGTGGTACAAAACATAACAACCTTCATGTCTTCCATGTGCTCTGTTTAACAAAGAGAAGTAGCACCAGAACTGAAAGAACAAGATCATTGTTGCTATTAACATTATCATTCTCTGTAGTATATTATTAGTACAATAACACAGTAATGATGACCACCATTCATCACATTGCTTAATTTTTCATAGCTCTTTTTGTTTGATTTGTAATGTCTAAAGCTTAGCAGAGATATCTTCCAGCAGGAAGTTCTTTGGCTGAGGTCTGGAAGTCCTACCCTCCCTTCCCAGTGGCCAACTGCACTGTGACTGTGGATTTATCACTCAATTGTTCCATGATTCCACAATTGAACATGGGATGATCTGCCCTCCCCTTCACAGGACAGCAAAAAGCAAAATGAAGTGTGTGGGGGCTTCACAGCCATTGCAATGTGTAAGCATCACCAATTGTATGCACAATCACAGAAATCCTTCTCTAACTGAAATGGAGAAGTGGTAGGAGGTGACATGATTTAGAGAGAGCATGTGAATAGGAAAAGGCAGTGGGCATAAGCACTGGCTCCAAGATCATATGCCTGGGCTCGAAGCCAACTGTAGGACTTATTAGCTATGTGACATTAGACAGGAATTCTCTTCTCCCAATCCCTCAGTTCCCTCCACTGTAAAAATGCAGATAATAACTATATCTTCAGTTATCGGTGATGAGTTCTGCTCCCTCACATGTTGAAGTTTGAACGTTAGAGAAGCACGCAGAGGCAAGAATGTAAAGCAGGGCTTGTTTTAAAAGGGGTAACATAGACTTCTCCCAGGAGGAAGAAGGGGGCCATAGCTGGTAGCCTGGTATCCCAAGAAGCGAGGGTATTCTGCCTTTTTATAGGTCTTAACCTTCCTTTGTTCTCCTGTTCTCTTCCCCTTATCTCTCTCCTTCCAGCATATGTGACTATTCCCAGGAATGCTCAGTAGGATGGCCAAAGGTGGGGAACCGGGGACTGAAGGGGGAAAGGCAGGATGGAGCAGCCCAGCACACATGAATTAACAACCTTACAGCTCCCTGTACGAAGGGAAGGGCAATTCCTGGGTCAGGTTACCTTAGCAACAGGTTGGAGCAGGGCCAGGTTCTTGATAAGGGTGGAGGAAGGGCTCTGAAGGAATTAATATTTCAATCCCTCGGGGAACTCAAAATTGGCTTCCTTGATCAACCTGACTCGATTTACCTATCTATAATAACTGTCTAATTCTGGCTTCAATAATATAAAGTTATTGTGAGTGTTTAATAAGATACCAGTGAAGCCCATGGAACTGATATTCAGTGATTTCTTCCTTATACTATTATACAGATTTAAACCTCAAGGCTTAATGAGATATGTATCAACTACATATATGTACGTTTCTGTATTAGTGTTCTCCAGAGAGACACAACCAGTAAGACATACATGTAAATATATATTTACATATATACTTGATGTAATGGTAAATTTGAATTGGCAACATAATTGAATTTAGAGAAGCAATGGTTGTGTCAATGAGGGTGTGTCTAGGAATGAGTGGTATGTGGGATAGCCAACTGAAATTGAGACCTCCCTAAGCATGGGCAGCACCGTCCAATAGGATGATGGCTTGGATGTAATAAAAGTTGGAAGAACAAAGGAACAGCAGCAGATATAAGCTCAATTTTTCTAGAATGGGTTCACGATTGCTGCTGTGTCTGAGGATATCAGACTCGCTCTCACTTCTTCACTCTTCCAAAGCAAACTCTGCCAGTGATTCTTCAAAAGCCTTCAGTCTGGGACTAGGGAGCACTGTTGATCCCTCTTGTTCTACGGCTTCAGCTTCTTGGACTGCACAGCTACTGGTTCTTCCAGCTCTCCAGCCTGCAGATGGCTATTGTGGACTATCCAGCTTCTGGTTGCATAAGCCAACCTAAAAAATCCCCCTTATACCTTATTATACTTTCTATTGATTCTGTCCCTCTAGAGAACCCTGAAAATGCACATGAGAATGGGGTTTTTTAGGGGAATTGGTTCATATAATTATGGAGGATGAAAAGCCCATGACAGGCTTCTGTAAGTTGGGATCCAGGAGGTCAGTGCATGGTGCAGTCCAAGTCTGAAGGCCTGAGAACCCTGGGGGGTGGGGGTGGTTATTGATGTAAGTTCTGGAATCCAAAGCTAGAGAAAGTATGGCATTTTTTTGTTCAAGAGCAGAAGAGTTTATTCCAGTCTTATCCAGCATAGAGACACCAACTTGCCTTTCCCCTGTTTTCATTCTACCCACACCCCTGGCCAATTGGATGTTGCCCACCCACACTGAAGATGGATCTCCCACCTACTCCATTGAGACTCAACATGCATCTCCTTTGAGAACCCTCTTAGGCACAACCAAAAACAAAGCTTTACCAGTTCTCTAGGTGTTCTTTAATCTGGTCAAGTTGACACCTAAAATTAATCCTCAAGATTCCCAAGGTCCAAGGCTCTCCAGCCCTGGACGTGGAATCAGAAAGTTGAAGGACAAGCACTGGCTCTGCCCCTGAGTGGCTGTGTGACAACAGGTGAGGCCTTTATGCCTCAGGTGTGGTTCTCATTTTTTAGACAATCAGCAATTCTGAATGTTGTTCCCTCTTTTATGTTTTTGGCCATTTTAATTTTTTCATTAATTAACAATATGTAGTTACTTAGTTTTTAAATGTTCATCCTTTTTATTTTAGAGATATTTTATCAGAAATGATATAAGTATTTTTCACATTTTGCCATTAGCAATGATAGTTCAATTGTCACCATGGTGGTTTGTTTGTTGTTTGTTTTTAATATACAGAGGTTTGGGACATTTAAAGCATAATTTTATACAGTGAGTGTTCTGGGTTTCTGTTGCCACATAACAAATCATTCCAAAATAGTGACATTTTACTAAACCCATAGATTCTGTGGATCTGGAATCCAGACAGCCCATCTCAGCTGTCTCTGCTCTGTGCCACTATGCCCAGAGTCTTGGGTAACTAGTCTCAAATAACTGGAAGTGACTCAAAATGACTGTGGCCTTCTTCACTCAGATGTGTGGCATCTGGGCTAAGACTGAATGACTCAACAGCAGATGCCCAAGCTCTCCATGTGACTGGGTAGTCAGATTAGGTAGTCAGATTTTTTTATATGGTGACTCAAAACTCCAAGAACAGATCTTACAAATGACATATCAGGAGCTTTAAGGTCATTTATGACAACCTCAGAAGTCACCTAGTATCACTTCTGCTATATTCCAATAGACCAAGCAGTCACAAGCCTACCAACACTTAAGTGCTGGGAAGGATGTTCCCACCACTCAATGGGAGGGGTATCAGAGATGTGCCATCATTATTAACCTCCTTTTATATTTTTCCGCTAATACTACTATTCTCAGTGGGAGGCCACCTCTAGGAGATGTTCAGGAATGGATGGAGCCTTTTGAACTCACCATTACTGGGAAGAGGAGAGAGGGTGATGCTGACATTTAATGGGCAGGGGTCAGGATGCTAATTGCCCTTCAATAATCAGGATGCTCCCACCCAATGATTGCCTTAATAAAATGTCAGTGATAAGAAAATCCTGCTCTAAGAATATCTATCTACCATTGACATGGGGACAACAAGGCATTCTTCAGTCCAAAATGAAATGTCCGTTTAGATTTTCTTCTGTTATCTTCAGCTATATAGTGTATAAGATATACACTTTATGTGGACTATGGTACCCAGATATGTGATCAAGCATTCCATTGGATGTTTCTAGGAATGTGTTTCTGGATGAGAGTAATATTTAAATTGGAGGACTTAAAGTAAAGCAGATTTCCCTCCCTAATGCAGGTGAGCCTCCTCCGGTCAGTTGAAGGCTTGACTAGGACAAAATTGGCCTCCTCTGCACAAGAAAGAATTCTGAAGCAAGTGGGCTTTGATTCCCAGCAGCAACACTGGCTCTTCTATGAATCAAAGTCATCATACTATAGTGACACATGCATACACATGTTTTAATCCTTTTTTTATTTAGTAAGTCTTTTGTTTCAACTATCTCTATAGTACAGTCCAGTTTTCACCAAGATTTGAACTAATCACCTTTATCATCTAATAAAATCTCTTGTACATGCTTGAATCTATTCCTGGATCTTTTTATTCTCTTTCATTTCTTTGCGCACTCTTTTGATGAAAACACAGCATGAAATTATTGTCACTTTAAAATACATGTTAACAGCTAGTAGGGAAGACTTGCTCCATCATCACCCTTTTTATATACAATATTTTTCATCTTCTTCCCAATTTGTTCCATCAGGTGAACTTGGTAATTGTGTGATAGTATCCTAAAACCTTTCCTTTGAGGTTTCCACTGGTGATGTGGTAAACTTAAGAAATATCTGGGGGATACTGACATATCTATAGTAAATTTTTCCTAAATATTCATCAAGTATTTCTTCCAATTAATGAGAATTTATTTTATGTTCATCATTAAATTTTTCTAGTTTGGGGGCCAGGGGACATAGCTCAGTTGGTGGAGTGCTTGCTTCATATGCACAAGGCCCTGGGTTCAATCCCCAGCAAAACACACACACACACACACACACACACACAATTCTATTCTAGTTTACTTTATGTAAGTGTGATTTTTTTTTTGTTAAATTTATTCCCAGGTATTTTTTTATTATTGAAGCTTTGAAAAAGTATTTTTTCCTTATATATCCTGAGATTTTTCAGTGCAAGAAAAGCTATTGATTGTTGTATTTTTATTTTGAAACTAACTTGTTATAAACACTTATCTCAAATATATCTTCAGTTTGTTTACTTGGGTCTTCCTAGTAGGTTAAAAAAATGTCATCTAAAAATAATTGTTGTGCCTCTGCCTCTTCAATACCTCTGTTTTATTCTACATTTGTACTACACTGGCAAAAAATATTCATAATAGTATTGAAAAACAGTGTTGAGAGCAATATTTTTATAGTACAGTTAAGAAACATAACTGTAGATAGTGTGTGCTAAACTCTGCAAAGCAGTTTTCTATCCTTATTATTTATCCTTCAAAATAACCTTAAGAGGTAGGAAAAGATTTTCACATTCTCAGATCTTGCTTGAGTGTCCATAGAGTCCCATGTATTCAAGGCTTCATCCACAGATTGATGCTACTGGGAAGACGTGAGGCCAAGTGGGAAGCCTATAGGTCATGGTGGACATACCAAGGGACACTGTGAAACTCCAGTCCTTCCTTTTTCCACTCTTATTTCCCAGACATGAGATGAGGAGTTTTGCTCTGCAGCACACTTCTGCCATGATGTGCTGCTGTCTTACTGAAGACCCAAAGCAACGGGGCCAATTGATCATGGACTGAAAACTCTAAAACTATGAGCCAAAATAAACATGTTTTCTTTTTTAAGTTGATTTATCTCAGGCATTTGTTACAGTGATGAAAAACTGACTAACACAGTCTCCTATCTTCAAAATGGGAATAACAATATATCTACACCAGAGGGTTATTATAAAGATTAAATGCCTCTAAAATACTAGTTAATTTTTTTTGAGAGAGAGAGAGAGAGAACTTTTTAATATTTATTTTTTAGTTTTTGGCAGACACAACATCTTTATGTGGTGCTGAGGATCGAACCCAGCGCCCCACGCTTGCCAGGAGAGTGCGCTACCTCTTGAGCCACATCCCAGCCCACTAGTTAATTTTTAACACAGCCAGCTTTCATTATGATAATTATTATTTCACTATTATGACTATTATTGTTTGATCATTGTTTAGATGGAAAAAGAAGAATTGAGAATTGGGCCCATGTGTATTTAACATTTTTTTTAATATTTTGATGGGAATTTTCTAGTATTTCAATGTTAAGCACAATAGATAAGTTAATTTTTATTTCCTAGTTAATGAAAAGTATCTTGTGAGAAATTATATTTAATTATATTAATTTCATTTTAGGATATTGAGATGACCCTATAGGTTTTTCTTTTCTAAATATCCTAACACAACAAATTTTATGGGTAGATGGCCTCATATTGAACTATCCTTGCATTTCTGGAATAAACTCTACTTGGAAATGGTTTTATTATCCTTTTAATATATTCAGTTTGCTAAATATAATTCACTCTCTGATTTATTTTTCTTTGTAAGTTCTTTTTTATTTTAAATTTCTTTGTTTTAGCTCGGTCTATTAGAAACAGGATAGAGTTAAATTACATGTTTTAATTAATCTAAGACACTTTATATTTTAGTGAGGACAATCAACTGTATTACATTTAGTTTCTTAACTGATGCAGATGGTTTTATTTCATATATATATATATATATATATATATATATATATATATATTCTTATTTGCATACTGGCTAATTGTTTCCTTTGCCATATTTTTCACTTATTAATTTTTCACTGATTTCACAAATTTAAAATTCTATGAGTACTTGTATGTTAATTTTCTTTCCATATAATTATAATAATGTAAATATATTGATTATAGCCATGAAAGCTACAGATTAGTATGTGCAATAATTTCTATGATTTCTCACCCAAACTCTGCTCATTCTAAATGAATGATGTCTAAATGGAGATGTTCCTTTCATCCATCTTCCTTAACATTTTTTTTAGTTGTAGATGCCCTTATTTATTTATTTATTTATTTTGTATGTGGTGCTGAAGATAGGACCCAGTGCCTCACATGTGATAGGCAAGCACTCCATCACTGAGCTACAACCCCAGCATTCACCAGCTTCTTAATGACAAATATTTTGACCATGTTATGAATGTTATCTTTGAAAATTTATCCACAACATTTGTATATTTTGCAACCAGACTTACAACAATTATTTGGATTTCACTTATTTTTTAAATATCATAGGGCTTTCTGCTGTTCCTTTTGCACCATGAAGTCTTCATGTTCAAGTCCTGTTTTGATTTATCTCACTGCTGCCTGGAATATAACTTCAAGTAAAGTTTTGGGGAGGAATATGGGGCCATATATTTTCTAAGAGCTTGCAAATCTGACAATGTCTTCCTTTCGCTTCTACTCATGAACCATAAATTTGGCTGTGAATAGTATCTTTGGATCATGGAATTTTAAGCTCAAAAGCCTATCAACCTCACTTCACTGCTTCCAGCCATTGAATTATGGCCCCTCTCACTTTATTTACATCTTTGCTATAGCATTTCCTACATTATATAGTGATCTATCTTGGGATATGACACCCTGCTACCAGACAATGAGCTCTCAGGGGCTGTGACCATATCTTATGGGGTTTTGATTCCTCAAGACCCAGCATCTCACCCAGCATATTGTAGGATCTCCGCAAAGGTCACTTTAACTAAGGAATACATGGATAACCGAGATTCACAAATTATAATGTGCTAATTAGATATAAGGTCATTTTCATCATGAAAGGTTCTTTAGTGCATATGAACTCACATAACATTATTTAAAACCCTTTCTACTAATGTTAATATTACTTTAATTCTGTTTATTAGATGAATTTGAAAATGAGACTCTGGCTGAAGTTAAAAATAGAGCCCATAGTAAAAAAAGTGTTTCCTCCAAGGACTGTGTTGAGAAAAATCATGACTTCTCATTCAGTGGACTCATAGCAGGAGTGACCAGCAAATGAAAATAAGTTAGATTTGAAAATAGCTCGAAAGAGCTCAAGAACTCTTATTAGAGAAAACTGACACGCCACTATAATAATCTCAAAAAAACAAACAAACTTTAAATAATACAAACCTAGCACAGGGCATGGATAACATGTACCAAGAACAGTCAAACATTCTCTCTAAAATAGCATAGAAGAGTGGACTGACAGGTTTCAGAATCTGACAAACCTAGGCATGAATGTCACCTAACTAGTCTGGGATTGTAAGCTGTATCAGAAACTGACCTCCAGTTTCCTGGAGGGTAAAACTGCAACAGGGCAATCTATCACCAAGGCATCTTTGAGAATTAATAGGATAGGTCATTGAAAGGACTTAGCACAGTATCTGGAAAAAAATTAATGTATTTTTTTAGTTGTAGGTGGACACAATACCTTTAATTTATTTTTACCTGGTGCTGAGGATCAAACACAGTGCCTCACACATACCAGAGGAACACTCACCACTGAGCCACAATCCCAGAAATTGGAAAGTTTTAAGTGCACAATTCATATAAATTCCATTCTCTTACCACCTGTGCATAGGTCTCTAAATGTAGACACAAATTAATAGATATGTGCTAGAATTGACTTCTAAAATGCCACCTTTACTATTTAGTTTATTTACCATATCAGAAGAATTCCATATACCAGAGCAGTATTTAAAAACAAGTGGGCTAGGGATGTTGCTCGGTGGTAGAACATGCTTGCCTAGCATGTTCAAGGCCCTAGGTTTGATCCCCAGTACAGCAAAAGCAAATAAACAAACAAAGCAAGCCTTGGAATCCAAAAGCCAAAGTATTTTCAATTCAATACAATCGATTTAAGAACAAATGTTTGAGGGCTGAGGATATAGTTCCACTGGTAGAGTGCTTGCCTTGTATTCACAGGACCCTGGGTTCAATCCCTAGCACCATAAAAAAAAAAAAAGTTTGAGTGTACTCTTTTCTATACTCATAACATCAAAATATATTGGATAAAATATTCATTGGGCTATTCATTCATTCAGCTTTTCATTGCTATGATCAGAATACCTGATGATGATAACAAGAGGAAGAAAAGTTTATTTTGTCTCACAGTTTTACAGGTTCAGTCCACAGTGGGCTGACTCCTCTGCTCTGAGCCCCAAGTGAGGCAGCACATCAGGATGGAGGGGTATGTTGGAGGAGAAGTGCTTATTTTGTGGCTGATGGGAAGCAGAGAGAGGACAGATGGCCAATCAGACAAGATATAATCCCCCAGGGTCACTGACTGGGTTTCTTTTAATACCTTCCTGGATGCATCAGGATAGGGGTCCTGCATCAGGAAGCCAAAACGTGTTTCTCCTCAACACCTACCAAAATGCAATTTCATATTTTCTCACTCTATCAGTTCAGAATCAAGCTTTAAGAAACTTGACTCTTTAGGTGTTCTTTCAAAACTCTGCTTTGACCCCAACTCAACAGTAGTCTTTGTATTTTTTGTCTTTTTGTGTTATCCCTTTTTTAAGACTTCAGATTTTTAATGTACTAGCCATGGATGGGCTGAATCCAGGACAGGTAAATTTTTTTTTTTAATTTAAGGAGATATCTATGCAAAGTAATACTATAAAAATATAATTCTGTGATATGAACATAATCTTGAAAGCAAAAGCCATCCAACTCAATTTCAAATTATATTAATATAATTTATATCACAGTAATAAATAAAATTAAAACATGGATTAGCATATATAATCCAGGAAAATATTTAAACAAACATAATCCAGAATCATATAAAAAGAATAACACCAAATTTGCCACAAACTGAAAAATGTTAATAATTATTGGAACTAGGTATAAGTCTTCATTACTCCCTTTCCTTGACATTTGTTTATTTTTGAAATTTTACATAGTAAAATCACTTTTTAGAATGACTTTCACATCATGTTAAGGTAGTCTTCATTTCATTATATTTAAAAATGGCTCAAAATTAATAAATCTCTTTCTAGAATTCATCATGTCAAAAGAGGAAAAGAAAGGACATTTGATAATATTAACCCTCAATTCTTGTTAATAGAATCAACTAAGAAAGTGTGGTATTTTGTAAAATGATAAAAATATTTTAAGCTAATCAACAATATCATATTTACAACTAGAGGAAGCACTTGTGGTCAGTTTTCACTTAAGGGTCGCATATGCGTAAGTGTATTTATTTTTCCAAATCCATAAGAAACACATTGTTATCATTCCCACTTTGATAAGTAATGGAACTCAGAACAGAAAAGTTAAGTCAATCTTGTATATTCACAGAGCTCAAAAGTAGAGGAGCTGGAATTAGGATGCAGGTACTTTAACTCCAGTGTCCATCTTTCAGCCACTGTGCCTTGAAGCTTTCTATCTTTGGGTTCACCTATGGTAAAACTCCAGAGGATTTATCATTAGCATCAGGACCATATCTAGCATTATTATTGCAGCTATTTGATACCATTCAGAAAGCTCCAGTAAATAAATAACATGGGGAAAAAGGAATGACAAACAGAATGGATTTATAAATATGTGAAAGAAACTAATTGAATTACCATTGCTCAAAAATAAAAAGAAATCTCCCCTTCGAAATTCAGGATAACCAACTGTAAAATTAGCAAATATAAAATAAACAGTACATGAAAGGGTTTTTCTATATCCTGGAGATTTTTCAATTAGAAAGCATAATGATAAATAGATTTCCTTTGGAATGGCAAGAAAAATCTAAAATGAGTAGAAATATACCCCACAGAACATATGCTGTGCATAAATGAAGGAAAGCACAGATTTTTATTAAATAACTTAAAATAAAACTAAAATCAAACTTGAGACATATACCATGTTCCTAGAGGGGAAGTGTCTATATCACAAAGACTTTTAGTTTCCCAAAATTAATTTATAAAGATGGCACCATTTCAATTATAATCCCAATACAATGGACTAATTATACCCTACTCCCCCAACCATATGTTGAAGCCCAAACCCACAGTGTGACTACATTTGGGAATATTGCTTTTAGGAGGTAATTAAGGTTAAATGACTTCATGGGGGTGGAGCCCTAATTCAATAGGACTGCTGTTTTATAAAAAAAAAAGAGGAAAATATTCTCTTTCTCTCTTCTCTCTCCCATTTTCTCTCAATCGCCCCCCCGCCCCCGCACCACATGAGCCCACAAGGAGAAACTCTCAACAGAATTGACCACAATGGCACCTCGACTTTGGACGCCCAATGTCCAGAACTGGGAGAAAGTCAATTTCTGTCATTAAGCCACCCCAACCTGTGTTAACTTGTTATGGCAGCCCTAGCTGACTAATATACCCACCAAGTTTTTATGTGTATAAATATTTAATAAAACTATTCTTAAGTTCATCTAAAAGAATAAACTCTTAAGAATCTCATTTAGAAAAATCAACATTTTGGCAGACTTCAAGGCATTGATTCATACAAGAATCATCAATGGATGTGAAACTAGTGGGTGAAAGTTTGGTAGTAAGATATTTACAGAATTTCAAAGGTTTCCCTCCACATGATACTTATTAATTATAAAAGTAGAATAATAACATAGTAATAGAAAAACCTGGCAGACACCACCTTCATGAAATTATACAAGTTAACATCCCTAGTAGTAGGACAGCAAGATTTGATGTGTGTCCTAATAGGAAGCGCTGAGAACACAGTGTCACTTTTGCAATCCTCTTCCCCAAACTGCAGACTCTGAATCTAATCATGAGGAAAAAGCTGACAAATTCAAATGGAATACTTCAGCAAGATAACCAATCTGCATCTTTCAAAAAGTCAAGGTCATGAAAGACAAGGCTGAGGAATTGTTCTAAAATATAAAGGAGAACAAACAGTTGTGACACCAGAATACAATATATGATCTAGGATTTTCTTATCTCACAAAAGGCATTATTGGGACAATCAACAAAAGTTGAACATGGTCAACAGAAGTAGCTAATATTATTATATCAGTGTTAAACATATAAATATGCACAAATACATAAATATATAACATACATTTTTAGATATTATATATTATATATGTATTACATGAGTATAATGTGTACATTTATGTAAAATGTATATGTGTATAAAATCTGTGTGTGAGAGAGAAAGTGATAAAGTAAATGTTGTAAAATGTTAAAACTTAGGGAATCTTTTGATGGATGCATGAAATTTGTGTGTGTTCACTGTTTTTTTTTTGTTTGTTTGTTTGTTTTGTTTTTGAGAAACTACCAAATTGCTTTCCAAAGTTGTTATACCATTAGAGTCCTACAGAGGTGAAGGAAAGTTCCAGTTTTTCCATATTCTGTCAACATTTGTTGTTATGTCTTTTTGAATATAGACATCCTAGTGTGAAGTGATAGCTCCTTATGGTTTTCATTTGTGCTTTATTCTTTTTTTTTAATTTTTATTATTATTTGTTCAAAACATTGCATAGTCCTTGACAGATCATATTTCATACATTTGATTCAAGTGGGTTATGAACACTGTTCTTACAGCTTTCTGTAAATATGAAATGATATCAAAATAAAAAAATTTAAAATGAAGTTTGCATGTCAAGGAAAACTTTACCTCCAAGTTTTGATAGGGATACATCACTGTTGTCCTGATCCTCACTTTAAAGTGATAAAACACTTTAACTCTAGAATCAAATACTTTTGTAATTGCATATGAGCATGTGTACCTATGAATTCAGATATATACAAACATGCATAATATCTAAATTATGAAAAAATATAAAACAAGCAGAAGAAATTCCAAAGTAGAATGAGAGCAGATATTATCAAAGATAGTATAGAAGCAACAAGACTGTTTGGGTTAGCTTTCATTGCTATGACAAAACCCTGAGGTTATATAACTTACAAGGAACAAAGATTATTTTGTCTCATAGTTTCCTAAGTCTCAGTTTATGTGCACTTGGCTTCTTAGTGGAGGGACAGTACATCAGGGAAGGAACACACAGCAGAGGAGGCCTGTTCACCTCGTGGTGGCCAGGAGGCAAAGAGAAACAGAAGGAGGCTGAGATTCCAAAATCCTCTTCAAGAATGGGCTTCAGTGACCTAATGTTCTCTCACTAGGCCCCACCTTCTAAAGGTCTCACACCTCCCAATAGTGCTGTAGGCTGGCAACCAAGCTTTCAGCATGCGGCCTTTGGGGGAACATTTAAGATCCAAACCATAACAACTTTATGGTCAGATCTCATTTGTATAGAAATTCTACCTAAGGCTTTGTTAAATCTCTTCTGAAGATTGAATTACCAGAGAGAAACAAAAACTTTCCCATCATTTTGAGAATACTAAAAATGAGCATATACCCTATCATTTTATTTAAAAATCTGCTCTTTCCAGAGCTCATTAGAGAAGTTAACAAAAACTCCACGCCTTGCTTGAATGTGGCCTTGCAGAGGTATAGAGTCAGGACCCGAGCAGGCAGATGCTTTCTAAGCCATCTCATAAGCAGGAAAAAAATATCCAGGTCCTCAGGGGCCCCAGGGGTTAAAGACTACTTCTGCCAACTGGGGTGAAACCAGCCACACTCAGTGTTTCCAAGAGACAAGTAAAATCTATTCTTTGGGTTTGGGCTGAACACAGTATTGGAACCTGTCATATGTCATACCTGCAGCCAAGCCCTAATACAGATTGTGTGAGTCTATAGCTGCAAATCCAACAGCTCCTGGTACCTGATAGGAAAAGCTGGTTGAACTTCATTAGAAATCACACACACTGCCTAGTTTGGGATAGAAGGCCCTGTTCTTCAGAGTAGGAGAGAAATATTGTAACTGAGTCTCCCCAAAAAGTAAAGTCTAAGGCAAAAGATGGACCCCAGGTAGTCTATTTTAAAAATGAACCGGAGACAAGAGTAAGGACCTGGGGAGCAAAGGCTAGTGTGCTTACTGAGCTGTAGGCACTCGTAGGCCACTGACGTAGTCCCTTTGGACCCCTCCAAGTTCCTGCACACAATTCCCCTCAGAATCTGCTAGAGATGTGGAAGAATGAAGTTTTGTTCATGAATGTGCATCCACACGAGCCAAGAGTTATTTGAGAAATATTGACTTTATCATCCTTCCAGACATGTATGCATCAGACTCCAGCAGCCATCTACAATTCCTGGAGTGAGAGCCCAGGACAACTGAAGAGAGGTGCGATCAGTTGTGCTTGGATGTGGCTGTTGGCTGCAGCAACACCTGGAGTAAGAAGGAATTGAAAGGCTGAGGAGGGGTACAAAAGACCCCCCTTCCATTACAATAGAATCTCCACTCCAGAGAAAATCCTTAACAATGAGGAGAAGCAGCAGGGACACAGGAGTAACACCTGTCTTTTTAATTATATTCACTTAATTACCAAATATGTAAAGAATATTTATGTTCAAAACACTCTTCAATGTCCTTCGAGAGAAAAGCAGAACGTGCAGAGACAAAGACCTCTCTCTCTGCCATCTCAGTATGCACCAAGAACAGTCATGCTTTCTCTTTCAAGTCCCACTCACTCCAGAGACATTCTTCCACACCCTCCCAAAAAACTCTAAAGTCAGCTTTATCTTCCCACAGAAACCATGCTTTGACTCTTTGTTTTATTCTGCACCTTTATGACATCAAATGCACATCGTCAATAAGAAAATCTATCAGTGAAGTAAGATCACAAGAAGACTAAGGCTTTATAGCAGTTTTAAGTTTAAAAAGTAAACTCTTAAGCCCTACAAATAGGCATCATTGAATCATATGGCATACATATTGTCTGAACACCACTGTGTCATATGGTATACAGAGTATGGGAACATGTGTACTGTCGAGTACTGTGATAGGACACTGAGGGCACTAGAGTCATCCAAACATAATTCTAACCGCAGCCCTAGGACTCACTGGAGGTGGACAGGTCATTGACCCTCCATGAAACCAGAGTCATACTCCTGTCTTTGTAGAATTTTCCCCCAGACCTGACTTTCTTCATCCCTTGAATTCTTCCAACATATACCAGGATTTAACTCTGATGTTCATCATTTCATGGCTTTCAATTTTGCTCTATTATTTAAATCTCATGCTGAAATAACCTGACTCCAAAAATGAAATAAAATCACCATAATTTAAAAAATACCATTAGCCTCAACAAAGTAAGAGGGTCAGAGGGATAATGAAAACCAAACCTGTGGTGTGGTGTGTGAGAGTGTGTGTGTGTGTGTGTGTGTGAATGTGCATGTGTTGGGGGAGTGGGGGGGTTCCCTGAAAAGCAGGCCTGATCATTGAGATTTGATCCCTGAAATAAAAAACCCTCGAAGTCTCAGAGTTAGAAAGAACCTTGAATTGATTCTTAATTATTTTGGCAGTGTCCCCACCAAGAAGTATTCAGAATATACCAAAAGATACGCAGTGGTGGAATTCTTACCACTACAGGCAGCCACTATAGTAAAATAAATATAATTAAGTCAAGCATTTACCATATGCCAGGCCTTGGGCTGCACATTACCTCATTAAAACCTCACAATCATTTCAAGAGGTAAACAGTATGATTTCCACTTTATAGAAACAAAAAGCAAAGCCAAAGGGATTAAGAAACTTGTCCAAGGTCACAGTACTACCCAAGTGGATGATTCAGAGCTCTCCTAATTTTCACTGCATTAAAAGTTTCTCTGTAGAGGCAAGAACCCTTCTGTGCCTGTTGGTCACAGTTTAGCTGCTTGAGGCCCCACAAATCGTACCATTTCCCAAATGTCTGCAGACCCTACACAAAACAAGGAAGTTCCTGTCCACTCAGAGCATGGATGCATTACAGAGGATTTTCAAGTTTGGGAAGAAATTGAAGAGAGAGAGAGAGAGAGAAAGAAAGAAAGAAAGAGAGAAAGAAAACTTAAAATTGCATCAAGGGAGAAAAGGCCAGTGGAAAGGAAGGGTGTGGGCATCAATCTAGGGAATGAAAGAAAACCCAGAGGCTACCCTCTGAGAAGGGTCAGGTTTGATGCCAAGGTAAAGACATCCAGGAATTTTGCAAACAGCCATCCATCCAAGTGCATGTGGAAAGTTCTTAAGTCATCGGAAAGGAAAAAGACCCCAAATCCCAGAGATTCAAGACATAGAACAATAATAAACTGGAAAGTCTTCAATGTGTAGGAAGCACAGGTGTTATATTTGATAGGTAGTTATATTGGATAGGTAAAGTAGTGGGCAAGTAGTTTAACCTCTCTGAACCTGTGTCTTCATCTATAAAGTGGGAATAACAGTAGTTATTTCAGCACACTTTGTAGAACTAGTTAATATATGTAAAATGTTTAGCCCATGGTAGGTAGCTAATAATATTAGCACTTTTCCTTCGTTTTTCCTAGGGAAAATGTGTGCATACTCTCCAATACAATAAGCCCGTTGGGCAGGGACACTGCTTTTCATCATTATCTTACAATCAATGCAGCATCGAGTGTAATGCTGGTGGGTGCTCAGAAAATATTGGTGGAAATATATTGGGCTCTCTGTTTTGGTTTTGGAGAATGTCTCTGGCTCTTTCAAATTAACTTCAGGTCAATAAGTCCCTTTTTCAAGGGAACAGAAACACATATAAAAAGATGAACAGTAAAAAAGAGAAAGAGAAAAGTAGGAAAACTGCCAGGTAACATACTCTATTCACTACATTATCCATTAATATTACCACTCTACAGCAGACCGACACCACTCCAGGAGACATCCACACACCAGCAGCACCTAAATTTCTGAAACTCCAGATCCCCTGAATCCTAATCTCTCATGATTGCAACCAGGAATCTTTATTCTTATAGCTTTCCAAGGGATTCTCATGCACACTAAAGATTGAGACCATTGCAGTGGAAGGTACAAAGAAATGTTAAAAGAACTCCAGAAAATCAACCGAACAGAAGGAAGGGTCCAACTGAGACAGCAGAGACCGTGAAAAGGACTGGCTTAGATCTTCATCACAATTTTCTGTCTCTATATTTATTACCTCTGAAGTGGAGATTGACAT
This sequence comes from Marmota marmota marmota, assembly GCF_001458135.2. Taxonomy (NCBI): domain Eukaryota; kingdom Metazoa; phylum Chordata; class Mammalia; order Rodentia; family Sciuridae; genus Marmota; species Marmota marmota. The sequence goes on from NW_026000196.1 coordinate 1,768,208, forward strand.
GCCCTCACCTGCACCTCCACTCCAGTAAAAAATAAAAACAAAAAACAGAAGAGTGGGTAATTGTCATGCCTTGCAAAATGCCTTTTATGGCAGGTTTGGGGGTTTTTTGGTGTTTTTGTTTTAGTTGGTTTTGTTTTCCTCATGCATTTTTAATTATTTTGAAATGAAGTTAATCTAGCCTTTTCTGTAAGCAGAATGTTAAATGTAACAAATGTGGATGTTCTGATCTATTCCTGGTCAAGAGACCCTGCATAATCATTTTTGTACCAGACTGCCCAGCAAATCATTAACTAATTGCTAATGTCAGAAGCAAATGGAAGATTCAGTGGGCACACAGATAAATCATAAAACCTGTTTGTACCAAATAAGAAACCCAGTCAATACTAAGTCTCTAAAATACTCTTTAACTCTGCCAAAAGAAAATAGGTATAGTTAATTGCATTACCAATTCAAGTAATTATTATTATTTTCAGTTATATACCATTATTCTATAGCATTAAAATGCCATTAAAAATGAAATCAACCAAATTATGCTATGTGCATTTATGAATATATTACAATAAATCCCACACTTATGTGTAAGTATAATGCACCAAATAAAAATAAATAAATAGAAGGAAGACCAGTAGAGTAGGAAGAGGAAGAGGATCAGGAGAGAGAGAGAAGGGCAAAGGGAAGTAGGGGGAAATGAAATGGAGAAAATTGTTATATGCGTATATGAATATATCACAATGAACCCAACTATTGTGCATAATGATAATGCACTAGTTGAAACATAATAAAATAAATAAGTAAATTTAAAAATCAGCACTCTGGAGTTGAATGTCTGACCACAAGAGTGGACTCAAAAGCAAAATAAAACAAGGTTCAGTGAGTGTGGAAGAAGCAGGGGAGGCTTCTTGAACTTGCATTCAGGATAGATAATGGAAGCCCCAAGGTAAGCCACAGTGGTATGATGCTTTTATTGAAACTTTCAGTACATTGGGATGGGGCTAAGCAACTTTTTAGAAAACTTTGATGAAGCCTCTACCACTCTGATAGTGTAGAACTGTTATGAAATTTTACTTGTTGATTAGTTTGAAGAAAGCTAATGACTCAGTCTTTCAAGAACAAAGGATGAAGGAAAGGGTTGGACCCAAAATTCTGCAGTCTCAGTGCTTAAAGTGACTTCATTTCACCTCGCTGAACTTTTCACCTAAGGACCTACAGGGTACAGATGATGGAGCTATGAATCTCCCCAGCCGGGCATAGGCTCTCCCGTTACTACCTCCTTGATGACATATTTCCCATTTGAGATTTTTAATTTCAGGTCTAGAGCACACTGCTGCCGATTTTCCCAGATGCCCAAAAGGCAATTTTCCAGATAAATGAATCTAATCTGTTTTAAGTACCAGAGTTTGAAGCCCACTGGGGGATGAAAACATTTCCAAAATATACTGTTCTCCCCCACCACCTTACCAAATAGAGAATCCTGAACAGATTTTAATAGGCAGAACAATGTTCACCCCGGGGATGTCACCATCCTATGTGCTGTTTTAGATGATGCAAGGGAATTTGAAATGTGATTAAGGATCTTGAGATGGGAAGATTATCCTGAGTTATCGGAGTGGGACTGATGTTATCATGAGGACTCTTACAAGAGGGATGTACAAAGGTCAGAGAAGGCAATGGGATGACCTGACACCAGAGCAGAGGTGGGTGATGTGGGCCAGGGCAGCTCTAGAGGAAGTTTTCTCTAAACTGAGATTTAGATCATGAACAGACATTTGTTAAGCCAGGAGGAGATTATAGGTTATATCATTAAAGGCCAAGGAAAAGTATGTTGAAAGGTCAAAAGGAACTGGAAATTAATGACCAATATGGCTACACCAAAAAGATCAGGGGTTTTGCCAAAACAGCAGTGACCAGATTATGTACGACCCTGTGTTCATGGGAGAAATGATGAACTGTTTCCTATAAAATAGAAAGCAGAGGAGGATTTCAAATAAGAGTATGGTTAACAGATTTGCATTTTGAAGTGGTCAGTGTGACACAGGGGTCAAGAGTAGACTGAAGATCGGGCAGGTGCAGAGAGGGGGAGTCATGCAGAAGAGTGAGCAGGGTGAAGTATTCAAGGGGTGGCAGCAGGGAGGGAAACCAGGGGACAGATTTGAGCACTCTACAGACAGCATAATCACCAGACCTGTAAAACTGATTAGAGATAGAGAGTGGGGAAGAAAGGGGAATCAAGGATGTCTGTAACAGGATTCTGTTTTGAACAACTAAAGAGAGATTAATGCCATAGTCAAATATAAGAAACACTGGAAGAGAAGAAGCTTGGGTCATTTGGAATGGGAAAGATGTCAAGTTCTGGATATATCACATTTAAAATCTAAATGTCCATCATAATAGTGGTTGATAATTACATTATGGTGCATCTTGACGATGGAATACCCTGCAGGATATAAAGTAGAAGTTATATGAAAAGATCTAGAATATAGAGTTAGCTGAAAAAAGCAAAGTACAGAGGTGTAGACTGTGCGGCCATTGTGTGTGTGTGTGTGTGTGTGTTTTTTTAATGTGCAAACGTATGCACTTGTTCATTTACACAGCACAAAAGCCGAAGAATGTAAAAAGAAACTACTAACAGTGACTACTTTCAAGGGAGCTACTTCAGGGCTCACTATTCACTGTGTAATTTTGTGCCACTTAAATGTATTAACATACTAGGTATGGATAACCTATTTCAACTGAATTTCAAATCAATATGTTCATAAACTTAAAATGCATATTTTCCTTAAAGAACAGAGAGCATGAGAGAATGTACAGAAAAATCAAACAAAAGAAAGGAGTGCCCATGTCAGGTAAGATAGAATTCCCGACCAAAGGCTATTTTTGCTGAAAAAAGATACCAAGCAGAATGAATGTACAATTATCATAAACCTTTATGTACTAAATATTATAAAAGAATGTAGAATTTAAAACTATAAATATAAAGATAAATTGACAAAGCTGAAATCAAAAAGGAGCCAAATACACTTCTTTGTAACAGACATGAAATAAATCAAGAGAAAATAAAGAAATTAGATTACAGATTTGATATTTTTATTTACAGAAAATAATAACTTTATAAACTACAGTCTATTCATCACTTTCAAATAAACACAGAACATTTATTTAAAAATTATCTTCTATGGCAAAATGAAAACTGCAATAAATTCCCTGAAGTAAAAACTATATAAGATTCATTCACTTCCCATAATGAAACAAAATTAGCAATTAATATTTGGAAAGCAACCACTTGGAAATATTTTTAAATCTCTGAGAGAAAAAAATCTAAATTGTAAGTACAAGTTTTTTTGAAAAATAATAAAGCAATACAAAGTAAACATTACATGTCAAAACCAATGGGTGTGACTAAAATTGTCCTCAGATGACTGTAGCCTTCAATAAACCTTATCCAAAAGTGGATAAACCTAGATCAAACTCAACAAGCCAAAGTGGAAACAGAAAATTAATCCAAGGCAATATTAACCAAATCGTTCCCATGTTCATATCACACACACACACACACACACACACACACACACAGCCAGTAAATGATTTAATAGTATGTCCTCTTTGTTCATCATGAATATATATTAACACGTTAAAGCTCTAAAAAGTTTTACATTTAACATACTGTTTCTTTAGTACTGTGATAACTATGTCATCTTACCCAGGAGATGAAAAAAAGTAAATCAAGATCATTTTTGTGGAGATATATTTGTTAATATGTATTAAAAGATGTAGAATTTGCTGGGTGCAGTGGCACATGCCTGTAATCCCGGCCCTCAAGAGGCTGAGTCAGGAGGATCATAAATTCAAAGATAGCCCAGCAATTTAGTGAAGCCCTGAGAAACTTAGTGAAACCCTGTCTCTAAATTTTTAAAAATATATTAAAAAGGGCTGGGAATGTGGTTCAGTAGTTAAGTGCCCCTGGGTTCAATCCTGATTTAAAAAAAAAAAAGAATTTAGTTGATGACTTGATTTCTCAGTGAAGATTCTACATAAATCATCTTGGATATGTACAAATATCTGACTAAAAGAGTTTTTCACAAGGATTATTTTAATGGTGAAAATTTGAATACTCTAAGTATGCAACAATTATAGAACCATGTTCATTTCTGTATTAGTCATTTAATACCACCATAGGCAGCCACTGAAATTCTTGTTGAGGATACATTTTTGCTTAGGAGGGAACATCAACTTACAAACAATGCATAAAGCCCCATTTTTATTATATGCCTTGGTTACTTTAAAAAATGAATCTCTTGGGCTGGGGTTGTGGCTCAGTGGTAGCGTGCTTGCCTAGCAAATGTGAGGCCCTGGGTTCGATCTTCAGCACCACATAAAAAATGAATAGACAAATAGGGGTATTGTGTCCATCTACAACTAAAAAAATATTTTTAAATAAATCTTTCAGAAACAGATTTTCAAGTAAAGTCATTTTGGATATGAGAAGAACTACTTCCTCTTCTAACTATGTTTAGTTGTCTGATTTGGGAAAAATTACTTTACTCTTTGAATCTATCTCTTCATCTGAGAGGTTTGACTTAAATTATCCCTTCCAAGTCTCAAACATTATTTTTTTTTATTCTATGGATTCAGGATGATAAAACCAGCATAGGTACAGACTATAAATTCAAATCTCAATACTTGTATTTTATAAATGGCTGCTTCATGAAAATCACTTTGATGGAGACCATATTAAAGGTAAACCATTCAAAGGTCCAATACAAGTCCCTCAAACTCCTGGGGGAACTAATAATCAATCCTAATACTACGGTTAATACTAATATTCAACTTGGAGTAACCCAATTTTCATCTAAGAGCAAAGAATGTGATCCATTAAGCCATTTAGATTTTAAGAAATTTTAAGAAAATCTTTATTTTGCAGATAGAGGAGTCAAGACAAAGCATGAGTTCTGGTTATTTCACATCACCATTTTTTAATTACTCTGTTCCACTCCTTAACTTTCAGGTTATTTTAATTCAGCCAACATCTAATTATTGCAGCTTTCCAAAGTACATGGTATGTTAATTTGGTGATTTGTGTAGCTCTCTTTTCCTTTCAAAAATAATTTCTTATCTTTCTGGGAGAATGTTTGTAGACTTTTAATTAAAGCTTCTCAAATGTAAAACATATTTTCATCCTTTGTTTTCTCTCATTCTTTTCCTTTTATATTTTTTTTTCTTTTCCTTAATTCTCAGCTCAAGATTCAGTTTTCAGTTTCCAGTGTTTCAACTTAACCATTCTATAGTGAGTAGATCATTTTCCTTTGAATTTTAAGTGTGGAGTAAATTACCCTGAGTTTCAGGCTGTGGAGAAGTTATTTTCTTCAAGCCAGATACCTCCTTGGGAGCCTGTGTGTTGGGAGATCTGGCTGGAGTCCCTGTCTTGCTCTGTGTGAAGTCACTTCCTCTCTCAGGGCTCAATTTTCTCATCTGTTATTTAGTACAAAAAGGAGGTAAAGATGCAGGAAGCTTGTTCCAGGGAAATGCCTTTGAAAACCAAACCAGTTACACAGTGAATGAAGTGGCCAGGTGAGAACTGGGGCAAAAATGGAAGGTTTCATGCTCCATAGTAAGGGAGCAGCCATTGTTAGCTGCAGCCAAAAATCCACTGTCCCATCTGATTTTTTCAAGGATACCAGAAATGTGGGGTTTTATGTGAAATTGCCCCATTGTTAAATGTTGGCTAAAATTGCATATTTTAATATGAGATAGGCCAGTTAAAAATAATCTACAGGCCCAATTCAGCCTATAAAACAACAGTCTTCTGCTTGTTATCTGGAAGAATGTAAGGCCGATTCCACTTTGTATGTCCTGTCAATATGAATTTGTCTGCAGTTCATTCATTCACACACTAGTACACCTTTCGTCTTACCAATAACAAACATGCATAAAGCACTTACTGTAGACAGAACATATGTTTGTCCCTGCAGGTAGGTGTGACATGAACACAGACACCCATCCAAGCCCTGGTGGTCACAGATACTGAGAATCTATTAAAGGTCAACTCAAATATCCCCTCCAGTTTGAATACTTCCCTGAAGCATTCTCCTTCATTACCTAACCCCAAGCAGAACAAATTCCCCCCCCCCTCCTTTTTATAGCAGATGGCTTGTTCAGTTATAATAAGTGCTGATCTCTCTACAGAAGAGATCAGGGCTTATTATAATTATTTATTTCAGTGTCCATCATTCCCCACAAGCTATGAGCTTACTGAGGGCAAGAACAGGCCTTTTTCTTTTTGTATTCCCAACATTTAGCTTGGGGGCTGCTTGGCCCAGCAGGGACATAGAACATACAAGTCTGGGCTTAGTGCCAATTTTTAAATGTTGCTTTTATTATCATTCAGGAATAGTGAGGTCCACAAACCAGGGGATGATTGCCATTGAAAGGATAGTTTATTAGTTCTCACAGATCCCAAGAAGAGATGCAGGCCCTGCTACCTGTGGCAGGAGGAAGGTGGTACACACAGAACTCCAGGGTAGGTAGTGAGGAGAAAATACAGATCAGAACTTTTGTGTGGCGTGTGTGTGTGTGTGTGTGTGTGTTTAGCATGAGAAGAAACAGGAAAGTCAGGGTAAACAATGCAGGATCAGCTGGTGTAAAGGATTTCTTGTGGATCCAGTATAGGGATCATCTCTAATTGTCCAGTAACTGGTCCGGGGGCTGGGGAGGGTTAGGGCAGAAGAATAATGTGGATGCAAGAGCCAACTAAAGGAGGTAGTTAGATATGGGTTCTGGATTTGTTGGTTGCATATGAAAGGAGCACTGGCAAGTTTTATTTGCCATTATTAGAAATAACAAGTCCCTAAGACCTCAAAACATCAAAACTTCAGAATCAAAAGACATGGATCTGTACTCCCCAACCTGAGTTCAACAAGGCCAATGTCTTTACAATGTATAGATATAATTAGATGCAATGGGGAGCTATTTTTTCCCTTAAAATATAGGAAAATTTACTGGGCATAATGGTACACATTCCTGTGATCTCAGCAACTCAGGAAGCTGAGGCAGGAGGATCACAAGTTCGAGGCCAGCCTCAGGAATTTAGTGAGGCTATAAACAGTTTAGAGAGACCTTGTCTCAAAGTTAAAAAAAATACATATAAAAGGACTGGGGATGTAACTCAGTGGTAAATCACCCCTAGTTTCAATCCCAAGCACCAAATGTGTGTGTGTGTGTGTGTGTGTGTGTGTTTCTGTAGAATTCAAAGTTACATACATATTTACATGGAAATTGTTATGGAACTTTGAATTCTTCTGGGAAGTATGTCACTCAAAAACGTTTCTGTGAAAGCTCAGGAGGTTCATGGTCTCAGGACCACCCTGGCCTCTGGGTTTCAGCCTCATTCACACACACTTCTGTGGTTGTCACCACCTTGACCCAGACATGACACTTTATTTAATTTCCATGCACCCTATCAGGAGACAACAGCTGCCTTCCACAAGGCACAAGATAACATGACAAAGACTTTGTTCAGCAGACAGAGGAAGCACTCGTATGGTTGCTGAGGGCCATTGCTAAGTAAGAATGACGCATGGCGTGACCCAGGTCATTTGCAGTGTCATTGCATGTAAGGTGACCTTGCTCAAGGACCAGGGCGGATCCGGGTTTAGGGCGGATCGGGATTTAGGGCACTCCTGGTTTAGGACAATCTGGGTTTAGGGCGGTTCCAGGTTTAAGGTGTACCCTGCTGGGAATAGGGCATATCCTGCTGCCTCAGGCGCGCCTGCTTGTTGAGTTCTCGTGGAATTCAGAGAGTATTTGGGATTTTGCCCAGAACGTGATCGGGGCCCGGAACATGAATTCCCCCAGAACGTGTTTGTAGAGTTCCGGTGTGAGTTCGGAATAAAGAGTTGCTGTTTGAATCTACAAGGTGTGTGGTGGCTTGTGATTGTGTGCCCAACCAGACTGCGGCATATGGTAACAGCAGAAACAATCGCATGTCACATGGTGAGTTTTCTTGCTCGCACCTCCACCTGTGAAACTCTCCTTACACAGCCAGTCACACCCACATGGACACACAATCCATGACTTTACTGCACATCTAGTTATCCTGGCTCCTTCCATGGGATCTCCCTCGCTTCTCTTTCTTCCCTCAACCCACACCAGCCCTCCCCTCTTCCCAGAACCAGGATCTAGAATATTCTAGTTGCCTCTTGCCTTTGCTCCCCTGTGACTTGAGTCATTGCCAGCTCCCACATGCTCAAGTCTCTGCCCACCCTAGATATCTCTATACAATGGCGGCTTCCTCCTTCAGGAGACTTGTGCTGCCTGCAATCCTTCATACTGAGCAGCAGAATCTACAGGAAATATGAGCAACTGCCAGGCCAGACCCCATAAAGGGTACCATCAATACAGTCCTCATCCTTTAAAATGTAGGACTTCAAAGGGTCATGAGTCATGACCCCACCCAGAAACTTGGCGCAGGACATGAAAGTATAGAATTCGGGATCTTTTTCTTCAATTCTCTGGAGCTATTTGACTGCGCAACAAGGAGTCAATGAAATCACCTATGCTCTGTGTTTCTCCAGTTTTCTTAAGAATGGATTGAGAGGAAGGGACTAGGTTTCCTAAGCCTGATTCAAAGGAAGGAATACTTGAGGGAAGTTCGATTGAATTTGGCTTTCCTGTTTGCATTTTTGTGGCAATGAAAATAACATCTTAAAAAAATCTCTTTATTAGGCAGAATCAGAAAAGCGTCCTCTCAGCCTCGGGCCCCAGGTTGACCCTGGTGGTGGCTCCAGCAGGGGAGAGGCAGCGGCGAGGTGTGTTTCTATGAAGAATGCTCTACTTTCACTTAACACTGTGCAAAGGCTCTTTGCTTCGGGGTCTCACATTTAAACAGAAACTTCTGCATTAGCTAGCCCAATTTGTTTTTGTTTTAATCCACTTTCTAAGTTAATGTAGTGTTTTCAATATGATTCCACAGTGTCTTGGCATAGGAAAGACCATGATGTCATATTTGAACTATTCATTATGACTCTAATATGTGAGGGGAAATGGCCAATTCTTTTCTGGCTCTGTGTGTGATGGCAGTATGAACATTCTCTATCCAGTTAAGAGTAAATCAAGATGAAAAAGACCTATAATTTCCCCCCAAAGTGGGCTGAAGCAGACAGCCCACATAAATTAGAAGTTGCTTACTTGGAGGATACATCAACTTAGTAATTATTTTTAGGAGTAGATAACTGTGATCAGATTAAAGTGCTCTATTGATGGAAAAGAGGGAAAGGAAGACAGGGAATGAGACAATGAAATAAGAAAATTGAATCAGTCTCAGGAATTTTGATTCCCGTATTTGTTCTCAGAAGTGAGGGAAGAGGGAGAAGAGGGGCCAGAGGAATGAAGATGCAGGGATATCTTCCATATAGGCTCTTTCCCAAATGAATCTCTAGGGACGTATTCCATTAGGTAGGGACAAAACTGAGGCCTGCAGATAGGCGGCAACTTGGCCCAACTCTCTGAGTTATGCTAGAATGAGGATAAGGAAACAAGCCTGCTAACCCCAAGCCAAGTGGTCCACTGTTGACCCTGAAGTGGTGTCTTTAGAGTTGCATGTTTCAGGAGTGTTTATGAGTGGACGTCATGAGTGGTTTTTACTCTACCTGAACGAAAAGATCTTACTTTTGGAAACCAGCTAAGATTTGAGCATCTCACCCCTACTACCTAAGACAACCGTAAGGAGGGGATTTCCCTTCAAGAGCAGTGAGAAGGTGAAAAGAATTCCAGGATTCAGGGTCAGAAGGTAAAACTTCCAGCTCAGACATTCCTGCCCTTTGTTCAGTGAACTTTAATCTCCAAATAAATGGGCCAATCACCTACCCAGCCCCATCTCAGAGAGTTGAGTGAGGACCAAGAGAGAGGAGGGCAGAAGTATTCCACCAGTTATGAAAATGTAAAAGAAATGTTTGGTGTTGACAGGGTAGCTGTTGTGATTACCAGTCTGATGGACAGGGTCTTCCAAAAGGAGCCCAGGAGCCATAGCTCAGGTTTGGGAGTCATTTCAGATGCAGCTGGTTATGCATGTCATAAGCACCTGGTCCCGATCCCAAATGCTTTCCCAGAAAGGGAGACAGCAGACTCAGGGGTGTAGGTGGATAGATAAGTGTGCTGGGATACTATATTCAGATCAGACACTAGGACCCTTCCTGAGGTGGGTGCCATCTGCAACCTTCCTAGCTGTAGGACATGTCAAACCCCCCAAATCAGACACACCATGGAGTCCCAGTTCACTCAGTTCCAAAGACATCACAAAAGATAAGAATCGTAGAGTTAGCTTTTACCCTGAAAATCACAACACAGTAAGTCTCACGCATTTTATTTTTTACATCAGAATTGTAGCAGATTAGTGTTTCCCTGGCTGGGCCCCAAAAAGCACACATCTTTAAAGACTAGAATCATACCCAGAGGGCTGAGATGCTCAAAGCCTGAGAGGTAAATGAACCATGTTCCTCCTGGCATGGTAACTCAAGGAAAAGAGCTCATGGAGGGAACAGTGGGCAAAGTCCTCTCTACCATTTAAACTGTTCCCACCGCCACCACCCTCCTCTCCACCCGCATTTGTAATTGAATGAGCATGTGTGGGAGCCTGAACCCATCTCACCAGGTTGCTCCCCCCTCAGCTGTGTTTGCCACTGAGCTTTCTCTAGCCCAGAGTGTGTCCTGAACAGCTTAGAGAGCGGATCAGGCCAGGTCAGATGGGGTACCTAATAGGACCCCCTTAACAGACTTTTCATCTCTGTGGCTGGAGCTCTAGCTGGGAGCCTTCTGCTTTCAGGGGTCTCAAGGAAGAATTTGCATCATACTTTTAGCAAAGGACTCAGAGAAATGTGAAGAGAATAATTCCCTTTAGAGGCCCCATCTCTTCTGTTCCCTGGAGCTGCAGACAGGAGCTGTCTGCAGCTGGGCAAACCTCTCCCAATCCCATGGGCTATACCTTGGAAAAATTGAACTAGATGAGCTCTAAATGTCCATCTCTTAAGTTTCTACCTGGACTAACCATGTACTGACATAGGCCATAACTAGACAAATTCAAAAAAAGAGGCAACATGCTTATGCAGTGACTTAGACATCTATAGCATGATGATGGCTACATCTCTGACATTTTATTAAAGCATCTACTTAGAAACCAGATTGGAAAACATGAAAATAAGACAGTTGGAGCTGGGTGTTGTGGCTAAAACTTGTAATCGCAGCAGGTCAGGGGGCTGAGGCAGGAGGATCATGAGTTCAAAGCCAGCCTCAGCAACTTAGTGAGGCCCTATGCAACTCAGTGAGATCCTGTCTCTAAATAAGGGCTGGGGATGTGGCTCCATGTGGCTCCTGAGTTTAATTCTAAGTACCAAAGAAAAAAAGACTGTTGGAATCTGAGGTCTAAAGTGAGGCACTGGAGTTGAATGTGAGGTCCCTGACTTACTTTATTTAAAAAAAATCTTTACATAGCTCCTATATTTTCCAATCTTTCTTCTAAGTACTGCACAAGTATGGATTCACTTAGAGCTGGTTAAAACCTTGTAAAGAAGGTGCTATGGTCATGCCCATTTTGCGTGATGAAAAACTGAAGCACAAAGAAATGAAGAAGGTTGCCCAAGGTCATATGCTAAGAAGTCAGGACCCTTACACATATCTGCCAGGACTTTAATGTGACCAATGTCCACGTTGAGGGGCTAGTGAGTGGGAAACCAGAGTCCCTGCCAGGAGCAGCAAGGAAGCTAGGAAGAAGCCCAGGACTTTTGACCCTCCCTGCCATGTGTTATCCATATGCACAACATTTCTTTATAGTTTGCTTTTCCAAAAGACATGAAAAAATATTTTGCCAACAGATAAAATGAAAGTATGGGTGGAGTTTACGTGAAATTCAGGAAATTGCTTTGCTATAAAGCTTCTCAGAGCCTTTGTTCTGCTGATAGGCATTATGAATCTCCAAGGCAGATGACAAAATACACCTGTTCCCAAATATATATATGATGAAGGAATCCCTTCCTTTTTCAAGGGCTGTCTCAAAGAACTGCCGTTCTAACAACTCGCTTTGGAAACACCAGCATAATGTAGTGCAAAGTTGATGATATTCATGACATTCTCTAAATGTAATAATCAACGATCCTCAGAACCCTCTGACACAGTAATCTCCTTGCCTCTTCGCCACAGATATGGACAGACTTGTCTGATCTTGGGTACCCATGAGGAAGCTCCTTAGGGCAGAGCGTCTCTCATTTATCTTAATAATCTGCATAGCCGCAAGCAGTTTCTTGCATATAGTAGACACTCAGATCCTTCTTGAATAAATAAATGAGCATTTCCAGGCCATTTTTGAGAGCAACAAAAATTGGTTTCCCAAGTAAAGAAGGATTATAAATAACCCAGGTAAAGAAGGAAATTGCAATAAGATTTAAAACTGAGAGCATCCATGTTGGATTGGTTTTTATAGTGGTGTGAGAGACAGGACACATCAGGACAAAGCCTGAGAGTTAGTGTTGGCAACAGAAAGGATGGAGGAGAAGGAAATGAAGTCTCGGGATTAATCATCTTTTAAAATTAGAGGGAGCAGTCCATCTCCCACCCATTATAAGGTGAAATGAATGGCCTTAGAAAGGGAACTATCAAAATATAAATACAACATAGAAAATCACTGGAGTTAGCAAGCAGATGTGGAAACTGGAACTCTTGTGCTCTGTTGGTGGAAATGTAACATGAACCCCTAGAAGGACAAGTACAATGTGGTGGTTTCTTAAAGAACTAACAACAGTAGAATCATTTGATCCAGCAATTCCACTTCTCAGTATATACCCAGAAGGATTGAAAACAGGGTATTGCAGAAGTATTTGTACACCTATGTCAAAATATTAATGGCAATAACCAAAATGGGGAGTCAGCATCCCTGTTCATTGATAGATGAATGAATGAAGAAAACTTGGTTTATGCACATGGTAGAATATTATTCAGCCTTTAAAAAGGAAAGAAATTCTGACACATGCCACAACACACATGAACCTTGAGGACATGATGTTCAGAGAAATAAGCCAGTCACAAAAACAGAAATACTGTGAATCCACTTGTAAATGATATCTAAAGTAGTCAAATCAAGAGTCAATATAGAGTGGTAGTTTCCAAAAGCTAGTGGAAAGGGAAATTAGGGAGTTATGCTTTAGTTTGTATAGAATTTCAGTTCTGCAAGATGGAAAGAGTTCTAGAGATTCTAGGCATAATGATAGGAACGTGCCTAACACTACTGAACTGTGCACTTAAAAATGGCTCAGATGGTACATTTTATGTTGCCTATATTATACTAGAACTTAAAAAAAATTAAGGGAGACATTGAAGATATACCAGCCAGAGCCCAGCATTTTATATGTGGGAAAACAGAAGCCCGGAGACACATAATGATATGCTCTAAACCAAAAATACCAAACTAAAGAGTTTAAAATACTATCAAGGCTATAAATCCAAGGAATCATTCATGAGTGACCTCCTGAAATTATTTTTTAAGGAGATGTCATCATAAGCAGGCAGGAAAAAATCATTTTTATTAGATTCTCTCCCTATTTGGAAATAATGTGGGACTATCTAATCTGGAAGGGCCAAGGGGCAGGTGAGCTGTCAGTCCTGAGCACCCCAGCAAGCCCTCCCTCTTACATCACCCTGCTCCCATCTGGTTACTTCATCCTGAGCTCAGGTCAGGGATCTCTAATGGCAGAGTGACCCAAAATGTCAAGCCCTGGGTTTCCATTGGTCTGTATCAAGCCCACAAAGTGACGGGGCTCACAGCAGAGAAACTGCAATCTCTGTTGCTTGCCTGTTCTGTGGATCATTTTTCAGCGATCTTGGTAAGAGTTGAAGTAAAAATGATGACTTTTATTCAGATCTAAAATAAATCAGCAACAGCTGACTTCCTCGGCCAAGGCACAAAACTTCAGTAATGAAACATGAAAAAGAACAAAAGCCATTGAGCTAGAAAAGCTTATGATTTTCTACAAAAATATCATGTTGCTTATCCAGGGCCTGGAGTTCTCTCCACACAGACCAGAGGAAACCTCGGTTAAATATGGGTAGGAAGCATTGAGCTGTGACTGAAATCCAGGACTTCGTCTAAACCCTATATGCCAGGGAGCTCAGAGGACAGTTCTCTGAAAGTTCTCCCAAGGTTAAGGGTTTCGTTTGTGGTTGGAAATGTGTACTGAGAACTAGCTACAGGAGGATGTTCTTTGGAAAGAGTTATGAGTGCTGCTCTAGCCAGCCTGATTCAATCAGGTAATGCCAACTCCTACTTCAATCATCTGGTCATAGTCTCAGTGCTGACTGGAGGATGGGCTTCTACAGAGTTTGGGACTGAAATGGAGATAAGGGAAGGGACCAGCACACAAGCAAGAAAACTCCAGATAGTTATAAGCAAGAATAAATGACAAGTAGAATATCAAATTCTCTCCACAATATGAGAAGCGATATTTACATTTTTAAACACTTTTATTCATCCCACAATGTGAAATGGATGGGTAGAAAGCAGGAGATGGAGTTGGACCATTGTACAGAAACTGAAGTTCAAGGACATAAGGAAACTGCCCAAGGTCATATGGGGGCCAACATTGTCAGGTTCAAGTCAGACTCCTCTTTCCGTCCTGTTCCTATTGTACCATGAACATTAAGTTGCAGGGCTATGACTTCCGTGCACTGTAGATTGGATTCTACTGAAGCTAGAAGATGATATTCAAGTGCCCTGCTACAGAGGGGGATAAAATGCCTAAGGCCTGGTGTGCATTAGCAGTGCATCATGAGACAAAGCCATCTCTGGCTTCCCAGGCATCTGGCCTGAATGAGAGGGTTTGCCAGGGGCACTGTGATTGCTGGATTGCAAACCAGGACAGAAGCAGGCAGGTGCTATGGTGCAGGTTTTCTGCAACACAGAAGTCCATTCAGGTTGATTATAAATAACCCTATTTTAATATCACAGTGTGGCTATTATTAACTTCTATTGCTACATCCTGAAATGAAATAGAAATTTATAGAGAAAAGCAGTGATGTGCCCATTCCCATATTAATTTTAAAGCCCAGCACTTAATCTATCCCTGACCTTCTCTCACACTGAACTGCATCTTGATCCCTTAGAGGTAGGTTTACAACTTGAATATGATAAATTAAACAAGTAATGACAAAATATTTGAGGGTATGAGAAGAGGACCTTCGTTTGACCCTGTATTTCTCCTGATTGGGAAATACAGTCACCATGGATTTATACAGTTGGAGTCTGTGTGCCCCTCTGCTCATTTTCCATTTGTAATGGGGACAGAAGCAAGGTAAAATTCTAAAAGCTAACGTGGAGTGCTAAGGAGATGATTTTTTTCCTTTTGTAAGTGATAAATACTTATTGTGGCAGTTCTCAATGTGGGGCACATTTGCCCCCTACCTCATTCTAGGGGACACTTGGCAATGTCTGGGGACATTGTTGGTTGCTACAACTTGAGGAGTGCTACAGGTGTCTAGGGCATAGAGGCCAGGGGTGTTGCTAAGCATTTTGCAGTGAACAGAACAGCCACCCAAACATCAACAACTTTGGTCTACTGAGAATCCTGGTGCATTGCACATGATGTCCTAATGAGTCTGGTAAGTTCTGGAAAGTCTTATTTTCTGGAAGGCTGAATTGGGTGAGTAGAATATGGAAGTGTTAATTTTATAGAAAGAATCTTTACTTCAGAGTCAGATACAATTGGATTTGCATCTGAGGTTCTTATTTGTGTGGGACCTGAGACAACTGGTTAATTTCTGGGTCTCCTTCTCCTTTTCCACCTGTACTTATCATTTCTAAGTAATTTTCTCCATATTTTAACATTTCTTAATTGGATTGCCTCTTACAATCGATGGCATGTCACAGTTTAATTAGAAGTGATCATTTTCTTTAACATAGATATTGCCAGACTGTGGCATGCTAACACCCATGGGCAGCTCTAGTTACAATGCTTGGTTACCTCAAGTTTTAACTCTAGGATGGAATTAAAGAGGCAAATAGCCCTTGCCCAGTACTCTTTAAAATATTTCTCCTACTCAAAGTGGAAGAAAATGGGATCACGTTTTTGTGTCCTAGTTGATAACACCTTCTGGGTCCCTCTTCTCTGAACTCTGTGTGAGCATGTGTACACAGTACACGTTTGCATGCCCACTTAAGCAGACCTACAGGAGCACAACAATTTATAGACCACATGCATTGGAGAAGCCAAGGCTCCCAAGCATGCCGTTTCCTCTGGACAAGGCTGGCTCAGCCCTGGACTGCTGGGGCTGTGGGTAAGCAAAGGCTTTTAGCTCCCGGAATGAGGCTTGTGCAGGGGATGTGAGCTGGCCACACTTGGGACTAGAGCCAGAGCTGTATGTACATACCACAGACAGGCTGTGCCCTGGAAGACTGCTTCCTTATATCAGAGAAAACATTTGACATTAGGATTGGCTTACTTCACTTAGCATGATATTCTCCAGCTCTATCCATTTACTGGCAAATGCCATAATTTCATTCTTCTTTAAGGCTGAGTAATATTCCATTGTGTATATATACCACAGTTTCTTTATCCATTCATCTGTTGAAGGGCATCTAGGTTGGTTCCATGATTTAGCTATTGTGAATTGTGCCGCTATAAACATTGATGCAACTCAGTTATTAACATTTAAAAAACAAAGATTCTACAAATAGGTAACATTCCCAATTATGTGGATTTGATTTCCAAGGTGCTTCCTCTTTTCCTTTCCCACCTTAGACCCTCAGCCAGTCTAAACAGTGAGAAGTGGAGCCTAATGGCTTCATTTAGATTCTAGAGAGTAAATTCTCTTAGGATGGGATTTGAGATATCATCTGGTTCCTCATTTACTCCCTTTCAAGCAAATTCCTGAAGCATGAATTTAGAAATAAATCTAAATAGTCTTTGTAGGATTTTAATGATTATTAGTTTGTATTATCCTTTTTGTCAGCTGCTTAGAGGTACATGGAATATTATTATAACTCTACAGTAAGTCTAAATTAGCCCACTGGATACTGGAGACAAAACTACAGCCAGAAAAACAGAGCCCTACCCTAGTTTGCATGTATTGTGTTTTTTCCCATGACTATGCAAATTACCCTGAAAAATTATAAAGAAAGTCCGCTGAGGTCCAGAAAACTAGGAAAATAAATATGTAGTCATGGAAAGAGGGTTTCTATTAAATAAGAAAATTTATTCCTTCCTTCATCCATTTATTTGTTATTCATTAAAAATATTATTAATTCCCCAATCCGGGCGAGATACTGTTCAAGTTGGGGCAGAGGAGATTATAGAAGTAATTCAGACAGGTCCTCAGAAAGCCTGTGCCAAGCTGAGGAAACAAAAGAATAAGAGGCACTGTTGAGTGGGGTGATTATTGTGCTATGAAAGACACATGCAATATGTGAATAAGAGGGATTAACCTAGCCTGGGAGTTGAAGAGGAGAGCAGGAAAGTTCCCCAGAGGAAGGTGCCTTTCGGCTGGATGGAAGACAGAGCAACTCCTTCCCTCCCAGCTCAACCATGAGAGGGAAGTGTTCCCACAGAGAGGTCCTCAAACCACAGGTTGATGTAGGCAGACAGAACCTGGGACACTTCCAAATGCAACATCTTTGTTGTGAAAATAGGAAACTCACAGTTCAGGACAGAAATAGTTCAAGCTCTAGCAGAGCTAGACCCAAACTATTAAACTAACATTCCTGATACACTTTCCAGGACGGCTCAGTCACACCAGGCTCCCAAACAACCAGAATGACTAGCTAGCAGATCTCTTTTGACTGGTGCATTCTTGCTGTCATTCCAGCATTGATAGATAAGCTCTATGTGTTCCTGATAAGAAAAAAAAAATGTGACTCAGTCAGACTCTGCCTTCAAGGTTCTGATTGCAAGTCACTAAAATAAAAGAGGTGAAATATCAAATGCTGGTGAGGATGTCGAGCAGCCCTCAGTAGTGCAATCTGCTGTAACAACCCCTCATGGACTGGGGCATTAACAATAAATATTTATTGCTCACAGTTCCAGGAAGTTGGGAAGTACAAAGGTACCCACAGATGTGGCTCCCAGTTTGCAGTTGACTGTCTTATTGCTATGTCCTCCTATGGTGGAGAGCAGAAAGACAGAGAAAGCTCCCTGGTTTTATTGTTGGTTTTAATAGAAGCCCTAATCTCATTGGCAAAGGCTCCACATTGAAGGTCTGGTTTTCAGTGTGGAAATCTTAGGAGGACACAAATATTCAGTCCGTGGCAAGTGTGAGCTCTCATTGCCGACGGCCATGCAAAATGGTACAGCCACTTTGGAAGACAGTTTGACAGTTTCCTATAAAAAATAAATACAATATGCTTTGTATACAACCAGGGATATGAAAATTGTGCTCTGTATGTGTAATATGAATTGTAATGCATTCTGCTGACATATATAACAAATTAGAATTTTAAAAATTTTAAAATACAAATAGATAAATAAACATGATCTATCATTTGTGCTTCTTGTTATTAAACTGAAGGAGTTGAATACTTACACACAAACAAAACCTGCATGTGGGTATTTATAGCAGCTTTCTTCGTAATTGCCAAGATATGGAATCAACCAAGATGATCTTCAGTAGGTGAAGGGATAAACTGTGATATATCCAGCCAATGGAATATTACTCAGCACTACAAAGAACTGAACCATGAGAAGACAAGGAGGGAACTTAAATGCATATAACCACATGAAAAAAGAAAGCCAATCTGAAAAGGCTACATATCATATAATTCCAACTCTAAGACATTCTGGAAGAGGCAAAACTATGGGCACAGTAAAAAATATTAGCAGCTGTTAAGACTAGCAACAGAGGAGGCAAAGAATTTTTAAAGAGCAAAGAATTTTTAAAGCAGTGGCATTATTCTGTATGATACTACAATGATAGATATACTTCCTTACACATCTGCCCAAACCTGGTGTGGTCAGGAGTGTACAACACCAAGAGTGAGCCCATTGCCCACTATGGACTTGGACTAGCAAAGACCTATCAGTGTAGTTCATCAGTTCTAATAATGAACGGACCCCTCTGGTGCCAGATAGTGATCATGGGGGAGTGAGTGCAAGAGGTTAGGGGAACTCTGGGATTTCTGCCTAATTTGCTATGAAGCTAAACTGCTCTAAAAGATAGCCTATTAATAAAAAAAAAAAAGAGAGAGAGAGGTACAAATGTAGAGAAACCAATGATCAATGTTGAAAGAACGTATTAGTTAAGAGAGAATAAATTGCTAGAATAAGGAAATCCTCAAATATCCATGACTTAAAGAATACTTAAGTGTAGCTGTGTCCCACTTAATAGTTCAAGATGAGCTCTGTGGCAGCTCTGCTCCAGTGGTCACGTGTCCCAAGCCTGTGTGCTTATCCACATGATCCAAGATGGGCCACCCAGGGTCCAGCTGGTGGGAGGGGAACAAAGACTTTTCTTAGTCCCTCCTTCCAAAAGCAAAACCTCACCTCCACTCAGATGATCTCACTGCTCTACAAGAGATTCTGGGAAATGTAGTCTCTACCCGGGCAGCCATGCACCCAACCACACCATCTCACTATTGAAAAAGAGAAAATGCATTTTTGAGGATAACTGGCAATCTCCATCACCAAAGTGGGCTTCAGTTCTATTTTTTTAAATGAAAGCTCCCCAAGGATCTAGTCTTAACTTACTCCAAACCCAGCCCCCAGATTTGAAAAGCATCTACTTGTGAAGACTCCCCAGAAATGCTCTAACATGTGCCCATCACCTGCTACAGCAGACGGGGGAACACAAGCCATGCCCTAGCACACTAACCCTCTAGATTGCCTCTGCCCAGCCCTGGCAAGGCCACTGCATTTGGGAGAGTGCAGAATCAGAGAGATACAACAGAAGGGACCCTGGAGATCACAGAGCCCATCAACTCCAATTTCTTCAAAAAAGAAAACAGATCTCTGGAGAAGACAAGGAATTGGTCAAATGCACAGAAAGTCTTAAGTAAAGGAGGGAAAATACAGTGCCCTAGTTTTCTGCTGCTAAGTCTTTGCTCCTTAAGGGTGAGAGCCCTTTCTAACCCATGGTCACTGAAGCCTCTCTGGAGGTGGCTCCCTCTACTGTCAGCCTGCCAAGGGCAAAGGGAGGCAAGGAAGAGGGTAGGAACAATTCCACTTTACACAACAATGAACCAGGGTTTCTTTAAATTAAAAGTTAAAATTTAAATTCTTTATTGCATTTTCTTAGCACCCCAAAGATTTTGTAATATCTACAACTCTTCACTCTCTTTATTACTTTTAGGCTCACTTAATTTTGTATGATTAAATACAACTATTTTTACCTTTTTAAATTTTTTTTTTAGTTTTAGGTGGACACAATATCTTTATTTTATTTTTTATGTGGTGCTGAGG
The DNA here is from genome assembly GCF_001458135.2 of Marmota marmota marmota. Taxonomy (NCBI): domain Eukaryota; kingdom Metazoa; phylum Chordata; class Mammalia; order Rodentia; family Sciuridae; genus Marmota; species Marmota marmota. Next base: position 1,788,625 of record NW_026000196.1, read on the forward strand.
ATCAAACCCAGTGCCTCACGCATGCTAGACAAGCGGTCTAGCTCTGAGCCACATCCCCAGCCCATAAAATTATTTTTTAAAGAAACTTTATGTCCCTGCCATAAATGGATACCTTATTATTTGCTTTACATGAAAATGAAACTATGAAAGAAGACCAGAAGGGGACAAAGCGGAGGAAGGAGTGGAAAAGAGGAGGTATTGGACAATGAAATTGACCCAATTAAGTTATGTGCATGTACAAATATGTAAGAATAAGTCCCTCTATGAATTGGTACATTGTAATGTAACAATTAAATAAGGAAACTATGAAAATAGGTAACCATTAAAATACAAAGACATCCTTTTGTGTAGTACCTAAAATCATCTTGCTCATCATCAATGGAGCACACAAGGAAGAAGCTGTCCTGAACCATACATGATAAGAGTTGTTGGTACAGATGGCACCCGGAGCGCTTCTCTTCTGGGAACTCAGGTCCATGAGGCACTGAATGGCTCGCGAACCATCACCTCCAATCCCTGTGAATGGTGCCAACTTTGAATGGCGCACCTCCAATCCCTGAAGTGGCGCAAACTCTCAGCCAATAAAGAAGTAACAGCCCACTCGCCTTGCTCCTCCTCATCCTGTGTTAAGCCCATAAATATCAACACCCTGTTTGTGCTCGCTCTCTCTCTTGACCCCCTTCTCTTCTGTGACGGGCTGCCACAGTCCCGCTAATAAAATCTCAGACAGGTAAATGGTTGTTTCGGCTTGTTGAGTTTGCGGAGCATTTCCGCCAATCCTACACTGGTGCTAAAACCCTGGACGAGGATCCCCATGGCTCAAGGCCGAACCCCGTTCCCAAACTCCGAGCCCAACCGTTCCTGTTGTGGTCCACTCCTCTGATCGCCTGCCTGACATCCACACCAGCCTGCGGATTAGTGGGTTCCCCCATCACATGAACACCTGAACCCTAACTTACCAGAATGAGGGAATTGGCTGTTGAGTGTGGTGCAATCCCTCAGTTGTTTTAGCGGTGGGAACGCACCCCACCCAGACTCATCAGGGTTGCGGTGGACCCCGGGCACCCTGCTAGGATACCCCTGGGAATCGACCACCTGGGATGTAGGATTAAGTCCCCCTTTCTAACTCCTCCGTCTCCCCTCACTCTTGGCTCCCGTGGACAGGTTAGCACAGTTGCTACAGTCCATCTCACCGAAGTTCTGACCATTCCTCCTGGAACTCCATTCCTCCCGTCTCCTTCTGACTCTTTCTTGCTAGCTCAGAAAAACTCTCCTGATGTCAGGTTGCCTGAGGCCCCGGCCCTATTAGGGTCTCACAGATTGCACTCCCCTGGTGATGACCGGGCAGTGCCCTCTATTTCCCTGAGGTGGTCAGCCATTTTGGGGACGCCCACTTGACCCTCAGTCCGCTCCGGAGCTTCCAAGAAGCTCTTTCCGGCCCGGGTTTTCTCTCTTTCTCCCTCTCTCTTACTCTTTCTCTGGCTACCATCTTGCCCTTCCAGCATGGGAAATTCCTCGTCCCTCCCGGCCGATTCTCCCTTGCGGTGCCTCTTAGATAATTTGAAAGCACTGAGCCTGGCCCCTGATATTAAACCTAAAAGGCTCATAGAATTCTGTACCCAGGACTGGCCTATATACCCCCTAGACAACCAAAACGTTTGGCCCACGTGTGGGTCTCTGGATCCTAATTTACTCTGGGATCTTTTTAATTACTGTGAGCGATAAAAGAAGTAGAACGAGATTCCCTATGTGGAGGCTTTTTCCTTGCTTTGATATCATCCAAATCTCTGCACCCAATGCAAGCCTCAACAGCTACTCCTTGCTCTCAAACCTCCTTCCTCCTCCTCTTCTCCATTCTCTTCCTCCACACCTTCTCCTCTTTCTTCCTCTTCTCTGCTCTCTGCCTCCACTTTCGAGCAGGCTGATGAACCGCCTCCATACCATTCTCCCCCACCCTCAGCCCCACTTTCCCCACTTTTACCCCCTCCCACTTCCCCATCTTCTACATCTGTGGCTTCTTCTGTGGACACTCCTCCTCCTCTTCCTCCCGACACTTCCGCACAAACTCCTCTTGCTTCCGTTCCTCCCGCCTTGGTCCCTCCACCTCAGTGTAGTTCACCTGACACCCATTCAGCCCCCCATCCAGCCACCTGTTCAGCCCCCCATCCAGCCCCCGTTCATGTACTAATACAGCACCTAACCCACAAGTCACCACATCTCATCACCTGACTCAAACTTCACATGTTGTGGCCCCCCTTCAAGAGGTCACCGGGCCAGACAGGATTTTAAGGGTTTATGTTCCTTTTTCTATGCTTGACCTTTCTCAAGTAGAAAAAAAAATTGGGATCTTACACTGCAAACTCTGTCTCTTATATTAAAAGCGTTTCAATACTTTACTCGAGCCTATAGCCTCACCTTTCATGATCTATATGATTCTGTCCAATACTCTCCTCCCTGAGGAAAGGAGAAGGGTCTGGGACCAGGCTAGGGCCTATGCAGACCAGGTTCATCAGACTAATGCCTACCTTCCCCTAGGGGCCCAGGCAGTTCCAGACCAAGACCCCCGTTGGGATTATAATGACCCCCAAGACCTGGGACACAGGGACCACCTATTACCTGTCTGATAGCTGGCCTAAAGGCCTATTAACTTGGATAAACTCCAGGAAGTCATCCAGGAGAAGAATGAAAACCCCTCAGCCTTCCTAGACCGACTAACAAAGGCTCTCCTTCAGTACACTAATTTGGACCCTGAATCCCCAAATGGGAGGCAACTTCTTATGACCTATTTTTTTCTCAAAAAGCTACCCCGATATCGGGGCAAAGGTAAAAAAATTAGAGAGGGGGCCCTTGACTCCTCAGACCAAGGTGTTGGCCACGGCCTTCAAGGTCTACCACAACAGAGATGAAAGAGCAAAACGCCAAAAATGCCAGATATTGGCCCACGTGTTACAGGGCTCCTTCCAACCTATGGAAAGGGGGAGACAACAACCCCCACAACAAGGACCCCCTGGGCCCTGCTTTAAGTGTGGTGATGAAGGACATTGGGCTAAGGCTTGCCCTAACCCCAGGGCACCACCCAGAACGTGCCCAGATGCCAATGTCCTGGCCCCTGGGGATCAGACTGCCCCAATTCCCGGAGGGGAGCTGAGGTCAGTCACCCCACCAGTGACTTGCTGGGCCTAGCAGCCAAGGATTGATGGGGCCCCGGGTCTTCTGTCTGACCTATTCAATCACCAAGCAGGAACCCAGGGTGGTTATCCGAGTGGATGGGTGTCCCATAAACTTTTTGGTAGACACCCGGGGCCACATTCTCAGTTCTGAGAGAGTTTTGGGGAACTACCTATCCCTTCAAATCTCCTATTATCGGGGTAGGAGGTCAAACCATCATCCTGTGTAGAACTTCTCCCCTCACTTGCTCCTTATCTGAGTTCTCCTTTTTTGGTTATGCCTCAGTGTCCGGTCTCCTTGCTGGGAAGGGATATATTATCCATCTTGAAGGCCTCCAGTGACTTGTCCTCCCCTACTCATATCTTCATCATGGCTTTACTCCCCGACGATGAAGAGAATTTACCTCTTTGTGTCTGGTGTGGAGACCCCAGCGACCACCAGAACACACATTTTCACCTCCCCTGTAAAATGGTAGATCCAATTGTATGGGACAATGAAACCCCATCCTCTGCAAATTGCTCTCCCGTGGAAGTGCATCTTAAAGACCCTAACCACTTCCCAAACCAGGCCCAATACCTGCTGCCAACTGCCATTCTTAAGGGCCTAAAGCCAATCATTCAGAGCTTACTAAGAAAGGGGTTCCTCCATCCCACACACTCTCCATTCAATACCCCAATTTTAGCAGTAAAAAAGCCTAATGGAACATACTGTTTGGTGCAGGACTTAAGGTTAATAAATTCTTCAGCCAGGCCCATACATCCCCTGGTTCCAAACCCTTATACTATTCTTTCCTCCATTCCTGCAAACTCCACCTCTTTTTCAGTTATTGATCTTAAAGATGCCTTCTTTTTGATTCCACTATCCGTCTCTTCCCAAGATATATTTGCCTTCACCTGGACTGATCCAGAAACTAGACATTCCCGACAGTTAACCTGGACTGTCCTGCCCCCGGGGTTTCGAGACAGCCCACATATTTTTGGACAAGTACTTGCTGGAGATCTTGAGGATTTTTTCCCTCTATGCCCAAACTCAACCCTCCTACAATATGTTGATGACCTCCTCCTCTGTAGTCCCTCATAAGAAACCTCAAAGTCAAACACAGCCACCCTCCTGAATTTTCTTGCTCACTGAGGATATGGGGTTTCTCAGCAAAAGGTGCAGCTCTCTCTCTGTGAAGTTGTTTACTTAGGGTTCCACATTTCCCAAGGGAAGAAAGCTATCACAACCAATAGAAAAGGCCTTATTGAAAGCCTTCCAGTACCAAAAACTAAGGAGGAGATTCTCTCGTTCCTGGGTCTGGCAGGCTATTTTAGGGCATGGGTACCAAATCACTCATTACTTGCCAGACCATTATATGATCTAGCAAAGGGGAACAAGCATGAGCCCTTGTTACTTTCAGCTGCACCACACTTCAGAACCCTCCAGAAGGCCCTCTTACAAGCCCCAGCTCTGCACCTGCCAGATGTTAATAGGCTTTTTACTCTCTGTTTATGAAAACAAAGGGCAAGGCTTGGGGGTGCTGGGACAAATGTATGGGCCCACCTTCACTCCTGTGGCATACCTCTCAAAACAGTTAGATCCAACTGTCCGGGGATGGACTCCTTGTCTCCGCACCCTAGCGGCCTCCTATGTTTTATTAAAAGAATCGCAAGAGCTTACCTTTGGAGCCCAAATCATAGTTACCTCCCCTCATCACCTCAAGGACTTGCTAATGTACAAAGGACTGCAAAACCTCCCTCCCTGTCGAATTCTCTCTCTCTCGGTCTCTTTCCTCTACGACTCCTCCGTGTCCTTCCAAACCTGCACCCCTCTCAACCTGGCAACTCTGTTACCCATTCAGGCTCAAGGTCAAACACAGTCCCCAATTCATAAATGCAGGGAAATTCTAGAAAACTTCCTCCCATGCCCAACTAATATCACTGAGGGACCAATCTGATTACACCTGGTTCACTGATGGCAGCTCCTTTATGCATGAGGGGATCAAAAAAGCTGGATATGCCATAGTGTCCCTATCACGAGTAATAGAAGCCAGTCCCCTGCCTGCAAATACCACCAACCAACAGGCTGAGCTGGTAGCTGCAACACTAGCTTGTGAATTGGCAGCGAGGAAAAATCTTACGCTTTATACTGATTCCAAATATGTTTTCCACATTCTCGTATCTCATGCAGCAATTTGGAAGGAGAGAGGTCTCCTGAACTCAAAGGGCACCTCTATAACCAACTCCACATACATCACCCAGCTACTACAAGCCTCCCAGCTTCCTAAAAAACTTGAAGTTGTCCATTGCAGATCACACCAAAAGACTCCTCCCGCTTTGAGATAATGTACGGTTGTCCTCCTCTCCCCCCGGGGAATCTCACCAGAGCCTTGGCCCCTCCCCAACCAATATGCTCTTCCCCTCCTCTTCCTTATGCACTCTGAGCTATGGAAGCATCAAGATTTGTTGCTTCTGTATCCAGAGAACTCAGCTGCCTCCTCTCTGCTCAAACCAGGAGAATGGGTCTACTTTTCTTCCCCAGGGGAAAGATCCCCCCAACCCCAAAATGGGAAAGGCCATTACAGGTAGTCCTGTGTACACCCAATGCTGCAAAACTCCATCAGGAAGGAAAGAAACTAACCCACTGGATTCATATTTCTAGGTTAAACCCGGCGGCAAGCCCTCCAGAGGACAATCCCACCACAGCTCCCAACCTTGCAGGACCCCCACAATCACCCAGATTTACCTGTGAGATATCCCCAGATAACCCTCTCAAGCTCCGTTTTTCACAGTCACACACCACCCTCCCTCCCATTCCAGAGGAGAAGAACATACATAAGAATGGGCCTCCCGATAGGATCTAGGAACCCATGGCAACACAGTACACCCACACCCTTTTTAGACCTATGTCTACTGGCCTTATACCTGCTAACTCTCTTTCAAAGTGTAGTAAGGGAAGGTTAAACCCTGTACCATCCTGTCCCACAAACTGTAGCCAAACTCCTCCCAAGAAGAGTTTTAAATTTTTTAACGAAACCCCTCCAAAAGACTGTTACCATGGTAATCCCCAGTCCTGTGAACACAATAACAAAAGATACTGGATGGCCATTGGGAAAAACCCAGGCCTGGCTCCTCCCACACCATGCCAAAGTGGCTGGACATTCAATAGGAAGAATTGCTGGAAGAGGAAGATTGATAAACCCGATTGGCTGCCTGATTTGGTTAAGGCAAAAACAGTCAAAGAACCTCTTCTTTCTCTTAAACTTGTCAATATCTCTCTCAATCTGTTAAAGGCTACTAATAATACAACTATGTATAGGGATGTTGGCTGTGTTTGCAGGCTAGAACTGAATCCCCAAAACTAATAGCATACCCGATAAATAGTCTCAGGCTGCACTCAAGGAAGACTCTTCAACCCAAGACACCACAGCCAAACTCTCAGGTGTCCCTCTCTACCAGGCTGCTCCATTATGTTTTCAGTCACCAGGAAACATACCAGTAGGAGACTTATCTGAGAAGCAATGTCAACATAAAACCTCTCTACCAAAAGGTAGTAAGGCCCACTGCCCACCAGTCTCTGAAGCATCACTCTTATGTGGGACGACTCTGTACCACTGTCTGCCCCCTGACTGGACAGGCACATGTACTCTTGTCCTCTTGTTTCCCTATGTAGACATAATTCCAGGAGATACAGAAATACCAATCCCCCTCATGACACACAGAAGACCCAAACAGGCAATCCAATTCATACCTCTCCTTGCTACTTTAGGAATTACAGCAGGTTTGGCGACGGGTACTGCGGGTTTGGCTACCTCCCTCACATACTATGATCAATTGTCCAAATTGTTCATAGATGACCTCCAACAGGTGACTGAGTCCATACTTACCCTCCAAAATCAATTAGATTCCCTAGCGGCAGTAGTCCTAAATCCTAAGTCCGCTGAGGCTTAGATCTACTCACAGTGGAGAAAGGAGGCCTTACTGCCTGTTCTTACAGGAAGAATGTTGTTTTTATGTTAATCAGCCAGGAATAGTGAAAGATAAGATTAAACAACTACAGGAACAACTAGAAAAAAAGAAAGCAGCAATTGGCACAACAATCCTATTGGGACCTCTTCACAAACCCCGTCAGCTGCTGGATTCTCCCAATACTGGGACCTCTAGTTGGGGTCTTTTTATTCTGTGCCTTCCTTCCTTGCATTTTAAAATTCCTTCAAGGACAAATTAACAAAATCTCTAACCAAACTTTCAATCAGCTCCTCCTCAGGGATTACCAGCTACTTGCCAATGAGCCAGACGACATGCACATACAGTCATCCCAAGAAACCTTCACCGAGTGCTGAAAGATGAAGATACCGAGTGACAACTCCACCAAAGGGTCATCTACCCCATCATTCCAAAGAAATAAGCCCTTGGTTTTCAGCTTTATATTTTCTAATCTGCCTTCTCCTGGGCATAGGCCTTTTTCTACCAGTCCTGCTAATAAAATCTTAGACAGGTAAACAGTTGTTTCGGCTTGTTGAGTTTACGGAGCTTTTCTGCTGTTCCTACAAGAGTAGCTCTGAGTTACAAAGGTTACACAGGCTTCCCAGCTTAGTGTGTGAAGAGTTTTACATAGAGGAGAATCAAGGACAGATGCAAGTGCTGGAGTCATGCCACCAAAGTGAAGTGAAGACTGGTGCTCACCTTGCCAAGGGTGGGGGAAGATTCTGGGGACTGGCTATGCTAATGTGGGTACACAGAACAACACACAGCTAACAAGGTAAGAGAGACCCATTCTGGGAGGTCTGAGCAGGGTGAATGTCCTTTGCAAAGCCTGGCCTAAAAGGCCTGAGTTTTAAGTGTAACATTGGAGACTCTCTGGGTCCCTAAGGCAAGGCCGGTTCCTGAGGGTATTTCTACCTGTTCAGTCCTCATCTGTTAAATGAATGGGGAGAAGCAAACACAATGAAATGAGAAAAGAGCTTTATTAAAGTAACAGCTGGTTCTAGCATGTCTCTTAGGAAGGCAACGGAGTTCATTTGGGTAATTATCTGGATAAATGTTTGGAATTGAAGATGATTGAGGGGCCTGAATGGACACCAAATTGACAAGGGAGAAATATGCTTGGTGATTGAGAGAGGAAGGAAGAAAGGAAGAGAGGAAGTGATTAGTCAGAGAGAAGGGAGGTTTAGTAGGGCAGGAAGAAACTGCTCCCTGTGGTCTGTGAACTGGCTCCATGCAGCTGGTGACCCAGAATCTGGTATGAATTTGTCACTTGGTGCTCCCTCCCCAGTGCCTCTAGATCTTTCAAACCCCTTTACTACTCCTAGAATTGTAAAGACAAAGAGATTTCAGAGCACCTCTCTCTATCAACCAACTTCCTCAAGCACCCTATTGGAATATGTTCTAATCTGCCTTCTCCTGGGCATAGGCCTTTTTCTACCACTTGACACCCCCAGGCACAGAGGGGAGATGGTGTTGGCCATGAAGCAGATGCTATTTGCATGGTGGTTGGAAAATGTTGCCACTTTCTCCTGAGCCCTGTTCCAGCAAAATGATGCTGGATGTATCTTTTCAGATCTCTTCCATTACTCCTTAAATTCCTTACCTGCCTCAGTTTCCTCACCTCTCAAATAAGAATGAGAATAATAGTATTTGTCTTAAGAGGCTGATATGAAAATTAAAGTGTAATGTAAGGGGAAATACTTGGTGCAATGAGTGTCAATGAGGGTTGAAGTTAAAACAAATCAAACATCCCTAATCCAAAAATCCAGACTCCAAAATGCCCTGAATTCTGAAGTGCTCCTCAATCCAAAACTTTCTGAGCTTGGAATTCCTCCTGACCAAAACAAAATTTATCAGCAAAATCCTTCTGCGAGAGGTCTGCTGGCCACCCTCCAGGTCCACCTGTGACCTTCTCCACAGTGCCCTGTGCTCCAGAACTGACCCCCACATACTGTGCTTCCATAGAGTCGATTGCCCCTGGCTTCCAGTTGTATTCGGCCTACGGAGGCCTTGGCAGAAAACTGGAAAAAAGAGGAGAGTGAGGTAAAGGTATAGATTTCTCAGCTGCTTCTTTGTGGTGGCTGTGTGGGTTGGCTGTGTCCAGTTACTATTACCCCTCTCCTGAAGGTCACAGTTGCTGCCAGGCGGTCCCCACAACAGAGCTCCCCTTGAATCCCATTGGCATCTTTCTTCCCCGCCCCCTCCAGACCTAAGGCAGGCACAACCCAGGTTTAAGGTGCAAGGTTAGAACACTTCACAGGGCTTCCCCTAAACCTGCCTATGCCTTTCTAATAGGCTCTTTATTAAACTCTCCTCACATTACTCAATTTGAACATGTCATTTTTTTCTTACCAGAATGATGACTACAAAGCCTTCTCCCCATTCTCTTTCTCATTTAATAGAATCACTACAACATCACATTCCTAAGATGAAAACAAAGACTGGCCCTCAGTCCTCACAGTCAAAAATACACCTAATTCTTTGGTGCAAACAAGAGACAATTGCCATAAAGCAATGCAGCCAAGGCACCAATAATCCCTTTGACTTTTCATGCTGGCAAGGTTCATTTTGTGTAATAATTTTAGTGCAATCCCCTCCCCCATGCCTCTCTCCCCCCCCCCGCCTCTGATGAATAATGGAAGCAGAAAAAAAAAATAGTTCCTGAGCCCAACTTCCATGCAACAGATCTTCCATAGAGGGTGTGAGGTCATGCCATGCAGCTTCTCAGCGGGACCAAACAACATTAGCCAATTACAGAGCAGGCTCCTGAGCCACTTTGTTCTCTGCAGAGCAAACAGCCCAGTGTTTTAATTCCCTGGGAGGGAGAATCTTTCACTAGAGAGCCTCACACAATTTCTTATTTAGGAAAGGTTTAAAGAGATTTGTGCTGGAGTATTTAATCCCAAACCCTGGAACTGTCCCAGCAGGGGGTATAGATTAGGGGACAGTTGACTTCACACATTGATATTCAAAATAGAAAAGGGTTATTCTTCAAAAGTGGCAGGGAGATTGGTGAGTGACAGACAGTACCCGACACCAGCTGCACAGGGCGTAAACCTCACTCTCTCTCAACCTTCAGGAGCTTCTGCCGCTTTTGGCAAGCTAACTTCCTGCTTAATGGAGGGCTCCCCTGAGCATTTGGATGCAGGGTACTTTGCAAAATCAACCACAGGTCTGACTGCTTTCAAGGAAATAGCTCTATCATCTCTCTCTCTCTCTCTCTCTCTCTCTCTCAGTTGCATTTTCCATCCTATTTCACTAGATTTTCAGGCCACAGACTAGGAATGCTTACATTTGGCAGTGAGCCCACAGTCAAAATCCAAGAAGGATTGTTTATTTATAAGAATTCTGCAGTTAGGGTGAGTTCAATAGAATGCTTCAATTTAAAGTAAGCAAGAAGCATTGTGTAATCCATCACCAATTTATATTTTCCATTGAGAGAACAGCATTTATCTCTCTCTGCAAATAGCCACACATTTGCTCTTGGTGTTTGCCAAGTCAAATACCCAGCCAGTGAATGTTAGACAACCCTGAGAGGAAGTGAATGCATAAATCATACCTTGGGATTTTGTAGGCAGCGTGCAGAGCTATAGAAAATGCCCATAGGCCTTTAAAAAAAGGTGAACTCTTACATCCAGAGTTATAAGAATTGGGTCTGAAAGCTTACTACCAGCTACAAACAGAAGCACGCTCTCCCACCAAGTGGTGGTCTGTAAGGTGTAGTGTACATGATCTAAGTGAAACACGAGGTCTAATCAGTGACCTTGGAGGTAATGTCAAATTGGTAGGGCTGGAGAGGGATCAATTTCGAAGAAGGTTGGCAATGTACCAATGTCATGTGAGCAAAGAGAAAAGCAGCACAAAGGTGAGAAAGGAGATCCAAAGAGCAATATGTTTGGTCCAAGAATATGAGCCTTAGCTTCTGGTTTGGTAGACCCATGGATGAGAACCCTATCATACTAAGTGAAATAAGCCAGTCCCAGAAAACCAAAGGCCAAATGTTCTCTCTGATATGTGGATGCTAACACCAAAGTGAAGTGAAGACTGGTGCTCACCTTGCCAAGGGTGGGGGAAGGAACAGAAGGTCATGAAGGGGAGGAGGTAGGGATGGGAACAGGAAAGACAGTAGAATGAATCTGACTGAATTTTCCTGTGTTCATATATGAATACATAACCAGTGTAACTCCACATCTTGTACAACCACAAGAATGGAAAGTTATATTCTCCATGTGTATAATATGACAAAATATACTCTATTGTCATGTATATCTAAAATCCATGTATACCTAGAATCTAGTCACAGAAATTCTACCAAAGCAATATATCCCCAAAGCTCCTATGTGTTCACCAGAGAGCCCAGTTGCATCCCTATGGAAAGTTGATGGTTTCCACTTTCTGAATGCTTCTTTCTGTAATCCCCATTCATCATAAATCCATATTATGTCACTGAAGAGGCGCAGATTGCAAAGGAGTGGATCATGGCCAAATACTTGCAACAGAATGAAGGAGAAATGTGGAGACATGGCTTAGGTCTAGACTCAGATGGCACGGGGTGGGGGGGTGAAATATATCACAATATTATCAAGAGGAATCCCATCCATGACTTCTGATTGTTTTCTGCATATTTCAAGTGTTAGTCTGATACTTAGGGAAAAAATACAAGATTTATAAGCATTATAAACATAAAAGATCATAAAATGGAAGTCCAGGAAGTGTTTTAAAAGGGACTGGTGTTAAGGAAGAAAAGAAGAAAAATGTCACCATCAGTGGGTAGAACCATCAGTAAGGTTTTCCAGATAAACGCAAAATCGATAGGAACTAGGCCCCTGCCACTGGGCTTGAGGATCAGCATAGCCCTACCTTATGGAAGGGAACTAGAAGAGACAACGTGAGACTCCCATTCCAATCAGTTGTGAAGAGGCAAAAAAATGTGCTTTGAGTAGAAAACAGGAAAAGATTTTGAGACAAAATAATAGCAATGAAAACAAAAGTATTCAGGAACCAAGGGTAAGAACAGACTGGATTTCCAAAATGAATGTCAGGTTCTGATGAGGACAAAATGATGAGAGTGGTATAGTTGGTATCACATTTTAGTTATTTTTGTGTAAGAAACCACAGAGCCTCAGCGACAGAGGAAAGAGAGTATTTATTTAATTCCCACATCTGTGGATCTACTGAGACCCAAGTGAGGCAGGCTGGTCTCCGCTGAGTGGCTCTGCCAGTCTTGGGAAGCTCCCCTTGCAACTGTGGTTTGCCTGGGGTTTGACGGATGGAGGCTCGGCTGGGGTGTTGGGCTGATGTGGCTCTGTTCCACAAGACTTTTATCCTCCTCCTGGCACCCACGGGCTAGCCTGGGCATGTCCTCCCCGGCATGGAAGCAGAAATGCTAAAAAAGCAAGCCCAACTGCAAACATGCATTTTAAACTTTGGGTGCAGGTTCCACTGGTCAAAGAAAATGACAGCCACCCCAAATGTCAAAAGGGCAGAAATGTATTCCACCCATGGAGGTGGGTGGGTGGGTGGGAGAGATGGAAGGAGGAACTATTCCCAAACAATAATCCACCAGTTCTCCAGTTTTAAAACATAATAAATTCAGAAACCATGAAGAATAAAAGAAACATGTAAAAAGCAAGAATGGGGCTAAGTCTGATTCAATTCTCATTTTCATCAGATGAGCCCCAGGTTCTTCTCTCTCTCCTCCAAGTGAATAAGAGAGAGCAGTCCAGATGGAAATGCTTGGAAACCACATGACCCGCTTTGCACACCATGGCCCCACAATGCTGCCACAATCCAATCGACCTGAAAAGCTAGCTTCACTCTCCCATCTCGAACATGCATGGCGGTCCTATGGTGTGAATTGTGCAGCTGTTGCCATCTGAATATTTGGCCCATTTCCCAGGAATGATTATTCTTTAAATGTGGAGGAGAGATGCATTATTTTTAAAAATCAAGTAAAGGTTAAGTATGAATAGAAACTAACATAAGGACTTGGGATCAAGATGACATAGTGATTGGTGCTAGAAAAAAAAATACTTCAGCACACTTGCACAGCTCCAAACACTTAATGATGATAAAATATGGAAATAGGAAAACCAAACTACACTACTCTACTCAAAATCAAACAAAAATATCCATGAAAGCAACCCCATTCACAATAATTACAAAGAAAATAAAATACTCAGGAAAACATTTAATGAAGGAAGTGAAAAAAATGTGTACAGTGAAAATTATACAACACTGAAGAAAATAATTGAAGAGGACACAGAAAAGATGGAAACACTTTACATGACCACAGATTTCAAGAATTAATACTGTTAAATTGTCCATACTAGCCAGAGCAATATACACATTTAATACAAAATTTGCAGATTCCCACCAAAACACGAATACATTCTTTACTGAACAAGGAAAAAATCTTAAAACTCATATGGAAGTATATGGAACTCATATGGAAGCAAAAGTCCCTAAGTAACCAAAACAATCCCTAGCACAAAAAAAAAAAAAAGCTGAAGGTCTCACACAACCTATTTCAAAATATACTACAAAGCATAATAATTTTTTAAAAAAATGCTGGATTGTCATAAAAACATACACACAAACAAATGGAATAAAATAGAGTGACCAGAAATAATACCATGCACTTGGCGTTATTTCTGGCAAGGTTTTCTTCAACAGATAAATGGATAAAGAAAATGTCAAACACACACACACACACACAAAATGGAATAGTACTCAGCCATAAAAAGAATGGTTTTATGACTTTTTCCAGTACATGGATGGATCTGGAGACTATCCTACTAAGTGAAATAAGCCAATTCCAAAAAGCCAAAGGTCAAATGTTCTCTCTGATATGTGGTTGCTAACATGCAACAAGTGGAGGGGGGAGGGATGAATAGAAGTTCAGTGGATTAGGAAAAGAGGAATGAAGGGAAAGGAGGGGGCATGGAAATAAGAGATACAGTAGAATGAATTAGTCGTAACTTTCCTATGTTCCTGTATACCACCAGTGAATCTCCAAATCATGTATAACCATGAGATCCTAATTAGAATAAGTTGTAATCCATGTATGTATAATATGTCAAAATCCACTCTACTTTGTATCTAAAAATAACATTTTTAGGAGAAATTGAAATTTATTGCTATAAAGTTTTTACTTGGTATATGAGGTGAAGTGATATAGTATTTTTATATTAGTTCTAATCAGTTATACATGACAGTAGAAAGCTCTTCTATTTGTTGTACACAAATGGAGCAGAATTTTTCACTTCTTTGGTTGTACATGAAGTAGAGTCACACCATTCATGCAATCATACATGCAACTGAGGTAATGATGTCCATCTCATTCCACCATCTTTCCTACCCACTTCCACCATCCCCCTTGCCCCATCCAAAGTTCCTTCACTCATCCCAAGCCCGCCCCCCCCCATTATCAATTAGCATCCATTTATCAGAGAAAACATTCAGCCCCCTGTTTTTTGGAATTGGCTTACTTTGCTTAGCATGATGTTCTCCAACTCCATCCATTTACCTGCAAATGCCATAATTCTTTTTGGTTCCACAGTATATCAATTGTGAATTGTGCTGCTATAAACATTTAAATGGCTGTATCACTGTAGTATGATGTTTTTAAGTTCTTTTGGTATATAGACTGAGGAGTGGGATAGCTGGGTCAAATGGTGATTCCATTCCAAGTTTTCTGAAGAATCTCCATACTGCTTTCCAGAGTGGTTGCACCAATTTGCAGTGTCATCCGCAATGTATGAGTGTGCCTTTGTCCCCACATCCTCATCAACACTTATTGTTGCTTGTTTTCTTGATAACTGCCATTCTGACTGGAGTGAGATGAAATCTTAGGGTAGTTTTGATTTGCATTTTAAAATGAACAAAATTTAAAAGTCATTTTGAAAAAAAGAAGAAAAATGAGGAAGAAAAAGAGGAGGAGGAAGAAGAAGAGGAGGAAGAGGGAAAAAAGTAACACCATGTATTTACAGCCAACCAATTCTTGACAAAAACACCAAAAACGTATACCAAAGAGCCTCTTCACATTTCAGAAAATTATAACTTAACCCTTATCTCTCACTCTATATAAAAATCAAATAAAAAATGTAAGACTTGGATATGAAATCAGTAGAAGAAAACAGGGGGACACTTCAAGACATCAGTATAGGCAACAGTTTTTTGGGTTAGGTAAGTTACCTATACAGTAATGTAGCGGAACACAGTAAGGTAGAATAGATAAATTCTAGTGTTCTACAGGGCCGTGGGGGACTTTAGTTCACAGTAATCTAATATGTAGGTTAAAAATAGCCAGAAGTGAAGAGATGAAAGGCTCCAAACAAAAAGTAATGATAAAGAGGAGGGAACATTAATTATCCTGATTTGATCAGCACATATTGTATACATACATTGAAATCCATGCTTTCAATATGTATAATTATTATGTTAGTAAAAAAAAATGTTTAAGGACATGGAAACGTTAACTACCCTGATTTGATCATTATACACCATATAAATGAATTGAATTATCACATTGTACCTCATAATGTGTGCAATTAAAATAATTTTTTGAAAAGAAAATGAAATTCAGAGGGAAATGTATGGTAACATAATAGTATGCATAGAAATCAACCTTTGCTATTGGTGAAATGAACAAACTGCTGAATGTAAAAAAGAGAGATGAAAGAAAGAAACCATGATAATTTCTGTATCAAAATAAATGTGTTCACCTAGAGCCCTGGACAACAAAAACAAGTTCAAGACCAGCCTTAGCAACTTAGCGAGACTCTGTCTCAAATAAAAAAAATAAAAATTTAAAAAGGGCTGGAGATGTATCTGTGCTAAAGTGTTCCTGGGTTCAATTCCCAGTAACAAAAAAATAAGATGAAGAAGGAAAGAAAAAAGATAAAAAACTATAGTGCATAAAAATGTCAAAAGGTCTTCTTCAATTTATAGAAAACTCTCATCTATGTGAGAACAGGCTTGTAGGACATAGGTTCCCAGGGGAGAGTGTGAGTCTAGTTCTGTCTTGGATGGACATAGCTGCTCCATCAGAGCCAGTGTCAGCCTGGCAGACCTGTACTAACATCAGACAAAGTAGACGACGGCCGGAAGTGTGATGAGAGTTACAGAAGGAGATATAATAAGACAATACAGTCCACCAGGTAGATTTTATAACTCTAAATGCACCAAGTTACGAAACCTCAATACAAATGAAGCAAAAATTAATCACAACGACCACAATAATTTATAAAGTACATCTTTAAAACAAGTGGAGAAAAGTCCAAAGAATTAATAATAAAATGTATCTGTTCATTAAACAGAAATCTTTATTTATTTGTTTGTTTTTTGGGTGCTGGGGATCAAACCCAGGGTTTCATCCATGCTCAGCCCAGGCTCTACCACTGAGCTACAGTCCCACCGCTCAGTAGAATTTTTTTCCAGACAACCCGGATTTCCAAATTTATTTGACCTTGGCACTTTGCTTCACTTTATTTCCTGCCTAGCATCTTTAAAGCCATGCATTCTCTCTCTAGTTGTATTTTAACAATAGAGGTTTCCAGAGTACTTAGCTCCCTTTTATGGTTTCGATGTGGTGTCCCCCAAATGCTCCTATGTGAGACAAGGCAAGGGTTGGATAATCATGGAGGGTTATATCCTCAACCTTATCAGTGAATTAATTCCTGGTGGTATATTAACTGAATGGTAACTGGAGGCAGGTGGGGCGTGGCTAGAGGAAGTGGCTCATTGTGGGTGGGGCTAGTCTCTCTCTGCTTCTTGATCATCATGTGAGCTGCTTCGAGTTGCCACACTCTTCTGCCAGGATGTTCAGCCTCACGTTGAGCCCCCAAGGAATGGAGCCTAACTGTCTGTGGATTGAGACCTCTGAAACCATGAGTGCCTAAATAAACCTTTCCTCCTTTCCAGTTGTTCTGGTCAGGTCCTTTAGTCACCACAGTGAAAATGCTGACTAAAATACTCACCAAACTACCAGAAACAAAAGCCCTTTCATATCCCTTGTTGCTGCTATTAGAATTGTAGTTTCCTGCTTGGAAACAAGTACTAGATTAATACAAGTGAATTCCATCAGAGTTGAGGACCATGTCAGCTTTTATTCACTGGCATCTGTGTCTAGCAGAGTAATCTGCAATTAATATGCAAAATGTGATTCTTGTCTTTAAGAAGTTGAGCAGGAAAGGCAGATATTGAACAGATAGTAACACACATTTAAATAAATCTATGTGTGCTGAGCAATAAAAAGATGTTCAGGTTGCTACGAAAGACATAGAAGAAGAGCTGGCCTAGTCCGGAAGAACATAATTGTACTGAAATAGAAGTGCTTTCAAGGGCTCAACCCAAGCCTAAGAGACTGAATTCTGAGGATGCACCTAGCACAGGTCACACTCACTGGGTGAAGCCTCCATTGTCCTGCCAGATGGGCTCCCATTGTTCCTAGTCTGGTAACACCAAACATCCAGAACCTGCACTAGGGCTGGGACTGATCCTGTCCCACAGCCCATGTGTTCACAGACCAGCTATGTCCAACCAAGACAGAACTAGAGTCATAATGTCCTCCTGGGAACCTCTCTTCTACACACCGACTGTCACTTACATGGGAGTTTTCCGTAAGTTGAAGAAGATTTTTGACATTTTAACCCTCCATAGCGCTAAGAAAGTTGGGCTACTTTATTCTATCAATAAACACAAATTTTGTAATCAGACCAGGATTGGAATCTCACTCTACCATTCCCTCTGTATTTCGAGGCAAACTTCTTAAACTCTCTGTAAAAGCTCCGAGTCCCTCTACTACAAGATGGAATTACAATGGCACTTTGGCCTATGAAGACTAAATAAAATAATATGGGTTAAGTGCTTAAAAGGATCATAATTCTTGCTTGGCACTGTAAGGCAACGCTTAGCACCTGGTAGATGTCAAATAAATGAATAGCTTTCTGCTCCAGAGATCTCCAATAAGGTGTTCTGAGCCTTAATTCCCACCCCTTGCCACACACACACACACATACACACACACCCATCAGCTCCCATTAGCTGCAAATGAGTCTCTTAAAATTATTTCAGGATTGTATTTTTAATAATTATTCCTATAAACTACAAAGGAGTATAAAAGGCGCAGTCTTTTTTTTTAAATTTTTTATTGTTGGCTGTTCAAAACATTACATAGTTCTTGATATATCGTATTTCACACTTTGATTCAAGTGGGTTATGAGCTCCCATTTTTACCCCATATACAGATTGCAGAATCACATCAGTTACACATCCATTGATTTACATATTGCCATACTAGTGTCTGTTGTGTTCTGCTGCCTTTCCTATCCTCTACTATCCCCCCTCCCCTCCCCTCACTTCCCCTCTTCTCTCTCTGCCCCCTCTACTGACATTCATTTGTCCCCCTTGTATTATTTTTCCCTTTCCCCTCACTTCCTCTTGTATGTACTTTTGTATAATTCTGAGGGTCTCCTTCCAATTCCATGCAATTTCCCTTCTCTCTCCCTTTCCCTCCCACCTCTCATCCCTGTTTAATGTTAATCTTCTTCTCATGCTTTTCGACCCTACTCTGTTCTNTTTATTTTTCCATATGAATTTCATGATTGCTTTCTCTATTTCTACAAGAAATGCCGTTGGGATTTTGATTGGCATTGCATTAAACCTATAGAGAACTTTTGGTAATATCGCCATTTTGATGATGTTAGTTCTGCCTATCCATGAACAGGGTATATTTTTCCATCTTCTAAGATCTTCTTCTATTTCTCTCTTTAGGGTTCTGTAGTTTTCATTGTATAAGTCTTTCACCTCTTTTGTTAGGTTGATTCCCAAGTATTTTATTTTTTTTGAAGATATTTTGAATGGAGTGGTTGTCCTCATTTCCATTTCAGAGGATTTGTCGCTGATATACAGGAATGCCTTTGATTTTATATCCTGCCACTTTGCAGTCTTTACATGATGCTTCAATATGAGAAGCTGTGCAATGTACACAGCCCACTCCCCATATTGCAAGAGGGAGGTTTTGAGTAACTATTTTGCTTCATAAAGCTCACGTGACACTAGTTGAGCTGTTGTATTTCACAGATGTGGGATCTTGTTTTGGAAAGGGGGATATATAGTAGAGAACAGGAGTATAATCTTGCTCATTCAGTGTGGATCATCAATTATAGAAGGAAGATGAAAACATGAATGGATGAGTGAATGGATGGGATAATGGAGGGATAAAAACTGTTTACAGATAAAATTAAAATTTTTCCCCATGAAAAATGATGCCAGTGGGACTATATGAAAGGGAGACTCACAAGACATGCTAAGCAAAAGGGGGATTCAGGAGTCTAGAATCTTGAGAAAAAAGATTAGGCCAATAAGTTACACTATTATCACCCGCCTGTGAAGCAGATTCATTTTTAGTGAGTAGTTTGTTGATTTGATAACAATTTCTCCAAGCACCAAGGGAAAATGACTTCTAGAAACTCTTCACTGATGTGTCCAAGGACAGACGTGTTTTCTTTTATTCATCGGGTAACAAGAAAAAAATTGCAAGACACTTCTTCAGATAGTATTGCAAAGGGAAAGCTAAGGGGTCAGGTAACACACAGGAAGCACAATTCTGACTTGGAAGTGTGAAGTGGAATTCGATATGCAGCACCAGCCACCTCTCTGTATGAGAAAGCAGTAGGGACACTTAGGTCCAGAATGTGGCAGAGCCGTGTCCACACATGCTGCAGCACAGGAACATGAAGAAGTATTTCCTCTAAAATCATTTGGTGATCGAGAGTAAATCAAGCACTTACGTGAAGACAATATTTTTAAAGCTTTGTATTAGTCACCTTTGCACTGCTGAGACCAAAATATCCGACAAGCACAGTTTGGAGGAGGAAAGGTTTATTTTGACTCATTGTTTCAGAGGTTTAGTCCTCTGTATGCCATTTTGGGGCCAATGTAAGACAGAACACCTTGACATAGGGATGTGGTAGAGGAACACTGCTCCATTCATGGTGGCCAGGAAACAGAGAGGGAGAGAGGGGAATGGGCATGCCCCAAGGGACCCACCTCCTCCAGCCACTCCCCACCTGCCTACAGTTACCACCCAGTCAGTCCAATCAAACTAGGATGAACTGATGAAGTTACAGTGCTCACAGTTCAATAATTTCACCTGTGAATATTCCTGCATTAACACAGGAGTTTGAGGAGAACACCTCATAACCAAATATAAGAAACATAAAGCTTAGCATGCTTTATGTTGCAGGGATAAATCCATCGAAACAGTTTCAACAACTATCAAAGCCTATTTGCCTATCCTAGCTCAAATTATTTTGACACCTTTGTGAAATATTCACATGGCTCTTTTCAAAGTGCTTACAACTCTGAACAAGACTAATGGTAAAAGGAAAAAAAAAATACAGCCCATGGTTTATTCCTCTTCCTACCTGCCCTCCCCCACTAATAAAGATCTGTAGCCCATGACAAAGTCTACCCACCTGCATTCCACAAATATAAACATTAACATACATTTGGACTCCCAGAAATGCTCAATTAATTTGGAAGAAACCAGGAAAGTTCTTGCAAGTACGAACAAAGTACCCAACATGTTGCCACGAGCCATTTGCAAAGTTATTCCTCTTCTCCCACCCTAGCCCACTCTGCTGGGTGTCCCAGCAGGCATTAGGCACCTAGAGGAATGAAGAAGTGTCCTATCTCTTCTATTTATTCTATACTCTTTTTTCTGCTCATAATCTGAATCTTGCACAGTTTTTACTCAAACCAGCACTTTTAAATGTTATAGGCTGCCCTCCCCATTCTGCCACAGCAACTCAGACATGAATCTAGTTGAGGCTGGGCTAGGAGACAAACTCAAATAAAAATATAGCAGGCTTGACTCAGAATGACAGAATGGCTCTTCCTCACTGATGACTCAGTTTTGCTATTGAGCCAAGATTTTCTTCCATGGGGATGAGGTACCTCCTGAGGGGGCTCCTCAGTCCCTCCCATGTAACCACCGAGACCATTCTAAATCCTAAGAATGGGCACAGCTGAGGCTGACCTGCTGTCAGTCAGTGATTATCAACAAACCCCCTTTGTTTTAAAATTAATCCCTAAAGAAACTGTTTTAATGAATTGTTTGGGGTTGCAATTGTAGTCCTGAAGGTATTTAAAATAACTCTGTGGGAAGAACAAATGTTTCTGAAACCTAAAATAGACAAATTGCACTGGCCTACTTTACAACAAGTCCTAACAAGGCACCAACAATAAAAACTTCCAGTTTTCCTTCAGTCTCAACCAGAAATAGGAAAGTGTTGAGGTTTGATTTGCCGTTTTCCACTAGTCAAAAGAGACCACTTTCTTGAATCACAGCCTAGAGGCACCTATGGCAGTTCCAAACTTAGGGTATTTTCCCCCCAAAAGGGGAAGGATACCAAATGGGTCATACTTGCCCATGCTAATAAATTCATCATTTAAAAGAAATGTATCTCTGTGGATAGGATCAATGGCTTCCCTAATATGGTTTCCCTAATGAAAAGCACATGTCTATACATGCTCCTAACAAGGTCCCATGGAGAGACTGTGAGCGTTGAAGCGGCCCGAGGCTGCACAGTTTTTAAAGCTAACTGCTTCCAGGTGCCCAAAGAATACAACTTAAGCTCAGCTAGCTGTTTTCAACCCAGGGCCTGAGTGTCTTTGTTCTTGCAAGTGTAAAGTTTCCTTCATTCTCCTTTTTATGGCCACAGGTTTCTGGGTTGCATAACACCCAATAAGAGAGCACCAAAGGGCTGCGTTTTACTGTTTTGTTGTGTTTTATTGACTACATGTTTCATTCAGCTAATGCGCAACGCTGGAGAGGCAGGCCATAACAGCTCAATTACACCACTCACGCTCTTCCTCTCCTCCAAGCACCCAGCGACCCAGCACACTTTTATTACATCCACATGCAGATGTTAAAAAAAGAAGAAAGGCAAGAAGGGGGTGTGCAAGGCACTCTGGTTTAAGTGTCAAAACTGGAACTGCTCCTTTCCCGAGTGATCCTTGAAGGCCAAGAGCTTTCCAAAGAATAGCAATTTGTTCCTGCTGTGGTCATGGAGGCAGACCCTCAATCTCTTCTAGGGAAAAGAATGCCATTGCTCTTTGGAGAGAAGCCAAGGAAACTTTCTCCCCATGTGGAGAATTTGGGGCTCCTGGAGTGTGCCATGAGTACCCAAAAATCCCTGAGCTTGTAATTCAAAGGCAGGTCAACAAAGACAGAGAACCTTGTTCATCCTCCCCTAGATTGTGCAGGGATTTAATTTTCATAATGTTTTTTTTTAATTTATTTATTTGTGGTGCTGATCGAACCCAGTGCCCTACACATGCTAGGCAAGTGCTCTATCACTGAGCCACAACCCCAGCCTCCTAATTTCCATAATGTTTTAAAGTAATCCATAGGCAACTGTATAACCAACCAACACTTTAGAACCAGAGACACCAAGGTTCAGATCTCAATACTGATACTTCCTAACTCTGTGAACTTAAACAAGTTCTGAATTTTTCCTTTCTCTCTCTCTCTCTCTCTCTCTCTCTCTCTCTCTCTCTCTTTCTCTCTCTCATTATTTTTTTAATGGAACTGGGGATTGCTCCATAGGCACTCTACTGCTGAGAGCCACAGCCAAGTTGGAATGGCCCCTGGCATTTTGCCAATAGTATTGGTTGACAGGCGAGGCATTACTATCCGCCTTGGCCACTACGTTGGAGTTCTCCTGGGGATTCCCGGGGATTCCCGGAGAGTTCCCATTGGTTGGGGAAGTGCAGGAGGAGGGATTTCCGGAGGAGATATTTCCAGTGGCTGGTTCCTGGACTAGCCCAGTGGCATTCGGGAGAATTCCCCGGGAGCGTGTGTGAAGTGTTTTGGTGGAGTTCAAAAATAAAGTTTGTTCCTGCTTCAGTGGCTCATGATATGTGCCCAGCCAGACTGCGGCACTCTACCTCTCAATTACATTCTCAGCCTTTTTATTTTTATTTTGAGAGAGGTTCTCACTAAGTGGCCCAGGCTGGCCTAGAACTAGTGATCCTCCTGCCTCAACCTCCCCAGTAGCTGTAATAACACACGTGGGCCACTTAATTTTTACTTATTTTCTAAGATTCTGTTTTCTCAAGTATTAAAATGGGAATAAAATGACTTGTCTCTGGATTGCTGAGAATTCAGTGAGGAAATTAGAAAACACATAGCATATCACCTGAATGCACACCATCTATAGCATGTCACCTTTGTTACAGAGTTGTGGACAAGCCCATTCAATTTTTGCTGTTTGCCTATTGCCACTTGTTGCATTGAAAGTTTATCTGTGGTTTCTCACATTCTGGTTAACATTGTTTCTTCTTGTGTCATAAATTATGGTAACTACTGAGTAGACATACCATATTTTTTAGCCATTTATTCATTTCTAAACATTAAAAATTTCCCTAGCATCTATGTAAATCATGCTGTCACATGCATTTCTGTCAGTAGTAATGACTATCTCCTTAAAATGTCACTTGATGAGAATGTACAGGATCAAAAGATATGAATACCTTTAGGACTCAAAACATACACTAAACTGTTTTCTAAGAAGGTTCTCCTGACATTTTACAACAATGCTGGCATCTCAATCATCAAAAATGGGAATACCCCAAATTTAATTTCCTTTGTGAAAAATTCATATTTGGACATAATGGGGTTCTCTTCTACCTAACAGGAGAAATGGAAAATATGGTAAATATGCAGCTAATAAGAATTACCCAGAAAAATTAAGGAAAATTAACATTCAGTTGTCTGAATATTTTCTTAATTTTTCACCCTGAGTTTAGAGATATAATCTCAATAGAAAACCACTCTTCATTGTCCATTTTAAGTCCAAGTGCTTTTAAAGTAAAAAGGAGTGGGAAGCTATGACACATACCAACCTTCTGAAGTCTTTTAGAACTCAATGGGCAGAACGTGGTGCCTAATGAATGAATTTGAAGGTCACATGGGAAACGGTGTTTTCAATGTGGCCAGGACTGTAAAGATGGCATTACAGTAGAAGATAGCACATGGGTGATGAGCTCAATGTCTGTTATGAGTAAACAAACCAAGAGAATGTAAGGGATTTGTCCCTTTACCCAGCTAGTAAGCAGCCTAACAAGGACCATTCCACACACAGTGCTTGCCCACTGCACCGTCTCTAGAATGCAGCCTCTGAATTACCATCCAAGGACACAGCATTGCTAGAGATGGCCCCATTCTTGATATCATGCCACAAAAGGGACATATTCTCGTAGGAATTGAGAAATGTGCCTCAGTGAGGAAGAGCAATAGATCATAGTCAATCTGCCTGTGTATTGGTATAATCTACTATTGGGTCTGTCTTACAGTAGAAGGTCAGCATACAAGTTGGTAATTTGACCAAAGTCCTACCTTTGGGTGCTTACTCAACAGGACTGCTTCCAAGAGCACATCCCTCATCCCCCGACCCGCATTAGATGTCCTACCACCCTACCACTTCCCTGCAGCTCAGAGAGGAGGAGGGCTACTATTCAACAGGGCAGAGCCCTCTGAGACTATTTTTGTCCCACAAAGCTGGCAAGTGCCTTCTACTGCTTGGTGGTCTACAGGCTCACAGACAAATCCAGTAAACCAGCAGCCCATGTCCATACAGCCTGTGAACTAAGAATGATTTTTACATTTTTTAAGGGTTTGGGGGAAAGTAAAACAGAAAAACATGCAACAAACACTGTATAGCCTGCAAAGTCCAAAATAGTTATTATCTAACTCTCCACAGAAAAAAAGTTTGTCATATTCAGTCTATCATACTCAGTGCTGATTTATCAAGCATATTTTCAAGACTCCAACTATAATTTTACATTTTAAATTCTCCCTTGTCTGGTGGAATGCCTCCTCCCAAATATCATAAAGGGTGAGATTTGGAAATAGTGCATGCACCCAGTGGTTAGGAGCACCGCACTTCTTTCAAAGTCAAATAGGTCAGAGTTTAACCTGCATCCATTGAATCTCAAGACAGCTCCATCATCTGATCTGGATTTTTTTTTTAACTTCTGAGACTCATGATTTTCTCATCTCTGAAACAGGGAAAATATGAATAATTTCAAAGGGTTGTAGTGAGGATCAATGAGATCTCATTATATCATATATATAAATCTCATTATATATCTATTTAGTATCTGTTTCTACATACCCATATATTTCTCATACATATAAACCTCTTTAAATAATCCATGTAATATCTATCCATATTATATGCATCTTATATATAAATAAATCTCATTATATATATATATATATGTAAATTTATACATACTAGCTTTTTTTATAACTGATAAAATCCTCTGCACATAAAAGACATTTTTACTCCTAATATTGGATCTAAAATGAAATTTTATTTTAAAGTGATATAAATCATGTTTTATATTTGTTTTCAGACCACCTAGGATGATTTACTATTTTGTGAACTGAAACAATGTAGAGGAGATAAACTATCAAAACGTGCCCATTTTTATAAAACTCAAAGATGCCCCTATGAGACAGAATCCATGGAAAAACTAAAGATACTCATGGTAAATGGAAAAGAGTCCAAAGAATAGGAAAGAGAAATTGAGATCCCTGGGATAATTACTGCATATACATTTCATCAACTCATGTAACAAACGAGCCTTGTACCTGATAGTTAAACCAGGCTATAAACAACAAGCATATCCTCAGTTGAGTATCTCAGGATGTGTGATTTCTTGTAACACGAGTCAACAGGCCACCCAGAAGATAGCTATGCAGGCCCTGTTTCTGTTCCACTCTGCCACCTACTGCCTCTGACTTCCGTGCTCAGAGACAAGATGGCCTACTGCTCCAGCTCCAAGCATTAGGTTCATGCTGCAGCTAGGAAGAACAAGAAATGGAGACAGGCAAGGTGCCAGGAGCTGAGTCCTATCAGCTTAATTCCACAACATCGGAATATAGCTCTTGGACTCTAGCTTCTGGGATGGTTTGGATACAAGGTGCCCCCCAAGCTCCTGTGTTAACATAGGAATATTCAGAGGTGAAGTGATTGACTTGTGAGAGCCATAACCTCATCAGTCCATCCTGGTTTGAATGGACTAACTAGGTGGTAACTGAAGGCAGATGGGGCATGGCTGGAGGAGGTGGGTCACGAGGGGTATGCCTTAGAAAGGTACATCTTCCCTAAAGTCGCTTCCACCACCCGCTTTGTTCCTGACTGCCAAAGGTGAGCAGCTTTCCTCCACCATGCCCTTCTGCCAGGGATTTCTGATTCACTTTGAGCCCAAAGCAAGGGAGTCAGTCAAAAATGGGCTGAGCCTCTGAATCCATGAGCCCAAAATAAACCTTTCCTCCAAGTTCTTCTTTTCAGTCACTATGGTCACAGTGATAAAAAGCTGAATAACACAGTAGAGTGGATATATTTTTCCCTTTTCCTCTGGCTAAATACAACTTAAACTCTGAACATCCTATT
This sequence comes from Marmota marmota marmota, assembly GCF_001458135.2. Lineage (NCBI taxonomy): Eukaryota > Metazoa > Chordata > Mammalia > Rodentia > Sciuridae > Marmota > Marmota marmota. The sequence continues at coordinate 1,815,230 of NW_026000196.1, forward strand.
TAAGATAGACATAGGAAGACTGAAACTTGGAGAAAAGATAGACCAGCTCAGGACTTTGGGGTCCAAGAAACAAAACAGCAAGTTCCCTAGGTTGTCTTTTAGCCGCATATATCTCAGACTTGGAGCTGAAGGAGGTGACAACAAAAACACTGACAAGTACATAAAAAGCCCCAACTAAAGTCTGTTTTCTCTAACCCAAGGGTCAGGCAGGAGGCAACCTAGAAAAAAAAAAAAAACAGAAATCTCTTAAGCAAAAGCAGCTCTACTTAGCCAAATACCACAGGAATAAATAAAAGGTCCCTATCCCCCATCAGCAAAGGTTGAGTGGGTATCCTCACAAGACTGTAACACAAACTCTCTCTCTCTCTCTCTCTCTCTCTCACACACACACACACACACACACACTCAGGATGATGTCAGAGAAGGCTGAGTAGGGAGAATAACTTTCACCACTGCCAGTTGTTAATAAACCCTATGCTACAGTGTCAGAAAAAATCATGTAAGGAGCTGCAATACCTCTCTCTGCCCAACAATAGACAGGAACCTCCTCCTAAGCTTCCAGTACCAATGGAGATCAGTTTTGGATCTTGGAATTCTACCCTCATCTGGCTGCAACAAGGAATACCCATGTCTATTCCTTTCCTGCCCTAGCAGTGTTTAAAAAAAAAAGATAGGTTTATATAAGATCCACAGTCATATAGTATAAAAATGCCCAAAATTCAATCAAAAATCACTTGTCAAGAGCCAGGAATTTCTCAAAACTAATGAAAAAAAAAGAGGAATCAATAATTGTCAACACTGAGATAAGAGAGATGTTAGTAATGTCTGACATAGATTTTTTTAAGGCATGATTTTAAAAATGCTACAACAAGAGGTTATGAATATACTTGAAACGGATGAAAAAATAGAAATTTTCAGCAAAGAAGTACAAAATCTCAGCAGGATGTATCTCATTGGCCAGCACTGGGTTATAGGGCCATTCCCAACCATAAAATAGTCTGAGAAAATGTTTTAGCTTTATGGAGGAATGCAATGGGAAGCGGGGTATAGGGATAACAAATCCATGGTGACTTTTACAAATCTACTTGCAAAACATTTTTGTAATCTGCTGCTTTATTTTATTTTCACCAAACTAGAGTTAGCTTATCCACAGACCTTCTGGTTCATCCTTCTGGTGTTTGTTGTGTAAGCTTGTATATGAGACCCCTAATTCTTTGTTAAAATAAATAACAAAAAATGAATGGGCTGGGGTTGTGGCTCAGTGGTAGGTGCTTGCCTAGCATGTGTGAGGCACTGGGTTCAATTCTTATATATATATA
>NW_026000196.1:1817636-1832643 GCF_001458135.2 Marmota marmota marmota
AACCTTTATTTTTATTTATTTATATATATATGATTCTCACCATATATAAATAAATAAATAAAAATAAAGGTTCACTGACAACTAAAAAATATATTTAAAGAAAATAAATTATTGGGGCTAGGGTTGTGGCTCAGTGGTAGAGCGCTTACCTAGCATGTATAAGGCACTGGTTCCATCCTCAGCACCACATAAAAAAAATAAACGATTAAAATAAAGGCAGTCAGTCCATCCACAACTACAAAAAAATTTTTTTAAATGAATTATTACTTCACAATTGAATGGCAATGAATAATTACTGAGAAATGGTCTCTGAAGGAAAAGCCAGAAAATCAGAATCCCTTCACTCTTGTATTGATATTTTAATCATCAGTTTTAAACAAGTTATTAAAAGGCCAATATTTCGGTGGAATACACAAATTATTTTTGAACCTGCCATACCAAAGGCTGTGTGTTTTCTATGACAGCAGAGGCCATAACAACCCTCTTTTGCAAAGTGACTTTGAAACACATGCACTCAAGCAAATTAATGTTTCCCCTAGTGACTCCTTTGGCCAGGAATAACATCACAAGTCAATGTGGATAGAGAAGGAGGAATGGAGCAAGCCAGGGTAGAGAGCACTTCACCACTTTGTAAGATATGAGCAATGGCACTCATTTAAAAAAGTGAATAAAAAGGTGTTCTGCGTAACTAATATTTAATCACAGGGCTGGGGCAGTGAGTGGGAAGATAGCTGGATATTTCTAAGAGCAAAGGGAGCCTCACAGCAAGAAAGCTGCTCATTTTTAAAATGTAATAATCATAAAGAATACAGTGGAAATATTTCAACCTTATTAGGTTGTATGTCAATATGCCTTTAAAAGTTTTATTTTAAGAAACATGTATTTCTAATATATGGCACTTGTATCATAAGCAGCAGGAGAGTGGAGTACTGCTTCAGAAGATGTTAATAAAGACGGGAAATCAAGCAAGGGTTTCTGGGGGGGGGGGAACAAAAGTAGAAAGATATGCAGGTGGAGACTTTTCTAGAAAGGGAAATAACTGCTGGATGAAGGTGATCATGCTCAGCATGGAGAGGCAGTTTCCACCTCCACAGGTCTCCCGGAGTGTTTGTGCTTGTCAGGTGGGTGTGGGAGGCCAGGGAAGGAGAAAATGAGTTCTCCTCTTGGATGGTCACACTCAGAGCTGAGGCGAGCTGGAGGCCTGATTGGGGTTATTTTACTTTGAGTACAAGTTACAGAAATGGCCTCCTGTTACTGAAGCACTAATAAGAATTTAGTGGAAGGAGCTTCTCTGAATAAATCAGCTCCAGTGTCTTCTTTCAAGATTTAAATGCCCTGGAGAGAGAACCTGACCAGAGCCCCATAGGCCAGATGCCCACCTGCTGTCCAGGGATTCTTGATTTTGCAGACACACAAAGACTTAAGAAAAATTGGACAGTGATAACCCAAAGTGGGGTCATTAACAGACAGGCAAAACCCACAGATGTCCAGGACACTGAGAGTAAACCTTGGAGTAACCTTGGGAAAGTTAAAAATCTGAGATTTTTGAGTTTAAATTGATTTGGCTAAGTTATTTTCAGTGGATATGGTTTTAAGTGAAGAATAGAGAAAGCAGGGAATGCACACCGCCAGAAAAGGGGGCAACTCAGGTGGGCCATGGTCGGGTTCTTGACCCTGTGTCAGGCCCTCTGATCTTTGTGTGCAGTGCTTCTTCCATCCAACAATAACTCCAGGAGGGAAGCACTAATTTGCCTCTCCATTTTACAGATGAAGAAAGTAGGCTTCAAAATAGTTATGGGTGGGGGTGGGGGCGGGTTCTTAAGATACCACAATGGGAAGGTAGGTGTCTGAGAGCTGACTCTCGCTAAGGGTCACAGAGTTAAGTGGCAGAGCAGGTGTACAAACCCAAGTACAGCTCCATTCACAAACTTCCTCGGCATTTCCAACAGGCTTGGCCCTGAGCCACTGGTGCCCCACGTAAGATTTCTTCTTGTAAAATAAAGTGGGTTCTACCACTGAATGCACAAGTATACAAATGTTCACACACCAACCTACATGGAGGCATCTAGTTTCTAGTCCATGAAGAGATGAAAGACTTGCATAAAGTTCTACAATATCCTGCTGAACTGTAGGGACAGAAGCATTTCTTTCATAGGAAACAGAAAATGGTTTCAGCAATTATTTTATGCCACAGTGGCAGGGGAAAAAAAATCTGTAATTGGTTAAACCCCCATGTTAATTTCTTACAGTTTGGCAGTTGCTACAATATATGAGTCATTGAACATATTTTAGTTTTTGGTCCTAAGCATAGTAATATATTATATAGTCTAAAGTTGAAGCTTTTAAAACGAGTCAAAAATTAAAACCATTTTTAATCAAAAGGCTGAAAATTATTACATGTCATCTTGATGTTTTAAACTATATATTTAATGTTTTATTTCTTATATCAACTATTGGTATGAAATGTTATTTATTTGGCACCTTTTTTTCAACTCAGTGCACCAAGCTATATTCTTTAGTCCTCATATTAATTGGAAATATCCCACTAGATCTGATTTTGTGTGCAGGAACTGTACTCTTGTAACAATGACAGTATTCAATTTTAAAACCTCTACTATATTATTGTATAGGGTATAATTTGTGCCCAAGAGCTTTTGTTAATATTTCTACAAACTGTGATTCTTTTATGAGGGTTTCATCATACCCCAAAACTGAAATGCATGTCCATGTCTCCCCTGCCTTTTCTGAACAATTCAGCTTTCAGAGTTACTATTTCCAAGTCCAATACAACCAAAGGAAACCCTTATCTCGCTGAGACACAGGGGCCCATACAAAGCTTCAGATAGAAGGTGATGGGGAACAATAGATCTGTGACTCCTGCGTTTTATTTCTGGATCCATTATGATCATTTCTAAATGTGTGATGCAGTAGAAGAATCATGACTGAGGGTTGGAGACCCAGGTCTCTGTGGCTGTACTCCTGGGCTACAGTTATTTCCCTATATGAAATGGGAATAATGATTCTCACCTCTTTGGACCTCTATTCTGGCAGAAGATCTACAATTTTTGTGACTTTTTTAAGACTGTAAGTTTTATATGATTAAGCAAAATATTCATATTTGCATGATTCCTCACAGGTGATAAAGCAAGATCACATCCACGTTCTTCTTTGAAGAATTCAATAATCCCATGTGGTAGAAATATGGGTTAGCTAAGAACATGGATCTGCACCCTGAGTCTAATTTTAGCATGTGGCTTTGGGCAACTTATTTAATTGCTTTGCACCCCAATTTCTGTATCTCTAAAGTGAAGATTATCATAATGTATATATAACTAAGACTTTATGAGGAGTAAGGCAGGTTATGTAAAGGATATCAAGCAGCACATGGCACATGCTAAGTGCTTAACTGGAAGTCAATTATCAGAGACATCATCATCATGGCCATCATAATCATGGCCATTATTATTATGCCTACTGTACTCATAAAAAGTCTAAGGTTCTGAGTGGCAGATACTGTGGATTACACCACACAATTTCCATACCAACCTTCTTTTAGCATGCCTTCCTGAAGTCATACTCTGAAAAGCTAAGCATGCTTTCCAGACTCCATGAGATTATAGGCCTGAATACAATTTGTGTTCCAACAGCCAGATGAATTTGGACAAAGCTCAAGGCATTTGCTTTACTGGTGCAGAACATAACAGGGGAGAGTGATTTTGAACCTGGCAGCTGTGATACAGACTTCCTGATTGGACAGCTTCTGATCATATAGAAACAGAAGTTCCTTGGGTGATTCAGTTCAATGATATGGTTTTTGGAGTTGTTCCCAGAACTCAAACTGAAATCTCTTTCTTCTACACTCCTTTGATATGGTGAGCTGGGACTGTGTCTTAATATGTTTCGTTTTCATAAACCAGGTAGAGAGGATTCTGTTGTCTGCAACTAAGAAGACTGATCAATGTGGAGGGTACAAGGCACTCTCTCTAAATCATAGGACTAAACTGGGCTTATGACTCCTATGTTAGTGCTCATTTCATTACATCACAGAAAGGAAAGTGTATTTTTCGAGTCTATGAGACATGATTACCCCCACCATAATCTAGGAGTGATGCTAGGTACTGGAAATGTTGTTGAATTAATATGTAGCTACATGATTTACCTTCAAAGAGTTTTGAACCAATGGAATACAGAAAATTGAAGAAAAATTTTAAAATAACACATAACATTAGCACCTTCACAAAGTCACATATTGTACAGTAGGAACCTAACAGAGAAAATATTTCAGAAAGCATTTGGATGAGTTTCTCAGGTGTGGGGGCAGAGACGATGAATGGGGAGAAAGTTGTCCCAGACAATGGGAGCAGCCCATGCAGGGGCAAAAAAAAAAAAAAAACATCACCACCATGGCATTTCCAGGGTTATTATAACAATCAAATAAAAATCTACATGATTATTATTTCAAAATTGGGTTAGCTTAAAATTATTATACTTCATAACTGTTTTGAACCTTCTTGGCTGGGTATTTATTACAGTATTATAGGAGATTTAAACAATCAACGTAGAAGCCAGAGGCTATGGATTAGTCAAATGAATGTATATGACTGTGAAGCATTTTGGCTGTTTTAATTTCATTAACATAAACTGTCATTCTCTTTGGAGGAACCCTAGAGGCCAGTGTGAATTATAATTGTAAAGATACCATGTTTAGTTCACAAGTATTTCTTAGTGTCTGCAATATTTCGTATACTGCACTAGACCAGAAATTTAAAAAAAAATATCCTAGCCATGGAGACATTCACAATAAGGGGAAAGGAATTTTTGGTTTTATTTTCTTAAAAAATTTACTGATTGAGCTGCGCACAGTGGCGCACACCTGAAATCCCAGTGGCTGGGGAGATTGAGGCAGGAGGATTTTGAGTTCAAAGCCAGCCTCAGCAACTTAGCAGGATCCTAAGCAACCTATCGAGATTGTGTCTCTAAATTTAAAAAAAAAAAATTTATATATATAAATATATTAAAAAATATTTATATATATAAATTTTTATATATATAAATGGACTGGGGATGTGGCTGAATGGTTAAGCGCCTCTGGGTTCAATCCTTGATGAAAAAAAAATTCACTGACCATTGTTAAGAAGAGAAAAATGAATGATTTTTGCATCCCCATATCTTTGCAGGACTTTGGACATCTGTTATTCCAAATAATCCTCATCACAGCTGCTGACAGCCTTCTCAGTCTTCCCTTTCTACCCTCTTTCTTACTTCCCTCCAACACTTAGACATCTTTCAAAGGTTTATTTTCCTCTGCCCTTATTTTTTATACCAATCTCTTGCTTAATATCTCAGAGGACTTCACAGTATATTGTGGTAGAAATAACAAAGAAAAAGGGAGTCATAAATGCTGGGAGCAGCCCATGCAGAGGCACAGAGAATATCACCCCCCATGGAATTTCCAGGGTTATTATGACCCTGAGTCCTAAGCAAGGCTTCATCCCCGCTCCAGGGCCCTAGGTCCCAAGTGGAAAATGAACTCATTGAGACAGGTGGCGCCCCCCCAAGTTTTTCCCAGGACCAACAACTTGAATGTATGTGTGCTTTTATGAAGATGTGGGGCTGGTTCCTTCAGATGTAGATATAATTGTGTTTGCTGAGGGTAATTGAGATGGAACATGAATGGTGGAATATTTTTTAATTGTTTCTAACCAGATGAAATTAAACCAAGCATGGAGCTTTTCTACCTCTGATTGAAGGAATTCCGGGGAAGGAAATTGGACAAATTCTGACAATTCCCACTATGGAAGCATCTGGGGGTCAACTGGATGGGATAAATTGTATGCACGACTCCTATAGAATGCATAACCAAATAAAATTCAAAGCCATTAGTAATGAAACATAAATGTAATTTTATAATTTGGCCAGCTGGCTTTTCCAGGCTTCTGTCATCATTTTAAGTAGAACATTTTTTTTTTCAAATCTAAAGCTGAATAACACACACTGAAATTAAGTTACAAATGCAGTCTGGACATTATGATTTCCAGGGACTGATGAGGATGGGGAAGTCAGAAAATCTGGCTCTGCATCTGGTTCTTCATTTTGCTGCACCCTTTCTTGTCATATCATTCCAGGTGTCCTGCTGAAGCTCTTTGAATGCAGTCCAGCCCTAGTCACAGGGCTGTTGTGAAGTTCCATGGAGACCACGGGAGTAAGAGTGTTTTGCCGACTGTAAAGCACTGTACATTGTGGGGAATTTTTATTGTCTGAGAATCTTAGACACCCACTTTTCTTTTATACCTAAATTATGATCTTCTGTTGTTCCAGATATTGAACAGTGCTTTCAGCACATTTTAATTCTTACAGCAAATCCTTCTATTTCCTGTTTTACAGATGAGGAAACGAGTCTCAGAAAGAGGAGGTAACCTCTCCAAGTTCACACAACTAGTTGTTAAAAACAGAGCCAAGACTCAAACTCAGATCTGACAGACCCAACCCCACCAGAAGTTTTTGTTTGTTTGTTTGTTTTTGTAAAGGATGTTCCTTTCTTCAGGTATGGCCTGTTCTTCAGAATAAAACTTGTCGAGTCTTATCAATTGCTAAAGGAGACAAGAGCTATTATGTATCTAGAAATGGCCCAGCACGCTGGCATCTTCCCAGGCTACTTGTTCCTGTCATCTTCTTCACTCCTACAGAATATCACTGTAACTTCCTTCTGAGTGTCATGGGCACCACCGTTGATGGTGTCACAGGGAGACTGTAGCATTATGGCATCTTCACAATGCTCCCGCGTTTCCAGGCCTGGTCTAACTGGCTTATTTGGGTCTTTTCAACCCCTTGGCTTGTTACTACATGAGATGTCTTCCACAAATCTGGACGTGGCAGAGCAAGCCTCTTAGTAAGTGAAGGGGTTCAGTACAGGCCACTCCAAAACTGGCTGTTTTGAGGATATTGATTATTTTGAGCTCAAGGCATTTGAAAAACAACACATTGCAGGAAAGACTGTCTGACCTCCCTCTGTCTACCTAAAACCAGGTCACAAAATTTCCCAAGGGAAAGGGCAAGGGTACCAGGAAGGAAAGGGTATTACGACCAGCAGTTAACACCAAAATAGACCCATACCAACAAACCTACTGAAATAACCCTTATCTCTCACTAGCTTCCCCCATATATTTCCTAGTCACTGTCCCACAATTGACTACCACTAGTCCAAGCCCCTTTGTCTTGTCACATCCCCACAATTTACCATTCTTTGCAAATATATATATTTATATGAACTTTTTACCCAACATCTTCAAGTCTTCATTTTCATTTTGAAGCCTTCTGAGAACACATAAAAATATTAAATAAAATGTGTATTTTTTATTTGTTCTAATTAGAATGCAGTAGAATGCATTTTGACACATCACACATAAATGGAATATAACTTCTCATTCTTCTGGTTGTACATGTTGTAGAATCACACCAGTCATGTAATCACACATGTACATAAGGTAATAATGTCCGGTTCATTCTACTATCCTTCCTAAACCCATACCCTCTTCCTCTCCCTTCACTTCCCTCTACCTAATCTAAAATACTACTATTTTTCCCTATCCCTCCCTTTGTTGCATAAAATGTGTATTTTAATCTGTCCTATGACATTTTGAATCTTAAGCCTAGATACAGAACCTGAAAAAACAAAAAGAAGCATTTCCCCTAGTATGTTCCAGTTAAATGATAAGAGCCAAAGCCTATGTGGTCAGGTTTCCTCCTTTTGGTCACTCAACAATGATCTCTCCAGGCTGTCCATCACAGGCCTTGAAGGACATGCAAGTTATACCTAGCAACAGTCTCTGCCATTAGAGTACTTACTTCAAGTGACAGAGATCAGATGCATACACAATTGCTCTTCAACAAATATAGCAAAATTCTGTGTCTGTAATCTTAATACAAATGAGGACTTGCTATTAAAGATATAATGAGGTAAGTAGATTGGAAGAACTGATAACACTGCAAGTCATCCAGGTCAGGAAATCGGTCTAACATTCATATTTATGCTCAGCTTAACTTTCAAGGCAAGGTCTTATGGCCATTTGCAGTTTGGAGAATCATATGCATCCAACATCACTTCCTATTTATACCGTAGGAGACTGAGAGTCTATATCCATGGAGAAATCCAGCATCTAAAACCTGCATTGCCTTTCTTTCTCAGATGATAGGAATCTCAGATGATGGGAGAGAATAAAAGCGGGGGAAGAAGTTAAGAAAACCTGCTTCTTTATCCTTCCCTGTTGGAAAAACTGCAAGTAATATTGTAAAATGCCTGGTGCCAAATTCTCATTTGACAGTTGAGGAGACTGAGGATCTAGGAGAAGAGACGCTTTGCCAAAATCATACAGCTGAAAGCCATGGCTTGAATACACTGTGTGATTGATTTTAGATCACTCAAAATTTGATTTCTGTCACCTTGAAGACAGGACACTGGTGAAGTAGAAGTGGGGAAAGCAGGGAGGGAAGGAGAGGGAGGAAGGAAGGGCTCATATTTATTTATATTGGGGCCTACTGTTATAGTGATCATCAGTAGATCCCATATTTCAAAGTAGGGAGAAGATTGACAGTTGAGAAATGTATTATTTGCAATTCCATAGATAGGAGACTTTGATGTAATTCTTAGGTTGGGGGTCGCACCACCTGGCATTGCTATAGTAATATTGAAGGATAAATGTAGCCTACTTGTCACCTTCTACACCTTACTCCTGTCCCAGCCCCTAACCAGTGTTACCCTTAAACGCAGGAACAAGGGAACCTGCTCTGAGCCCCCAAGCTAGGTTTCCCCTAGCCATTCTCTACCTCATGAGGACACAAGTCATCAGGACCATAGGACACACCCCTATCTTAGAATTTTATCCCCTTCTAGACCATGCTAGACCATAGAATTCTGTCAAAGGGTTCTTGACCCCACACACCACCAGTGGGTGAGTCACCAGACCCAAGAGGTGGCCAAAGTGGGGCTGGGGCTGATAGAGGCTAAGCTGGGAATCACAGGTTGGTACATCCAAACACAGATACTTGAGAGCAGGGTTGACCCAAGGCCAAGATCTGAAGACCAAATCCTCTTGACTGCTATGTTCTGATGCCAAAATCCAAAGAGTCTGGGATTAGTTCAAATCAAAATCCTAACCTGGCCTCTCAGGACATCATGAAGGAAGGTATATTTCTCATGGTAGGAAGACACAGCACATTATTTAGTAATGTGTTAGCATGACCTCCAGGGGTTAAGTGTTGAGCAGATGGTAACTGGGCCTCTATTTGTAGTCTTGCCCTGTGTCCAAAAAATGAAGCTCCAGGTTGTTATCTGCTTGGAATTGCTTTCCTCACCATGCAGAACATGCGGGCTTTATGCTAGTTTGGGTGTTTTTACCATTGAACCTGAAGTCAACTCTAGTGGTCAGGAAGAGACTTGGATGATGCTTCCTATTCGTGAAGGAGAAATCTCCATGGTATGGACATTCTTGGGGTCTCCCAACCCTTATCTCAATCTAGCCTGAGAGACATGGAATAAGTTCTCTGATAAGTTGGGAAGGCTCAACCCATCCCTTCCTGTTTCCTTTTGTGAACAAATTTTTCAAGGGGAACAGGAGTCCTCCTCTTTCATACATAAGTCTGTTGTCTGTGACTGGAAAGATATGTCTTCATAATAAACTATAGGCCAATCTCACTAAAAATGCATAAAAACAAAAAAAAAATGAATCCAGATCTCAAAAGCATAATATACAACCAAGATAAGGTCTCTTCTAGATACAAAAGCATGAGCAAAAAGATGATTTGCTAATATCAGTTGTATTAGAAGGACCAAGGAGAAAAATCACTTTATTATCTTGACAGTTATTCATTTGATAAAAATCATTGTTAATAATTGACAGAAGCTCTTTGTAAACTATGGGTAGGAGGGTAGGTCCATAGCATGGTGCAGAATATGTCAAACCAACTTCATTCAAAAAGCAAAGCACTACAAGAGAGTCTCCAAAAAGTGGTGTACTGAGTAAGAGCCCTGTGCACATGTCCACATATCTCCTCACTCCACCCTCATCTTCTCCCCAATTTGTAACACAAAAAGTAATTTTTAAAATTGCATACCACATGTTTATTTTTTTAGCACAATAACCTATTCAGAATGATAGAATAAAAACTTAAAAAATTGTTGAAAATGACTATAATAAATAAAATTTTAAATCTCTATCCTAAATGATTTGATCTTGAAAGATTTTATTATCAATATCCCAAGAATGAACTACCTCTAAACACATTTTATTCTATGCAGAAAAATATAGGATCAAAAACAAATAAACAAATCATTCTACTATCACTTATCTGTTTCTAAATACAGCAAAAAAAAGAGAAGAAGAATAGAAATAAATACTGGAAATTAAGAGATAAATTAGTGCTAGTTGGAAATTATGTGATTATTTATCTAGAAAACCACAGAATCAATTAGAAAAGCTAATTGTAATAAGAATTTGACAATATGGCCAATTATACAGTAAGTGTACAAAAGTATTTATAGTAATCCTATAAGAGCAATAATCGGTAATAGTATAAAAATGTCTGAGCCAAAATGGCAACAAAAATATACATCCACACCTGAATAGTCATAACAAAATAGACTATATATGTAAAAAGAAAGCCTATAGACCTTTACATGGGGCGGGGGCAGACAGAAGACTTGAAAAAAAATAAAAGATATACCAGATTTGTCTTTAGAAGGAATTAAAATGTAGACCCCATAGGTTCAGGAGGCTAAAGAAAGAGGATCACATGTTCAAGGCCAGCTTCAGCAATGTAGTGAAACCCTGTTTAAAAATAAAAAAATAAAAAGGGATAGAGATGTGGCTCAGTGATAGAGCACCCCTGGATTCTATCCCAGGAAGGAAGGAAGGAAGGAAGGAANGAAAGAGGAAATAAAGAAAGAAAGAGAGAGAGGGAGGGAGGGAGGGAAGGAGGAAGGAGAAAGAAAAGAAAAAAATCACAAAGTTAATTTCAGTTAGACTGAAATTAACTTATGAATTAAAAATTATTTCAATCCAGATTTCTGAGGGATTTTTAAAATTTCTGTCCAAAAGTATTTTAATATTTATCTTGGAAAGTTAATAAGACAAGAAAGCTTTTTAGCTGAATAAATAAAGGAGATGCCCTGCGAGATATTAAAATCTAATGTAACTATAATTAAAACATTACAGTATTGATGTTAGGTTACACAAAGAACAAAGACCAGAAATAGATTTCCAACACAGAAACAAACCCAACTATAAAAATTAATAATCTAGTGCAACAAAGAGATTTTATCCATGTAAAGAACAACTATGTATACATGTGTGTATGTGTGTGTATATATATATGGATGTATATGCTATATATATTCAATATAGACTTGAGGCAATTGACTTATCATTTGGAAGTTAGGAAACCTAAATTCCTCAATCTTCCCATACTTTTCAAAGAAATTTTAGGCAAATATAATATTTTAATATAAAATAGAATACATTGATATAAACTTCAAAAACAATTTGAAGCAGGACACCAAAAGCAGAAACAATAAAGAAAAGGCAAATAGATGTTGATTTAAAATTCAATATATAATTCATCAAACATCTATGGAATGCCTCTTCTATGCCAGACCCTGGCCATACCAAGTTTGCACTTTGATGAGGAAACTGTACTTCTCAACCATTTGACATCTGGTTAGAATTCACATGACTCAGTCGAGACAACGAAGTTTGTAAGGAAGGAATACATGCCGACCCTGGACCTGACCCTGTTTAAAAACAACAGCTACACTGTCTTCTCTCTTCCTGGTTGCCGCAAGCTTAGTGGCCACATACTGGTGACATTTGCACATGATGGGAGAAACCTTGATTCTAGAGTTACTACCAGGAGAAGAAAACAGTTGAGAAGGCCTCTTAACCACAAGAATTTTTGCTCTTCTTTGCTCTTTGGGTGAGCAAAGAAGAAATCTTAATTGTTTTATGCCATTGAGATTTAAAACTGCTCATTACGACATCTTCCTTTCCTAAATCAAAAATTACTACTGAACCAATTCCTCAGCAGCCAAGAGTAGTGGGAAGGAGGACACACACAGGTGAAGAAGCTGGAGATTCCTGTTATAAAGTTGGGATGTTGAGAAATCCTGTGACCTAAAGCACTTAAAAAGGCAGACCATGTGTCTACTAATCCTAGGAAAGAGAGAAGTTAGGAATAACAACATTAGCTGTTATGTGTGTTGGTCATCACTTGCTGGATTTGGCAATGCATTACAAGAAAGTACTTCACAAGCAAAGAAGTAAACGGTTTAGGAGCAGAAATTAAAAAAAGATCAGAAATATTTTGGATATTTGCCCCTGAGAAGTGACAAAGGCCACTGCTTCTGGACTCCACGTAGTTCAGGATGAAATTTAAAAGGCTTTAACTGTAAGGGTCCCGCGAAACGTCGGAGAAAGAGACCACCAAGTGACCACTCATGCAATTGGCAGAAGGGGATTTATTGAACCAGCATGCTGGGGCTCCGTGCCCACTCAAGAAGGGAAAGCAGCCCAGAGCCCCGAGCAGGGGCTGAGCACTGCTTAAGTACACTTTTTGGGGAGGGCGGAGGGCTTTGTATACATCAGAACAAATCATCATGAGGCGCGGGAAAATTGAACAACAACTCCTAAACATGATTAGTTCATTCATTGGCGGGAACAGGTCAGGCTGGAGTGATAGGTCATTTCTAAACGGGGTACACATTCAAACTGATTGGTTTTAGGGCCTAAAGGACTACGTGACCAGTTACACAGAGCCCTTCAGTTATTAAACAACCAAACAGCCAGGGGAAATGTTTACTGGGCAATTCTAGTATTGTCCTAATAGCTACAGGGATTTCAGGTTTTGCAGGTAACATAGAAACCTAACAATACCTAATCCTTTACATTTTAACTCAGACCTTGCAGCTTAGAAACTTTACAACACCCGGTCTTTTACCCTTTAACTTTTACACTTTAACTTCAATTTCTTTTACCCTTACATAACCAGAAAATAAATAAAATTTCTCAAGTGAATCAAGTGACCTCAAGACAGCAATTATATTAAACATGTATCCTTCTCAAATTTTGTTCTAGATAGGCTCAAGGTAGCTGCCTATATTAATGGAGTAGTATAGAGAAAGAAAAGAAACCAAGAACTAAATTGAGGGTGTATATCATTCAATTTTCTATCATAATAACTTAGATAATTAACTTATAAAGAGAAAAGATTTATTTTGGTTCACAAGTTTTGGAAGTTCTGGTTCATGACTGATTGGCCCCATTCTTTTGGTCCTGTGAAGCAGCAGCACATCATAATGGGAGAACATGGCAGAGCAAAACCATGCACCTCATCTATCAGGAAACTACAGGGAAACAGGATGAGGCCAGGGTCCCACCTTCCAAGACATGCTCCCCAATGACCGAAGGGTCTCCCACAAGGCCCCAGGTCCCAAAGGCTTCACCTCCCACTAGAACTGCCTTGGGGACCAATCCTTTAACACATGGGCTTTTGTGGAGACATTCAACCTCTAAAGTATAGCAGAGTGATTGCTTAGTATTTGGTACTGACTGAAAGTAAAGACATCAGCCTTCTTCCCAATTTTAAAGGAAATTGTGAATTGCTCAAGAAACTAAAATCAAACAAACTGTTCAAGATTTAAAACTTGGGCTTCAAGTTTCAGGAGTAAAAAGATGACAGCAAAAGCTTTTTGGTCAGGGAGGACAAGGTAAAAGGAATCTTCCAGAGGGTAAAGCCTGGGCCACCGACAGCAAGGCACTAGCAGCATTACCTACCCAGGGTCCCTTCCAGAGAAGAATTAAGCCCAAGGCATACCTCACAAGTAATTGCCTAACTTCCTTCCCATGCATCTAGGATGGTTCTAGCTAGGTGCAAACCTGTGGTGAATTAGAAATTGTCACTTTCTGCATGGCTTTATTCTCTCATGGAAATCTAATTGAGCAAGAATTCCAGAAAATTCCTTCTGGAAAGTCAAACCAATGTCTAATTAGGAAACCTTCTCCCCTGCCAAGAGAGGAAGACTTCAGGGTTCTAACAATGATGTGGACCAGGGAGTGCTGTGCACACAATGAAAGTTCCTGAATAATATTAATGGGTAAGAAAATGAATTTAGCATCTTTTGACAATAATTTTAAAAGCCTTTAAAAAACAGACATCTCTGAGTTAAAGAATACAAAGTAACAAATATATAGAATGAACAAGTCCAAAGATTTCATGTACAACAGGAGCACTAATAGATAACAATGTGTTGCTCTCAGGATTTTTGCTAAATGAGTAGATTATAGCTGCTTTTGTCAAAGAGGGAGAAAAATGAGTAAAGTATGTAAGATGATGGATATGTCAATTTTTGCCACTGTTGTGGTCACCCATTTTATTATATATGCATTTTATAACACCATGTTGTATATCTTAAATATACCAAATACATTTTTATGTATTATATATATATATATAAAATAAACACACACACACATATATATAATAAACACATGCATATATATAATAATGTATACATATACATGTGTATATATTTTTTAATCCAACAATTTCACCTTTGGGATTGCTGCTTAGTAAAATAATTTTAGGTGTGTGCAAAGAAGTTCAACAAAATATTAATCAATGGAGCAAGTTTCTTGTAGATTAGGATATGCAATAAATATTATTAGTGTACTTTATAACTTTTAAGTCAAAATAAATATAACAACCTCTCCCAAGGTAGGAAATAGGTCTTGGCCCATTATGAAGACCCCTGTCCCTTCCAGGGTCTCTAGTCCAAGGAATTCCAGAAGCCAACATTCCAGCCCAATCTGGTAGACACTGATGGCCTCATTTTCCTAGAAGACACTGACTCTTGAAGGCAATGCCCCTCTGCTTCTGTGTCCTGCTTGGAGACTGGAATGTTTGCTCAGGCTGAGAGCCTACTGCCAAGGTCAGCCTTCAACTGTGCCCCCCCCCCCCC
>NW_026000196.1:1834133-1841408 GCF_001458135.2 Marmota marmota marmota
ATATATATATATATAAATATCTATAGCTGCAAAATAGTTAGGAAACTGTGCACATGATTTTTTTTTATATTTTCTTTCTCTTCTATCATATAGTGATTTTTTTTTTAAATCAGGGTAAAGCAACAGTACAATCCAATAGCAATGCTGGAAGACCTAAGCAATAAGCAACACAGTTCTGTCCCTGTCTGGGGTCAGCCTTTGCTGCTACACTAACTATATCTCTCCTTAGAGTTAGCACCTGCTGTTTGGATATTAGACATGAATTCAAAATGAGGAAGAAGAGGAGTAAAGAAAAAGAGAGGAAGATAGAGAGAGTGAAGCAACCAGTAGAGGGAGGGAGGAGTGGGGAGAGGGCCCATGGTCTTTGGCAATGGTAGAATACACAACACAGGGCACTTCTATCTTCATGGACTCCTTCCTCCATAAAACAATCTTAAATATTATATTTTAAAATTGCATTGATATAAAGGCAAATATTATCTATCTCGGATTATCTTTGTTTTACTTCTTCTGGTTTTGAAGGAAATTTAGACATTCTTCATGGGCTTCGACAAGTACAGTGGACCCTGGGCACCAGGGGAGTCAGCCCTGAGTGCCACCTCTCTATGTCCCTGATTCATAGTCAGCTTATTCTGGGATGGGCTTGTTCCTACCCAGAACCCAGGACTGGTGCAAAAGACCTAAATGAGGGATACAGTTTTAGAATGTCAGGGAGATGAAGAGTTAAACATAATGTACTGCAGGAATTTTTAAAGCTCTCTGGAAGAAAATGATCCTAGAAACGGTAAAATAAATTTGAATTAACAAACTCTCCCTCTGCCTCTCAACCCCTTCACCATTAGGAAAGAAAAAGTAGGCAAATAAATAAATGATAGTTTGGAAGAAATTAGCAGATCATTTTTGTATGATTTTGCATGGTTTCTGCAGAGTACATTGGCATTCATTCTTTCCAGTGTAAGAGGCAATTAAGTCCTCCGTGGAGACAAAAGGCAGAGGCTCATTATAAACATAAACGTGGGACCAGGACACCAAAAGGGAATAGGCAGAGCTGTGTATCATCACAGTTGGGGTTTTTTTCAATAACTTGAGCTCAGTCCAAGTGCCTAACACAAAATGAGCTGGAGGCCTCAGAAGGCCCCACTGAAGACATAAGAGTTAAGCAGCAAAGATCAAAGAAAAAGGGAGAAACACAATAAGAGGAGGGGGCAAAGAAAGAGAAAGGATGATGGGGCTGGGTCCCCTGCCACCCTGCCAATGTCAGGGTGGAATGGGGAACTCAGATTCCATGCTTACCTGACAATGCAGAGAAGAGCAGATGAGCCATCTCCTGAAGGCAGCGGGCATCTCCTCTGGTGGGCAATTTCCCTGCAGGGTTTGGAAAGCAGAACACACCCAACAGGGAAGTGCATGGCTTGACAGGGCCCTGGTGACTTTGGACAAGTCCCCTCTGCTTGCTGTGCCTCTCTTTCCCCATCTGTAAAATGGGGACAATCACATTTCCTGCCTCTCAGGGCCGTGGTGAGGATAAACAAGATTCTGCCTGTATCTGCACTACCTGATTTAGAATATAGACTTGATAACTAAGCAGTTGACTTTATTATTACCATCGACCTTAATATCGCCAAGGTGGCCAGCTCCTGGGTATTATGGAGTCCTGATGTGTCAGAGCCTGAACTTATAGCACTGAGAGGCTCCCACTTGAGAATGTGTTTTTAAGATTTGGGGGATTGGAGAATAAGATTGGTGAGGACCCATTAAGGTTTAGCAAACATAAAAACTTCCCTCTTCATCTCCCACTACCTCTCTCTCACAAGCACACAACACACACTAAAACTACTTCACACAAGGTCTTCATTGCTATGCAGTGAAGTAAATGTAACACATTTCCAGAGAGCACCACTGAATGCCATCGCCCCCACTGTCCTTGTCCTCTAAGTCCATCAAACTATAGCAGGATCCAAAGCTTTCCATACTGACATGCTAATGGCCACCTGGCCTCACATCCTCCCCTTGCTCCTAAAGCCTTCTGGTCAGCTCTGACCTATGTGACCAGCAAATCTATGGCACCCAGACTGAAAAAAGATCATAACAGAGAACTTGCTGGGCAGGGGAGGGGTGCTAGGGACAGCTCACAGGACCCTCCTCACAGCAGAGGTGGACAGTAAGGTGCTGCCAGCCTCCCTGCTTTCTGACCTTCTGTCCCAGCTCACTGACTCTCTCTGCCCCCATCCTTCTTAGGCTTGTCTCCTAACTACCAAGCTACCCCCTGGTATTTATACTCTATATTTAATTTCGTCTTAGCAAAAAAAAAAATAGTTATTTACTCTTTGCTTTTTTAAAAAGTTATCCAACTATTTTGATCTTTCCCTTTGCCACTTCCTGAGCTCTGGACAATCATTCTACTTTTTCCCACATTCTACTGATCATGAAGTTCACACCAACGTCAATAGCCAAAGTTACTACATGCAAATAGCATGGTTACTACATGCAAGGATCTGAGCTAAGCATTTCACATACACTTTCTCTGTTATCTCATTTACAAAGGATGAAAACAAAGCTCAGAGAGATTTAGCTATTTATTTATTTCTACTTATACAGCAGGAATCATTTTAGGTAGAACTGAAGGCTGTCTGATTCTGGATTCCATGCTTAGAGTTCCACCCTCCTCTAAGTTCATTAGATATGACAGAGGGAATGTAGAAATAGGTGTGCATTGATAAAATCCAGAATTAATTTCAATAATTTAAATGAGGTTATATCATGAAAAGTCCAACTTATACTTAGTTTTAATAGAGTACAGCCTTAGAGAACCCAAGCAAACAGGACAGACACCTGGGGAAGGTGAAAAATGATTGCCAGGCTGAACTCTGATTTTAGCCTGATGAAGCAGGAGCAGGCTGAAGCCTTGTATTTAAAAACAAAATAACCCTCAGCTATGTAGAGTCCATGCTATCAAATAAAGGTCTGTGGGTTGGATGAAACCCAGGATATGAATTCACTCTGAGAATTTAAATAATCCCAGTTAAATTTGCATGTTTAGAGCTGACCAAAGCCCCTGACTATGGGATAGCCCAGGTCTGCAGCAAGGCTACATAAGCTCAGTTTGGCTGAAACCCAGTATGTTAGCTTTTCATCACTGGAAAAAATACCTGACATGAACAACCTAGAGGAGGAAAGATTGCTTCTGGTTCATGGTTCCAGAGGTTCAATCCTTGCTTGACCCTCTCTATTTTGTTGGGCCTCAGATGAGGAAGAACATCATGGTGGATGGATGTGACAGAGGAAAGCTACTCAGTTCATGGCAGCCAGGAAGCAGGGTGCTGGGAAGAGCTAGAAATACTAGACAGTTCCCAAGGGTTCATCCCCAAGGTCCCACTCCTGTCTACTAAGGTCCTCCTTCTACACTTACTACCAGTTTTCCCAATAGTTAATTCAAATTATAAATCCCTCAATGGATTAATCCACTGACAAGGTCAGAGCCCTCATGATCCAATCACTTCCCAGGGACCCCACTTCTGAGCACTGTTCCATTTGAAGACCAAACCTTCAACACATGAGACACTTCATATCCAGGACTCAGTGTTGGATCCCATTCCTTCTGTGAAAGGGGAAGCTGAAGGATATTCCTAGAGGACCATATTCCCCACCAACCAAGATTCCCTCCCCCTTGTTGCTCTTTCCTTGCCTGGTGGGTAGCACTACCTTTTGCTAAATCTTCCTCAGAAAGGAACAAGGGAACCCAGTCTATCCATTTGGGACCAGCCACCTGTCAGCCTTCTCTCCAACCAAATGAAGTTTGCTGTTGTTTTCTTCCAGGAATGTGACAGGAAGGAATCCTGCCTCAGTCCCTGATTCCTGGTCTTTGTATGGAAGGACAGAGCTCACCCAGTCAGAGGCAGGCCTTCCAACTCTGTGAGCTTGCAGTTGCCTCTAGGGTCTTGGCTCAAACCTGTAATAATGCTGCCTTCCGAGAGGAAGGCCTCCCTTCTTTTGCACAGCATCTCCAAGTAACTGGACAGAGCTTCCCTGTCAGGACCAGCAGAACAGCTTCATATAATCCCTGAGTAGCTCCAGGTCTTTGGGTCACACTGGGAGTCAAAAAATCTGAGTTCTGGGGTCTAACTCTGCCCCACAGGCCAGAATGCCAACTCCATCCTCAACTTCCTGTCTTCCTGCCAGGGGGTTCAGTAGGAGATGAGGGTGGTTCAAGCTCTTCCATAGAGCCACCAGGGGCTCAAGATGTCCCAGGCTTTGAGTGAGTTTCACCACTACCAGCTCCTTGGATTGATTTTAACTGCCTGCAATTTCATTTGAAGAAAAGTCTCCACGGTGGTAGAGGGTTTGAAAACCACTGGGCCATGTGGTCACTGAGTCTCTTCCAGCTGTGGCCTCCCATCATTCTATGACAACCCCCTGCAAGCAGCCTTCCCAGGCACCAGGTGCCGGGGCCCTGCAGAAGCAGCCTGGCTCACACCGATTCCCTTTTGGAGCCCAGCCAGGAGCTGGCACAGCCTCTGCTCCATAACACTCCAAGGCCCAGCCCTGAGGGAGGCTCAGGTTAGAGCTCTGGCTTATGGACAACAGCTGGCCAGATGCTGGCAGACATTTCACAGCCCTGAGGGCTCCTTTCTCCCCTCCCCCATCCAGTTGGGTCCTGTCATTTCATCCAGGCCCTAAAGACAAGGCCAGCTTCCTCGTGGCTTATGGAGCTTGGATAGGAAGCATTCTGGGGTGGCCAGAAATAGCCACCACACTTCTTAGAGAAAGAGAAGAGCTGCCCCATGCATCTGACACAGCTTCAGGAAACCCTGCACTGTGACCAAAATCACTCCTTGTTGTTCTTGGACAGTTTCAGGGTAGAAGTCTGGCTAAGGACAGGAACCCAATCAGAGGCACCTTTCCTGTGCAGGAGGGAGACAGGGAGGTGGAGGCTCAGAATCACATTCAAACTGCTCACCTGCTTGGTCTCAAGCAGACATTTGACTCTCAATCAGATTCAAAAGGAATTTGATTTGCCTATTTTTGATATCCATATAATAGGTAGACTTTGTGCTTGGCTTCTTTCATTCAGCACAATCTTTCCAAGGTTCTTCCATGTGTTTTGTAGCATATAGAAGTTTTTCATTCCTTTTTATTGCCTAATAATATTCCATGGTATGGAGATACCATATTTTATTTATCCATTCATCAGTTGATAGAATTTGGGGTTTTTCCATTTGGGGGTTATTATGAATAATGTTGCTGTGGAACACTGAAAAAAAAACAAGATTTTATAAAAGTTACAGAAAGGAATGCATCAGACTTTTCTTCACAGATCATTTTTCACTTAAAAATCCACTTCTTTGCACTTTGGCATGCATAGCTTGCAGGGTAGCAAAATAAGTGCATTGTGAATACAATATGGGCAATGAGCAGAAGGAATTGGTGTGGGGAGAAGTCACCTTTTATTTTGAATGACACAAATGTGTAGCAAAAAGAAATAGCTAAGAAGAGATGACTTACAAGCACCCAGAAAAGATAGATAGATAATGTTAAATGCTAAACATAGATAATGTCTAAACATAGATAATGTTGAATGCTATTATAACCTACATTGGCAAACACAGCAGCCCTTCTTGACATTCGTGGGCTTATTTCTTACAAAACAGTGTTGACAAGCCCTTTCATCATTGAGGAATATGTTCATCTCACATGATTCCTACCAGGCATGTCCCTAGCACACCATCATCATTAGAGCTAGCAGCCCTCACCCACCCATCACCTCTTATCTCTCTCTCTCTCTCTTTTGCCCTCTTCTATTCCCAGCCCAGTCCTGTATCCATCCTCCTACTCTTGACAGATTGACTGTAAACCTCTCAGTACTCAATTCTTGGATCCTTCCCATTTGCTTTATGACTTCTGGTAGGTATCATGGAGTAGCTGCCTGTTAACCGTAGGTACAGCTTGGGTTACTGAGGGCAATAGAAGGATGGGGAGATGGTAAGGGAAGGCCAGAGTGATTGCCACACTTTTTCCTTTGTTGCCTGTTATTAAGGTAATTGGCACTATAGCCTACGAATTTTGAGCTAGCCATCCACCCTCAGGCAAATCTCATGCAAAATAATGCAGAGTCTTCTTATATCCATACTTTAACACCCCATCATTGGTGGGGATTTTTCTAAGTCAGAACCGGTTGCTGTATTTATAATTATTCATTATTGAAATATTCCACCTGGCGACCAAATCAGACTGGCAGCAAAATAAGGCTGATTATACAAAAACCCATCTGCCCTCATTAAACTGAGTGATGATGTGCAGAAGCCCAGCCGGGTACCCTGGAAGTCAACACGGAGGTTCCATGCAGGTGATAGCAGGCAGTGGCATGCTGTACACAGCTTTCCTCTTTGATCTGCAGGAGCTACATCAGAGGTGATGGTGCCCAAGGTCTAAACAGCCATGAAGACAAATCATTGGCTAGTTTCAGGGGGACAGGACCAGCTTTCTCCAATGTTCAGGTCTGATCTAACACCGAGTGCACTGAAAACTTAGTTAGCCACCCTCCCTTACCCCACTCTACCACAGCCACCTACCACCCTTTCCTAGACTTGAAGAAAATCTTGCTTTCTAAAAATGCAGCTTTATAATATCAAAGATATTTAGAAGAAATACAAATGTACATCATCCTCGCTGACCCACTCATCTCCAGAATCTAAGTCCCAAAATGATTCTGTGGGTTGACCAAGCTGGGATTTGATTGATGCACACATCCACCATATGCTCATTTGCTAAGAGATCCCAGCTCCAAACACTTCTGCTTTCTAAATAGCAAAGATGTTGCCTGTGTAATCTCCACTGCAGTCCTTGATGTGACATGCTGTCTGTCCAGTACCAACCCAGACTTGGTGCCATGAGAGACAAACTCAAGTGGTTTCAGAGGGAACCGCCTGTTTATCTAAAATAAAGATTTGTCCTGATTCACAATTACCCAGAACACTGTTGGACTCTCCACTTGAATGTCCCATGTGGCCTTGTACTCTACCTGTCTGAAACTATACTCATTCTTTCCCCTTACAAATGAAGTTCTCCTCCAAACATCTGAATTTATATTCTAACACCACTCTCTTCTCATTGACCTACTCAGACCTTCAGCCATCACATCTCTCCCAGCTCTCTGAATCATTGAATCCACTGGATCAGCCTCCAAGCTCTGGCCATCATTTGGCTGATTCCATTTTGACATAAAATCAGTGCAGTCACTTCTAATTAGGTAGCCAATTGCCATTCTCTCCAACCTCC
>NW_026000196.1:1841428-1878093 GCF_001458135.2 Marmota marmota marmota
TCTCTCTCTCTCTCTCTCTCTCTCTTTCTCTCTCTCTCCCTTCCCTCCCTCCCCCCGCCCTTTCTCTCTCTCTTCATGCAATGATGCCACAAGAAAGTTCTCACTAAACTTCCCAGCCTCCAGAACTGTGAGCCAATAAATTTCTGCTTATAAATTTCTTAGTCTGTGGTGTTCTGTTAGAGCAGCACAAAACATATTAAGACAGCTATTAAACTAGTAAGAGAGTTCAGTAATCCATCAGACACGAGATAATTGAAAAAAATCAGAATGGTTTTATATACAAGCGATAATTACACAGAAAATATAACAGAAATGTAAATACTTAAAACTAACACTAAACTAGAAGCATGCAAGACTTATATGAAAATTACAAATCTTCACTGGAGAAACAAATATGACATGTTCTTGGATAGGAAGAGTCATTATAAAGATGACAATAATAAAGATCAGTGAAGGCCAAATTATGATTCCAGAAATGCAGCTATAAGGAAACTTAGTTTATGATATTTCATGGAGAATAAGAGGAGTAGAGATGGGAGATGAAATAGTCAGTAAATGTCATATAGCAAAATTGTTCATTCATTTCCAAAAACATAAGGATCTCACCTTATTTCACACCATACATAAAGCTAAAGATATGCAATAAGTCCAAGGCAAAAATCAAAGCTATAAGAAAAGCATAAGGAATATTCATATAATCTTTGTATAAGGGATGCTTTCATGAGAAGACAAAACAGAATTTAAAAAAAAGAAGAAGACCATAAGGCTGATTTGGCCATACTGAAAATAAAAGCTTGATATAAAAAGGACATAGTGAAAAAAGTTAACAGATAATTTACATACTTGGATAAAAAAATGCAAAAAGGGAATGGAGGGCATAGTGTGAGATTAGAGGTAGGGTAGACGTTGGAGGAACTCAAAGGCCATGTTATGGAACTTCATCTTTACCCCAAGAGATCTGGACAATCTCCAAAGGGTCATATGTGAGGTAATGATGCATTTGGAATTTGCATTCAGAAAGAACATTCTGCCTATAGAATGGAGAGTAACTTAGCTTTCATTTAGGGGTAGGTTAGGTAGTCCAATTGCAAAATTTTATAGCACCAGGGAAGGGACGATGATCAGGTTTAGTTATAATGGAAAGAGAGAGAAATGCATGCTGGAGAAACAATGAGGGAATGTTTGGTCATGGGTTGCCAAGGGGTTGGAGTTAGGGAAAAGAAGGTGTTAGGAATCATGGCTAGGTTTTTGGCTTGTATAACTGGGTGGGTGGTAGATGCATAAAATGAGACAGAAAATAATGGAAAAACATGCTTGGGAAGAAGTCAATGGTTCCACTTGGGTATAATAGATTGTGGTGTGTTTAAGAACCCATTGCCAGTGTATATAAATTCGATTAATGAGACAATAGGAAAGTAAAATAATGGAGTTCAGGAGGAAAATGAAGAGACCCTTTTCTTTAAGGAGTTTATCCTCCAGTATGAAAGAGAGACACTTACACCCATAAGTGATGAACAGCTTCTGTGATGCCACATTGCACCTGCCCACCATGGAGATACTTCATTTGACTCTAAGAGAATCCATGAAGACTCTTAGGATGAGGCAGATGCTGTGGTGCACACCTGTAATCCCAGCAACTCAGGAGGCTGGGGCAGGAGGATCGTGACTTTGAAGCCCACCTGGGCAATTTAGCAAGACCCTATCTCAAAATACAAAAGTTCGGGATATAGCCCAGTGATAGAGTGGCCCTGGGTCTGGCTTCCAGTACAAAAATAAAAATAAATAAATAAATAGTGTTTGAGGATGGAATGAGTCTGAATGTCAGAGCCAGGCCACCCAGGTTCCAAGTCAGTGTTATCACAGTAATCATGACAGTGGGGCTACATGTAAACATTAATTTCTTCCACTTGTTCATCACTTCTAAATTTTCTCTAATGAGCCTGTAGTATTTTATGAGGTGACTAAAGGATCAGTAGAGGTGAATGCTTTATAAATGTCTTTTAAAGAATGAAAAATAGATGCTTACTTTTCTTTTTTATTTCCTTTAGCACTCATCATATTTTGAAGAATAATAACATTTGGGAGGGAGGGTAAGAGTGAAGGAGAGCCTGGTTGGACGTAAGTATCCAGTGCTTGTTATGACTCCATGGTGGAGGTTAGGAGGAGGAGAAAGAACCCAGAAGGAAGAAGAGAGAAAAATCCACCAACACCTTGAAACCAATGGGACACTCTACGTGGTTTCTCATCTTGAGGTTCCTAACGAAACTATACTAAGAAAATTTTCAATGATGCTGTTGTGCTGTTTTTCATCAGAATCACTTCTGATTCTGACAGATGCGGTCTCCAATTCAGAGTCATTAATATTTAGACTCATCAAAAGAAATCTCCCTTTCTACTGCCATTTCTCTCTCATATTCTATTCCATTTTCTTCTTTTTTCTTACCTGTAGTAGAGATGCTCCAAAAATATTTGTTCTTGAAGGACTCTGATTCCCTGGACCCGTGGATTTTATGTAGGAACATCTTGACACATCTTTGGATACACCCAGGGTTATTGGTCTGGTGAAGGCTGCCTCACAGCTCAGTTCTGCAGGGCTCCAGATCTTGTCTGCATGGCAGTTGTGCCTTTCTGAACCTTTCCCATCACCAATAAATCCCTTACTATGCCTCTCTGAACTGCATTTCAGGGAGTGAAGAAGATTCTCAGACACCTGCTTCCCGCCTGAGTGTTGCGCCTCATTACCATCTCCCGGCAGCCTAAAATTAGATGACATCACTAGGAAGATATTCATCCCAAGAAAAGCCATTCACCTAGCAACATGGGCCTGACTTTCAAGCTAACAGTCTTGAAAATAGCCTCCAGCCTGCACAACATCAGAGGAAGGGGAAGTTTGCCTTATGAATGGATCACATAAGTGGTTCTGTGTACCATTTTGCCCCCACATGGGTTGGGACCCTTTGTTGAATGAAAATCCCTCTCCCCTTCTATAGCTCTACAGAGAGTCCATGTTAGGTTTAAATGTGGACTTGAATATCTTAATGTCTATAACAACCCAGAATAAAAAGCCTGGAGCTCTGTTAGCACCTCTCCTCTGATTAGAAATTGCCATAAAACAGCTCATTATAACACCATTAGAAACATCCCTTCTCTGGCCCATATAAACAATATATGTAGGGCTGTTTGTGATATCTGAGTGCAGCTATAGATACGGATACAAACATAGATCAACAGACTATAGAAACTGAAGAAGCTAGTCTCTTTTGCTTTTTTTTTTCTCCTCCCCTAATCAAGATGCATTTTTTGGAGTCTGCATTCAATTCCAATTAAGGGATGCTTTTATTCCTTTTATAGAGGAACAACTATATTTAACACCACCATTCACTCTAAATAGTAATTGGATTTTATAAGGTTTGAAGCTTTTAAAGCTACTTTGAGTCTGAAAACCTTCTCTCTAATGCTAATGAGCCAAGTTGGCTGAGCGGGAGACAAAAAAATGCCCTGGCAGGGACTGCCCAGGCACCAGAGGACTCACATCACACCTCTGCTGATGGAGAGCAGAACTGTGTACAGAGGTTTGGCTTATTTTCACAGCCAAGGGAAGAAGCAATTTCTTAAAAAAAAAAAAAAAAATGTAAGTGATTTGAGGGAATTGGAATACTGGATTTCTTAAAAATTCAGAGTTAGATTTTAAACATGATGACTATAAAGAAGGAGAAGGAAAAACACATATTCAGAAATACACAATGTTCTGATGGAAAATATATCAGCATCAAGTAAAAAGACTTTTCAATATTCATTTTGATTATTGAGTTGTCCATCTCAGACTACTTTTATGATTACAAATAAAAATTTCTCCAATGTCAGGAAAAAAATATACATGTAAAACTTCAAACAAGCCAGAACAGAAAATTGATTGTGTTCACAGGATAAGTAAAAAAAAAAAAAAAAGTGCAAAACACCCTGCTCACTCTGTTCTGGGATTGGTAAGCCTGCTCTTAAAACAGCCTAGCCTTCTACCAATGCCTGCACCATTTCCCCCCATATGGTAATCAAGAGCTAATGGACAAAAAATGCATCAAGAGAGGCTTACTGTATTCTGAGAAGATGGTGGAGTAAGAAGAACCAGGAATTTGTCTCCCCACATAGGCAAAAATTTGCATTTGCATAATCTGTGCAATGTAACTATTTTAGAATGCTCCAGACCTGTAACTTCCAGGGAAAGGGCTTCGATGTCAAATTGCAGTTAGTTTCAGTCCATTTCGGGTCTTAGCCCATCTCCCATTTCCCAGTCCCTTGGCTCACGTATTCCTGCAGCAGCTGGCATGCAGCTTTCAGAAGCCAGGATGGGCAATAAGGTTCCGGTTCTACAAAAACCGAGGATCTGAGTTCTGATCCCTGAGGTCTGCTTCTGCAGACACAGAGGTGGGCAGCCATTCTGCACATTCACACACCTGCATCATTGAAGGCACCCCCCCCCCTTCTCTGACTGGAGTGAATTTCAGGTTACTGAAAAAAATGGTGCCTTTTTCTTCTCTTAATTTTTCTCACCTTTTCTCTTTTGGAGTCAGACAGGATAGACTAGGCCATTCAGAAGCAAATATATAGACAGGAGAAGTTAAAAATTCACTGCACATAGCCAGGAAAAAGCACAACCTGAGAAAAGACAGGGGCTTATGTTTGCACATCAGACTAATTCTAGGCACAGATAGAGCCTGCAATATCACAAAACAAAGCAATAAAACAGCAAACCCTGGGTAAAGGAGATAATTCAACTTCCAGAGTTACCAAATTATTAGATTAAAATGTCCATTCTTCAATTTAAAAAAAAAATCATCAGGCATGCATAGAAACAGGAAAGCATGAACATTCAAAGAAAAAGTAAAATAACAGAAACTATTCCAAAGAAAGACTAGAAGGCAGACCTACTAGCAAAAGATTTTATATAACGGTCTTAAAGAAACTCAAAGAACTCAAGAAAGACATGTAAGAAGTCTAAAAAATAATATATAAAAAATTGGTATGTCAAGAAAGATATATAAAATCTAAATGGAAACCAAAAAGAAATTCTAGAAAAGATGATGACCAAAATGAAAAATTTACTAGAGAGATTCAAAAACAAATTTGAGCAGGCAGAAGAAAGAATCAGTGAACTCAAAGACAGAAAAATTGAAATTACAGAGTCTGAGAAGAAAGCAAAAAAGCTAACATGAACAGAGATTAAGGGACTTATGAAACACTATAAAGTAGTACAACATGTGCATTGTTGAAGTCCCAGAAGAGAAGAAAGAAAAAAAAAAGGTAGAGAGATTACTTACAGACAGAATGGCTAGAAATCCCAAATGTGATACAAGACATGAATAGAAATACTCAAGAAACTCGATGAACTCCATATAGGGTGAACTCAAGAGACCCAAATCAATACATATTATAATCAGGAGAGAATCTTGGCAGTTCAAGAGAGAAGCCATCACATACAGGTGATCCTCAATAAGATTGTCAACAGATTTCTCACCAGATTCATTAGAATCCAGACTAATATGTTAAAAGTAATAACTGTCAACTAATAATCCTATATTTGGCAAAATGGTCCTTCAAAAGTGAGGGAGAAATTATGGCATTCCCAATTTAACAAAAGCTGAGTACTTTATTACTGCTAAACTTGCTCTGAAAGAAATGCTCGAGAAAGTCCTACAGGTTAAAATTAAAGGACACTAGACAGTAACTTGTAGCTATATTAAAAAATAAAGATTTCAGTAAAGGAACATACATGGGCCATTATAAAGCTGTATGTACCGCAATGACAGCTTATTACTCTGCTTTTTGTTCTTGACATAATTTTAAAAACTAAAACATTATTAGTCTAAAAGCTAGTATTATAGTAGCTTTGATCTTTAACTACACATTTGACTTTCTGCAGAATTTAAGAGACTAATGCATTTTTTAAACAACTATTAGTTTATTTTTGAACAGAAATTTTAGTCACATTAATGACTGAAAGGAGCTAGGATGGAGCTAGAAGGGGCAGACGTGAGTGAGTGTGTGTGTGTGTGTGTGTGTGTTGTGTATGTGGTGCTGGGGATGGAATCCAGAGCCTTGCATATGCTAGGCAAACACTCTATCACTGAGCTATTTCCCCAGTCTGGAACAGACTTGATATTTATTGAGGTTAAGTTGGTATAAATTCAAATTAGGGTGTTATAATATTTGTATGTTTGGCAAAATGGATTTTAAAAACATGTTCCAATTATATGCTATCTGCATAAGAACTACTTCAGATTAAAAGACACAGATAGTTTGAAAATCATATTTCATGTCAATAATAATCAAAAGAGATCAGAGACAGATTTGCTAATATCAGACCAAAATAGTCTTTAAATCAAAAAAGTTTACAAGAGTCAAATAAGAACATTATTAACATTATTAATAAGTTTCAATACACCATGACAATATAGCAATCATAAATATGCACCTAATAACAGACCATCAAGTGCTCAGTGGTAGAGCACTTGCCTAGCACGTGTAAGGCACTGGGTTTGATTCTCAGCACCACATAAAAATAAATAAATAAATAAAATAACCATCAAAATATATGAAGCAAAAATTGATAGGACTGAAAGGCAAAATAGACAGTTCTATAATAATAATTGGAGATTTTGGTACCCCTCTCTCAAAATGGGTAGAACATCCAGCCAGAAGATAAATAAGGAAATAGAGAACTAGACTTAAAAAATCCAAAAAACTAGTTAGACTTAACAGACATATCCAGATAACTCCATCCAATAACAACAGAATATGTACATTCTCTCAAGGGCATATGGGACATTCTTCAGAATGGACCATATGTTAGGCTACAAATTAAGTCTTAATAGAGTTAAAAAGATAATATTCAAAATATCATCTCTGACCACAAGAAAATGAATATAGAAAGCAACAAGAAGAAAACTGGAAAGTTGACAAATTTGTGGAAATTAATCAACACATCCTGGAACAAAGAAGAAATGACAAGGGAAACTGGGAACCTCAAAAAAGTTGAAATTTAATTATCATGTCGAAGCTGGAGTTGTGGCTCAATGGGAGAGCACTTGCCTGGCATGTATGAAGCACTGAGTGCGATTCTCAGCACCACATATAAGTAAATGAACAAAATAAAGGTCCATCAATGTCTAAAAAAATATTTAAAAAAAATAATTACCATGTGGTTCAGCAATTCCACTTCTGCATATACATCTGAAAGAATTGAAAGCAAAGTCTTGAGGAGATATCTGTACACCTGTGTTCATAGCAGCATTGTTCACAATAGATAAGATGTGGAAACCACTCAAGTGTCCGTGAGCATAAATAGATAAGGAAAATACACTGCATGTACTCAGCCTTAAAAAGAAAGGGAATTCTGGGCTGGGGTTTTGGCTCAGAGGTAGAGCGCTCGCCTAGCATTTGTGAGGCACTGGGTTTGATCCTCAGCACCCCATAAAAATAAAATAAAAATATCGTGTCCACCTATAACTGAAAAAATAAACATTTTTTTAAAAAAGGGGAATTCTGGCATATGCTTTAGCATGAGTGAAACTTGAGAACATTATACTAAGTGAAGTCAATAAGCCAGAAACAAAAAAAAAAATGTATACTGCATGATTCCACTTATGTAAGGTACCTAGGATAGCCAACAGACACGGGAGGCAGAATGTCATTTGCCAGGGCTGCAGGGCAGGGGCTATGCGGAGTTCTTATTTAATAGGCGTAAAGTTCCAGTTTTGCAAGATGAAGAATCTGGAATATGGGTGGTGGTGATTGTTGCACAAAAATGTGAATCTATCTAACTGCACCCTTTAAAATAGATAATATGGCACATTTTATGTTGCAAGTATTTATTACGATGTTTAATTTAAAAAGAGAGACAGAGATTTTTCTGATGTTGGGTTCATCTCAATGAAGTTATGACCCCTCATTCCATAGTCCCCAACAATGCCATTTTCTCCTCATTTTCTTTGTTTAGTCTCATCCCGGATTTCATTAGTTGGAAGTACTACAACTAGAGGACGTTTCCCTCATGATTCCAAAGTCCACTTTTTGTGGAAAATGTGTTCAGAACTTGAGAGTACTGGGTCGTGCTGGATTGCCTATAACTGAATCCCAGCTCAGCAACTCACTAGAGCTAGGTGACTTTAGGTCATTTCCTTACTCTCTCGGAGCCCTCAGAATTCCTGTTTAAAAAGTCAGATGATAATACTTCCTACTTAATAGAGCAGTTGTAAAATTAAATGTTAAGCTGTACACAGAGAGATTAGGAGAATTCTTGATCATTACCAGGTGTTCAATGATTGCTGTTACCATCATTTCTTTAGAATAAGCATTTTATAAGAAATCAACCAGGCACCAAAATTGATGAATCCTGCATTCTTCCTTCATTTTCCAACGCACTCATCTTAGTTTTCATAGTCTATTAAGTGGTTTCCCTTTCTCTAGTTTTAGCCCTTTCCAATCCATTTTAAGAAGACCTTTCTGAAAGGCAGATCTGATCGTGCAGTCTCCTGCCTGGAGTGGTGAAGCATGCCTACCATGATGAACCTCTGCCATCTTCTTGAACCCTGTCTCTTGCTGGTCTCCAAGGTCTTCCTCACACTCCAAGTGTATAGAGCTACTCGTGGTTCCCTGAGCCAGCTTCTTTAACTTCACACCTCAGTGCTTTGTCCACACATTTCCCCCTCCTGGAAAGACCTTCCATGCTTGGTCTACCTGGCAAGCATCACTCATCTTTTAAAACACAGCTGTATAGTTACTTTTCTATGAAATGCTTTCTGGTCGCCTTGGCATCTGATCACAGCGGCTGTAATACTTGTGTGCATTACTGTTTCCCTCTGGTGAGAACTGACACTGATTCCACTTCACGTTCCAGTACTCAGCATGGGACTGGCACAAAAGATAAATAATGTGGAACGAATACACCTACTGTGCACCTTCAGAGATAAGGAGACACAGGTCATGGTGTCTACTCTCCTAATCTTTGGAATTGAACTGTTTAGAGAATAACACCACCCATTTAAACTTAAAAGGGATACAATCAATGTGAAGTTAAATATATCATGCAAGATACAGATAAAAATCTCACCTTGAAAATGAGTAGATCATTAGGAAAGATGTCAAAAACATTAAAATAGCATCCAGTATCTATTCAGCACACCCATAATGTGTCAGGGACATGCTAATTGTGTTAAAGTCATTATGTCAATTAAGCCTCATTAATTGATTGAAACATCATTTTGAGCAGATAGAAATCAGACACTCATATTTCACATTACTGAGTTTACATCAGGCAATCCTTGGTTACTACATTCATTTTCTCCCCACATATATATGTGTCAATTGGTAAGTATTGAGCCTGTTACAGAAAGAATGCCTAATATAACCTTTTATTCTACAGCAGGAAAATGTTTTTGGAAGCCAAGCTTTAAAAAATAAAAAAGGGTGGTTGTGTGGGGGGAAATTAACTCTAAACACTTGTTTAGATATCAGAGGCAAACCCAGCCAACTTATAGACAGAAGAATTTTATTGTAAATTAAGGACAAGGAGAACCCAGATATGAAGTTAGAGAATTTTCTGTCATAAGGAAAGGATGGAAGGAAGCCCACCATTTATAGCCTGCTGGAATGGAAGAGGTGAGTCAAAGATGCCAACTTTCCTTAGGATGAAACCTAGGTAGAGGATCAAAACCTTCAGGTAAGTATGGAAGAATTCAAGAACACTGTCGGTCTTTGGACACAGCTTGAGGAAAGCTGCAGGTCTAGGGAAAGTCCTACATTTGCCTGAAAACACATCTAAAGTGACATGAAAATGAGAAGGGCTTTGATTCCCCCTACCATAAAGAGGGTCTGTAAGTTCCAGGTGCCCAGAGAAGGCCCCAGAGGGATGGGAAAAGGTTGTAGATGGTAGGAGTATAAAGGTGGGGCAAAGAAGCTATAAAACATGGGTCTTAGGATCATAAGGAAATGATATAGACCATAGGCCTCAGCATCAGGTGCTCATGCAAAGTCCCAGTGGCACACCTGAGCAGATGCTGCACAGGAACTTGCCTACAGGGACATCAGTAAGGACACAGAGGACAGCAGAAAGCTTGCACAGATCTGAGATGCTTCTCACTCCCCAGAGTCAGCAGGTCTTGTAAATAACCTCACTCTAGGCCCAAATTATTTGAGGACAAGCAAGGAAGACAAAATCTGAATGATTGAATATTTCTACCAAAGGGTTTCAGCCATTCATTCTGCAAGTACTGTGTCCCTACCACACACACCCAAGACACTGGGAATTCAGACGTGAACCAAGAAGGCAAAGACCTTCATTCCTAGCTCTTGCATTCTGGTAGACAAGACACAGGTACATCATAAACAAACAAGGTATGCCATATAGCAGAGAGTGAGAAGTGCTGAAGTTGGTTGAGGGGATGAAAAGGTGTGCTGTCTTATGGAGAGTGAAAAGGGAAGGTCTAAATAGTGAAATGGCACATGAGTAGCAATCTGAGAACATGAGTGGTGAGTCATGAGGACCCTCTGGGAGAAGTTCTGGGCATAGGACAGTAGGTTCAAAGGTCCTGCATAAGAACAGGTTCTGAATGTTCAAGGAACATCAAGGAGGTCAGTGTATAGGACAGATGGACCAAGGGGGAGAATGGTCATAGGATTTCTTAAGAACTTTGGCTATTGTGCTGAGAAGAAAGAAAAATACTGGATTTTTAGCATAGAAGTGACACAAACTGGCTTATATCATGAAAAGATTGTCTCCTGGATAAGGAATAGACAAAGAGGTTATAATTTTCTAACTAATAAAAGGGCAGAAATTAAAATAAAGAGAGATAACTAATGAATCCATTATAAAATATGATTACACACACACTTCAGTAACAACAACAAAAAAATGAGTGAAGTAAACTTTCCAGTTAATAGATAAATATTTTCAGGAAGGATGGAAAAAAATAAGTCACATGTTGTTTATAAGACACATATTTTAAGCACATGAACACACAAAAGTTGAAAATAAAAGAAGAAAATTTCTTACCAAAAGATTAACAAAATAGCTTAAAAGGAAAATTATCCCTAAAGAAGATAATAAATGATTAAAGATTCCATCCACCAATTATATATAATCATTTTAGTGACCCAGTGCATCGTAAATTAACAAAAACCCTCTCTGGAGAAGGGTATATTCATGCTGAGTCTTGGGAAGCCCACAAATACTATTTCAAGGGAAATGACCAACACACAGTCAAAGAATAACCAGGAATATAAAAAAAGACAAAAAATATTTTTAAAAGCATTCAACTATCTGTTCTTCATAGGAAACAGCTAAAACTAAGAATATAGAAAGATCAAGCGTAAAAAAGAAGCCACTTACAGTGAAACTAAAAATTAAAATATACACAGATACACACACACACACACACACACACACACACCTACAAGAATACAGAAACATAAGTTTTTTGGGGGAAAGGGGGATTTACCAGGGATTGAACTTAGGGGCACTTGACCACTGAGCCACATCCCCAACCCTTTTTCATATTTTATTTAGAGACAGGGTCTCATTGAGTTGCTTAGCACCTCGCTTTTGCTGAGGCTGGCTTTGAATTCGTGGTCTACCTGCCTCAGCCTCCCCAGCCGCTGGGATTACAGGCATATGCCTCTACTCCCGGCAGAACACAGGAGCAAATCTAACAAAAGAAGGGCAAGCCCTTGATGGGACAAATTTCAAGACGTTATTGGAAGCCATTTTAAAAGTCTAAATGATATAATAATCTTGGATAGAAAGACTTGATATTTTCAGTATTAGTTCTCCCCTAAATTATTCATAGATTTAATGCAACCCAAAATTAAAATCCAAGACTTTTTATAAATTGACAGCTGATTTCATAATTTATATGGAAAAGGCAAAAGCTGGAAAATATACATAATTCTACTGAAAACAAATACCAAAGCAGGAGGCATATATCAAAATATATTATCAAACTTAGTAACTAAAATAGTGAGGAATCAGTCAGAATAGTAAAACCAATAAATAGAAGACACTGGAAAGTCTAGAACAGACCCACACATATTTTTAAAAAAAACTTTCCATTAGACCAATTGGGTATTGCCAATCAGAATTTAAAAAAAAAAAAGAGGAACACTTTTTTTCTTTTCAATGAATAACCCAGAAAACAATCCACATGAAAGAAAAAAAGAAGTTAGTGCTTATATCACATCAAAAATCAATTCCAAGTGGACTAAAGGATTGAATTGAAAGGAAAATAAAACTTTCAAAAGACAGCAAACATGAATATCTTTATGATTTAGGAATAAAGAAAGGATCATAAACCAAAAAGTAAAATTTTAAGGCTTCAGTTATGCTAAAATTAAGTATTTCTATTTTTGTATGTAATTAATTTATTTATTTGTTCTGCATTTTCATTCCTTGTACACAAATGGAGCACAACTTTTCAGTTCTCTGATGTAGAGTCTCACCATTTGTGCAGTCATACATGTACCTAGGGTAATGACGTCCATCTCCTTCCACCATCTTTCCTACCCCCATCCCTCTCCCATCCTTGCTCTCCTCCTTGCACAATCAAAATTTCTCCATTCTTCCCATGCCTCCCACCCCCCCCATTATGAATCAGCATCCACTTATCAGAGAGAACATTTGGCCCTTGGTTTTGGGGGGGATTAGCTTACTTCACTTAGCATGATATTCTCCAATTCCATCCATTTACCTGCAAATGCCATAATTTTATTCTCTTTTAATGCTGGGTAATATTCCATTGTGTTTCTTTTTTCTGTTTCCCACAGTTTCTTTATCCATTCAATCTATTGAAGGGCATCTAGATTGTTTCCATAGTTTAGCTACTGTGAATTGAATTGCTATAAACATTGATATGGCTGCATCACTATAGTACACTGATTTTAAGTCCTTTGGGTATAGACAGAGGAGTGGGATAGCTGGGTCAAATAGTGGTTCCATTCCAAGTTTTTTAAGGAATCTCCATTCTGCTTTCCAGATTGGTTGCACCAATTTGCAGTTCCAGAAGCAATGTATGAGTGTATCTTTTCCCCCACATCCTCACCAACACTTATTGTTGCTTGTATTCTTGATAATTGCCAGTCTGACTGGTATGAGATGAAATGGTAGAGTAGTTTTGATTTGCATGTCTCTAATTACTAGAGATGTTGAACATATTTGTTGATGGATTGTATATCTCCTTCTGAGAAGTATCTGTTGAGTTCCTTAGCCCATTTATTGAGTGGGTTATTGATGGTTTTGGTGTTAAGATTTTTGAGTTCTTTATATATCCTAGAAATTAGTGCTATATCTGATGTTTGTGTAGAAAAGATGTTTTCCCACTCTTTGGGCTCTCTCTCATTATTGATTGTTTCCTTTGCTGAGAGGAAGTTTTTAGTTTTAATCCATACCCTTTATTAATTCTTGATTTTATTTCTTGTGCTTTAGGAGTCTGGTTAAGGAAGTCAGGACCTAATCTGACATGATAGAGATTTGTATAAAATTTTCCATAACAATATTTTTAACATAAAAACTTGTGTTAATCAAAAACATAATAAACACAGTAAAAAATAAGTCACAAATGATATGATTTAATTAATGATTTAAATGATAAAGAATTAATATATGAAATCTACCATCAAGAAAAAATAAACAATCCAAGAGAAAATAGATAAAAGAAATAAAGATCATAAAGAGAAAATGCAAATGAACCATAAGCCTATGTTCAATTTCACTAGTAATTAAAGAAATGCCTGTTGAAACCATACTGAGTGAATATTTCATATCCATGTACTTTGTAAAAAATTGGCAAGTTGAACAAAACCCACTGCTGGCAAGGATGTGGTCAATTAGCAATTCCATAGCCACCATTGGTATAAGAGAAAATTACTATAAGCATTTGGGAAAACCATTTGTTATTACCCAGTAAATTTCAACATGTTTGTGTCCTATGGCCCAGACATCCTCTTCTAAAGCTATATCCTGATTGACCATACACATGTGAACCACAAGACGTGCCCAAGATTGTTCTTAATAGCATAGTTTATAGCAGAAGTCAGCAAATGTTTTCCATAAAGAGCCAAATGGTAAATATTTTACTATTTAAAAATCATCCAGCAACTAGTAGACTCTGCCATTGTAGCAGGAAACCAGCCATTAGACAATACATAAACAAATGAATATGGTTACATTCCAATAAAACTTTTGTTATGAACACTGAAATTTAAATTTCATCTATTCACAGGCCATTTAAAAATAAAAAATAAGGGGAAGGAAGATGGCGGCGAGGGGAGTGCATTGCCCCCGTGTGCTGCTTCACTGTGTGGGAGTATGACAAGTCAGGACGGCTAAAGGATATCTTGTTAGGAATTTCCAGCAATAGTGGGGTGCTCCGGAACCTGGAGGAAGGATTTCCATCGCACGAGGATCGGCTACGGGGACTCAAACGCGAGAGGTTTGTCGCACGGAGGGTAACACTGCTTATTCAGCAAATCGCCCCGCGGCTAGAGTCTGCAGCGCGCGCTGGGATAGAGACGCAGGGTTACAGCGCTGCAGTTTCTGCCAGCCGCGCAAGCACCATACTCAGGGCTAAATTCTGGGTTCGAGACGGGGGAAGGAAGCGGTTCATCTCGGTTCTCCACACCGGTCAGACCACAGAGGAGGCCAGCAGCCACCATGTTGGTAAACTGACGTCACCTCCCCTGTTTTCGACTGACCGCAGCTCATTCAGCCATAGATCAGGTAATTTCAAGCTGCAATTCGCCTGCGGCTTGCAGACAGATTGCTAGGGTTCAGCGCCTGGGTGCTTCTTAGAACCTGATCTTATCGGAGAGAACACCGAGCGCGGGGCGGCCGAGTTCCGGCTCCCGGAACCGTCCCGCAACCGCCCTGGCCCAGGGCTGCGGAGCCTGCGGAGGCTGCTTCTTGGACCCTGCTCCTATCAGAGCATACACCAAGCACTAAGCAGCCGAATTCCGGCTCCCGGAACTGAGCCCGCGGGGACTGCTTCTTGGAGCTTACACTTATAGGAGCTTACACCGAGCACGGAGCGGCCGAGTTCCGGCTCCCGGAACTTCCCTGGACCGGGGCTAGGAGCCCGCGGAAACTGCTTCTCGGTCCGGGTCCTGCTGAGGGCCGGTCAGGACTCACCCGTTGCTTTGGTTGCCCGGCAAGGGGAACGAAATGCTGCCATTCGCATAGGATACCAACATGGCAGAGATCTGATGTCAGCAGAAAGCGGCGGAGGAGAGAACTTCATCAATACCAGCGGTGACATAAGCAGTTGGTCTCCTGGTAGGGGGGGTGAGGCACAGTCACCCGAGTCTCCTCAATTTGTCGTTGAGCCAGAGGGGAGAAGCCGGGCCGCCGCCAGCGCCCGGAGCAGGCCCAGCGGCTCGCCAGCGTGGTGACCGCGTGACCCCAATTGGAGAGGGGGCGGAGCGGAGCCGCCACCCGCACCCGCAAGGTGGGCAGACCCGCGACCCAGTGGTACATGGGCGTGGTAGGAGGGGCAGGGCAGAGCCGCCGTTCGCGCTTGCAAGGTAAACAGACCTGTGACAGCCTGGCGGGTCAGGCCCAGTGGCCTGCCAGTGTGGTACACATGTCACCCCAACTGGAGTAGGGGCAGAGCAGATCCTTCTCCCACGCCCGGATCAGGCCCTGCCGGTGTGGTGGTCACGTGACCCCAATTGGAGTGGGGGCGGAGCGGAACCGCCACCCGTGCCCGCAGGGTGAGCAGACCAGTGATCAAACTGCAGATCAGACCCAGGGGTCCGCAGGCGTGGTAGGAGGGGCAGGGCAGATCCGCCGCCCGCGCCTCCAAGGTAGGCAGACCTACAACAGACCGGCGGATCAGGCCCAGGAGCCTGCCGGCGTGGTACAAACACCACCCTAATTGGAGTAGTGGCAGAGCAGAGTCGCCGCCCGTGCCAGGAACAGGCCCAGCGTCCTGCAGGCGGGGTAGTCACGACACCCCATTTGGAGTAGGGGCAGAGTAGAACCGCCGCCCGCGTCTGCAGGGTAGGCAAACCTGCAACCGACTGGCGGATCAGGCCCGGTGGCCTGCCGGCGTGGTACACTCGTCACCCCAATTGGAGTAGGGGCAGAACAGAGCCGCCGCCAGCTCCCAGAACAGGCACAGTGACCTGCCGGCGTGGTAGCCACGACACCCCAATTGGAATAAGGAGAGAGCAGAGCCGCCGCCCGCACCTGCAGGAAAGATACGCAAGCAGTATGAAAAGACAAGGAAAGAAAGGACCACAAGCAATGCAGGTCAACGCAACTTTAGAAGAGGTAACAGCTGCAGCAGATGGAATGTCAGATAAAGAATTCAGGATATACATGCTTCAGATGATCTGGAGTATCAAGGAAGACATTAAACAGCAAAATCAGACAATGAAAGATCACTTCGACAACGAATTACGCAAACAAATCCAGGAAGCAAAGGATCAACTATACAGGGAGATAGAGGTTATAAAAAACAAACAATCAGAAATCCTAGAAATGCAGGAAGCAATAAACCAACTTAAAAACTCAATGGAGAATACTACCAGCAGAGTAGAACACTTAGAAGATAGAACATCAGACAATGAAGACAAAGTATTTCAACTGGAAAAGAACATAGACAGCTCAGCAAGACTGTTAAGAAACCATGAGCAGAACATCCAAGAAATATGGGATAACATTAAGAGACCAAACTTAAGAGTCATTGGGATACAGGAAGGTACAGAGCTCCAAACCAAAGGAATGAGCAGTCTATTCAATGAAATAATACGAGAAAACTTCCCAGACTTGAAGAATGAGACAGAATCCCAAATCCTAGAAGCCTACAGGACGCCGAATGTGCAAAATCATAAGAGATCCACACCTAGACACATTATAATGAAGATGCCCAACATACAGAATAAGGAGAGAATTTTAAAAGCTACAAGAGAAAGGAAGCAGATTACATTTAGGGGTAAGCCAATCAGGATAACAGCTGATCTTTCAACACAGACTCTGAAAGCTAGAAGATCCTGGAATAACATATTTCAAACACTGAAAGAAAATGGGTTCCAACCAAGAATTGTGTATCCAGCGAAATTAAGCTTCAGGATGGAAGATGAAATTAAAACCTTCCACGAT
This sequence comes from Marmota marmota marmota, assembly GCF_001458135.2. Classification (NCBI taxonomy): domain Eukaryota; kingdom Metazoa; phylum Chordata; class Mammalia; order Rodentia; family Sciuridae; genus Marmota; species Marmota marmota. The sequence goes on from NW_026000196.1 coordinate 1,858,575, forward strand.
AAACAAAAGTTTAAAGAATTCGCAGCTAGAAAACCATCTCTTCAAAACATCCTCGCCAAAGCATTACAGGAAGAGGAAATGGAAAATAACAATGAAAACCAACAGTGGGAGGTAGGACAGTAAAGGGGGGGGAAATAATCAAAGAGGAAAACAAACCATGTTTAGTAACAGAAATAAACAAATATGGCTGGAAGAACAACCCATATCTCAATAATAACCCTAAATGTTAATGGCTTAAACTCACCAATTAAGAGACACAGGCTAGTAGAATGGATCACAAAACAAGACCCAACAATATGCTGCCTACAGGAGACGCATTTGATAGGAAAAGACATACATAGGCTGAAGGTGAAAGGTTGGGAAAAATCATATCACTCATATGGACTTCGGAAACAAGCAGGAGTGTCCATACTCATATCAAATAAAATAGATTTCAAGCCAAAGTTAATCAAAAGGGATAAAGAGGGACACTACATACTGCTTAAGGGAACCATACACCAACAAGACATAACAATCATAAATATTTATGCCCCAAACAATGGTGCAGCTATGTTCGTCAAACAAACTCTTCTCAAGTTCAAGAGTCTAATAGACCACCATACCATAATCATGGGAGACTTCAACACACCTCTCTCGCCACTGGACAGATCTTCCAAACAAAAGTTGAATAAGGAAACTATAGAACTCAATAACACTATTAATAACCTAGACCTAATTGACATATATAGAGTATACCACCCAACATCAAGCAGTTACACTTTTTTCTCAGCAGCACATGGATCCTTCTCAAAAATAGATCATATATTATGTCACAGGGCAACTCTTAGACAATATAAAGGAGTAGAGATAATACCATGCATCTTATCTGATCATAATGGAATGAAACTGAAAATCAACGATAAAAGAAGGAAGGAAAAAGCATACATCACTTGGAGAATGAACAATAGGTTACTGAATGATCAATGGGTTATAGAAGACATCAAGGAGGAAATTAAAAAATTCTTAGAGATAAATGAAAACACAGACACAACATATCGGAATCTATGGGACACATTGAAAGCAGTTCTAAGAGGAAAATTCATTGCTTGGAGTTCATTCCTTAAAAAAAGAAAAAACCAACAAATAAATGATCTCATACTTCATCTCAAAATCCTTGAAAAAGAAGAGCAAAACAACAGCAAAAGAAGTAGAAGGCAAGAAATAATTAAAATCAGAGCTGAAATTAATGAAATCGAAACAAAAGAAACAATTGAAAAAATTGACAAAACTAAAAGTTGGTTCTTTGAAAAAATAAACAAAATCGACAGACCCTTAGCGATGCTAGCGAAGAGAAGAAGAGAGAGAACTCAAATTACTAGCATACGGGATGAAAAAGGCAATATCACAACAGACACTTCAGAAATACAGAAGATAATCAAAAACTATTTTGAATCCTTATACTCCAATAAATTAGAAGATAGTGAAGGCATAGATAAATTTCTTAAGTCATATGATCTGCCCAGATTGAGTCAGGAGGATATAGACAACCTAAACAGACCAATATCAATTGAGGAAATAGAAGAAACCATCAAAAGACTACCAACTAAGAAAAGCCCAGGACCGGATGGGTATACAGCAGAGTTTTACAAAACCTTTAAAGAGGAACTAATACCAATACTTTTCAAGCTACTTCAGGAAATAGAAAAAGAGGGAGAACTTCCAAATTCATTCTACGAGGCCAACATCACCCTGATACCTAAACCAGACAAAGACACTTCAAAGAAAGAAAACTACAGACCAATATCTCTAATGAACCTAGATGCAAAAATCCTCAATAAAATTCTGGCGAATCGGATACAAAAACATATCAAAAAAATTGTACACCATGATCAAGTAGGATTCATCCCTGGGATGCAAGGCTGGTTCAATATACGGAAATCAATAAATGTTATTCACCACATCAATAGACTTAAAAATAAGAACCATATGATCATCTCGATAGATGCGGAAAAAGCATTCGACAAAGTACAGCATCCCTTTATGTTCAAAACTCTAGAAAAACTAGGGATAACAGGAACATACCTCAATATTGTAAAAGCAATCTATGCTAAGCCTCAGGCTAGCATCATTCTGAATGGAGAAAAACTGAAGGCATTCCCTCTAAAATCTGGAACAAGACAGGGATGCCCTCTCTCTCCACTTCTGTTCAACATAGTTCTCGAAACACTGGCCAGAGCAATTAGACAGACGAAAGAAATTAAAGGCATCAAAATAGGAAAAGAAGAACTTAAATTATCACTATTTGCAGATGATATGATTCTATACCTAGCAGACCCAAAAGGCTCTACAAAGAAACTATTAGAGCTAATAAATGAATTCAGCAAAGTGGCAGGATATAAAATCAACACGCATAAATCAAAGGCATTCCTGTATATCAGCGACAAATCCTCTGAAATGGAAATGAGGACAACCACTCCATTCACAATATCTTCAAAAAAAATAAAATACTTGGGAATCAACCTAACAAAAGAGGTGAAAGACTTATACAATGAAAACTACAGAACCCTAAAGAGAGAAATAGAAGAAGATCTTAGAAGATGGAAAAATATACCCTGTTCATGGATAGGCAGAACTAACATCATCAAAATGGCGATATTACCAAAAGTTCTCTATAGGTTTAATGCAATGCCAATCAAAATCCCAACGGCATTTCTTGTAGAAATAGAGAAAGCAATCATGAAATTCATATGGAAAAATAAAAGACCCAGAATAGCAAAAACAATGCTAAGCAGGAAGTGTGAATCAGGCGGTATAGCGATACCAGACTTCAAACTATACTACAGAGCAATAGTAACAAAAACAGCATGGTACTGGTACCAAAACAGGCGGGTGGACCAATGGTACAGAATAGAGGACACAGAAACCAATCCACAAAACTACAACTATCTTATATTTGATAAAGGGGCTAAAAGCATGCAATGGAGGAAGGATAGCATCTTCAACAAATGGTGCTGGGAAAACTGGAAATCCATATGCAACAAAATGAAACTGAATCCCTTTCTCTCGCCATGCACAAAAGTTAATTCAAAATGGATCAAGGAGCTTGATATCAAATCAGAGACACGCCGTCTGATAGAAGAAAAAGTTGGCTACGATCTACATACTGTGGGGTCGGGCTCCAAATTCCTCAATAGGACACCCATAGCACAAAAGTTAATAACTAGAATCAACAAATGGGACTTACTCAAACTAAAAAGTTTTTTCTCAGCAAAAGAAACAATAAGAGAGGTAAATAGGGAGCCTACACCCTGGGAACAAATCTTTACTCCTCACACTTCAGATAGAGCCCTAATATCCAGAGTATACAAAGAACTCAAAAAATTAGACAATAAGAGAACAAACAACCCAATCAACAAATGGGCCAAGGACCTGAACAGACACTTCTCAGAGGAGGACATACAGTCAATCAACAAGTACATGAAAAAATGCTCACCATCTCTAGCTGTCAGAGAAATGCAAATCAAAACCACCCTAAGATACCATCTCACTCCAGTAAGATTGGCAGCCATTATGAAGTCAAACAACAACAAGTGCTGGCGAGGATGTGGGGAAAAGGGTACACTTGTACATTGCTGGTGGGACTGCAAATTGGTGCAGCCAATTTGGAAAGCAGTATGGAGATTTCTTGGAAAGCTGGGAATGGAGCCACCATTTGACCCAGCTATTCCCCTTCTTGGTCTATTCCCTAAAGACCTAAAAAGAGCATGCTACAGGGACACTGCTACATCGATGTTCATAGCAGCACAGTTCACAATAGCAAGACTGTGGAACCAACCTAGATGCCCTTCAATAGACGAATGGATAAAAAAAATGTGGCATTTATACACAATGGAGTATTACTCTGCATTAAAAAATGACAAAATCATAGAATTTACAGGGAAATGGATGGCATTAGAGCAGATTATGCTAAGTGAAGCTAGCCAATCCCTAAAAAACAAATGCCAAATGTCTTCTTTGATATAAGGAGAGTAACTAAGAACAGAGTAGGGACGAAGAGCAGGAGAAGAAGATTAACATTTAACAGGGATGAGAGGTGGGAGGGAAAGGGAGAGAGAAGGGAAATTGCATGGTAATGGAAGGAGACCCTCAGGGTTATACAGTGGAGGGGGTAGAGAGAGAGGAGGGGAGGGGAGGGGAGAGGTGGGGAGGGGGGAGGGTGGAGGATGGGAAAGGCAGCGGAGCACAACAGACACTAGTATGGCAATTTGTAAATCAATGGATGTGTAACTGATGTGATTCTGCAATCTGTGTATGGGGTGAAGGTGGGAGCTCATAACCCACTTGAATCAAAGTGTCGAATATGATATGTCAAGAAATTTGTAATGTTTTGAACAACCCACAATAAAAAATTAAAAAATAAAAAAATAAATAAAAAATAAAAAATAAATAAAAAATAAAAATATTCTTATATTGTGGGCTATACAGAATCAGATTCGGTCCACAGGACATTGTTTTCCAGTCTCTGGTTTTATATCGTAAAATTGAAAAAAAAAATACAGTTATCCATCAAAAGACAAAGAGCGAGGGCAGGAGTTGTAACTCATTGACAGATCACTTGTCTAGCATGTGTGAGGCACTGGGTTCAATCCTCAGCGCCACATGAAAATAAATAAAATAAAGGTATTGTGTTCATCTACAACTTAAAAAAAAAGACAAGGAGCTATATAAATTATGACAATAAACAATTGATATTATGCAATGGAGAAAATGAAAAAAATTCACACATCAGCATCCATGAAATGCAAAAAGGAAATGATTCCCTATTAGGTCAAGTCAAGGGCAGACACCAGGATGGAATTCAATGTGTAAGGGTTTTATTTAGGGAAAATACCTATATGAAAGAAGGTGGAGAGGATACTAGAAGTCCAGAAAAGCCATCAGTTTTCATTGTGTTTGACCCAAGTGACAGATGGAGAAAAGGTTGAGTAAGAGTATCATAGAGCTGTGCAGTCTGAGAAAGGTTATTTGGGGAGTCCTTACACCAGATTTGGCCTTCAAAAGACCAGGAACGAATTTAGCATCTTGGCCACAATCAGACATCGACACTGATTACCACATAGGAAGCATGACCTTGCCACCAACAGTCATGGATTTCAGAATTTAGCACTTAGCTTTTGGTCCATTGTGCTCCCTTGTTGAAGGATGTCTGAAAGTCACATTCTTGTGACCACCATAACCACATGTTGTTTACATCCTATTCATGTATGAGTTCTAAAACAGGCAAAATCAAACACTGTTTTGCCGTTTGATTTATATATAGGTACTGAAACGCAAAGATAAGCAAAAGAACAATAAAGCATGAGCTCAGGATAGTGGCTTACTCTGTGGGGGAGGGTGGGGAAGTAACAGGAATCTCACAGCATGGCTCAACGTTAAGGCACTGGAAATATCTGCTAAAACTAGATAGAGGGCACACGGGTGTGCATTTTATTATTCACTAAGCTGTATACAGATAGTTTATGTATTTTTGTATGTATGATATATTGTCTAATAATTTTCATTGAAAAATATCTTTTGCATATCTAAGGAGTAGTGTGTATAATACTGAACCACACTATAAGTGGAATGACTCTGCACTTGGATGTTGTAAACTTTAGAGATTATATATGTAAAGCAACCTAGCTAACACTCAATAAATATTCCTCCATTCCCTCCTGCTGAAGTCTACAGTACTAGTCCATATTTCTTTGAGATCTTTCAGGAAATGGTCCTCATGTTTTTTCTAAAGAAGTCAGCAAACAGAAGTAAATTGTCACCATCCAAAGAGATATCACAAAGCACACTCCATTTTCCTCCTTTCTCTCATCATTGTGGATGTGACCTGCACACCCGGCTTCCTGATCACCCCCCACAAGTATGTGAATCCATCAAGGTCAGATCAACAAGGGATGTGCTCATCCAACCTGCTCCCGTATTACCATCCTCTGAAATTCAAAAGTGCACTCTATATCCTCCCAGTGCTTTATATTCCCCACTGGCTCAACTCATTGTTGCCACTATTGGTTCTCCATTGGACACTGGTAGCTAGGATTCAGCGGGAGAGAAAAATCAAAATAGAAACTTGATATCATTGGAGCAGAATTTTTCACTCTTGTTTCATTATTATTCATCGATAATTTAATTTAAATTTTAACAAATACCCTTTGTGCTACTTTGGAGTTTATTTTTTCTTTTGACCTATGGACATCTAGTAAAATATTTCTAATATCAAATAATTATTGGTTTCCTTCAATGTTGTTTATTTGGTCATAAATTATTCTTCATTTCATGGCATGCTTGTCACAATTGGTTTATGTTATATTCAAGACGTTTTGTTTATTTTCATAACTCACATTGGACTACATATTTTTTGTAGTGCTGCATAAGGAACCTAGAGCCTCATGCATGCTAATGAAGCACTCTACTCCTGAGCATATACCCTTAGTCCTTTTTTTTATATGTAGAGGGAGAATATCTATATTACTTCTGTTATTGAGGATATTTACACATGAATAAAGAAGTTTTCATATATTTGTTTGCTCTATAATTATCTGTCCGGGCCCCATATCCTTTTTTAATATATATAGTTTTTTAGTTTTAGGTGGACACAATACCTTTATTTATTTTTTTATGTGGTGCTGAGGATCAAACCCAGTGCCTCATACATGCTAGGCAAGTGCTCTACCACTGAGCCATAACCCCAGCACCCCATATCCTTTTTTAAATGTTAAGTTTTGACATCTCTGGAAATAGGTCCTTAGTTATTCAATCTTTCAGGATTTTTCATATCTAGTGCAAATTTTTAAAAATAGTTTTCCCTTAAAATTGATCCATATTTTGAAAAGTTCAAATGTGTTTTCTTAAGAAAGATTTTTATTTTATTTTATTTTATTTCTTCTCTCACCAAAATAGAGAGGAATTAAATGGATTTCTTGACAATTTCCATAGTTTGTCTTTTAATTATTGACATTTGGCTTAAAATTTCCTTCTGTTTTCATCAGATTTTATTTGCCTTTCTTTTTATAACTTGGACTGAATTTTAGGTCAGCTTCATCCATTGCTCAATTTCTAGTATCTCCTTTCATTTTTTAATTTGAGACATAGCTCTTCCTTTCATTACGGCTTTACCAGTGCCTATAAGTTTGGTATGAAGAACTCTTATTTTCACTGTTTCCTAAGATATTTGAAATTAAAAATTTGCTTGGAAGGAAGCAGATTTCAATTTTTCCCATGTAGAGTTTGTAATCACAAAAAAGTACACTGTATGGTTTCTCCTGTTTCAAATGCATTAAGGTTTTCTTTCTCATGTAATTTCATTTCATAGTCATTCAATAAACTTTTCAGGAAAGTATTGAACTGTTTTTAAGGTACATATTTCAATCTAGTCTCTTTAATTAAACTTAAGAGGTTTATCATCCAAATTCTCTGTATTCTTAGCGAATTTATTTTTCAGAGATGCAGGAAACTATGCTAGTCTACCTCTTCTGGCTATAAAATGTCTTTCTTTTTACGTACCTTACATATAAAAATCTTCCGTTATATCTGCCAATGACACATTATTCATTGCATGAATATTCCTGACCACTACATCTATATTGTGCCTTGTAGTTTTTATCATGTTGAAATGAACTTCAATCACACTGAACACTTTTGTACTTTTAATTTTTAATTATATAATATTAATATTGAAGACTTTCATTAGTAATATTGTTTGCACAGATTAGGCTAACCTTTTTGTTTTAATCATTCTGTTTTTTTGATTTCTTACTTTTCTTAGATAGATGTGTCCTTTACAAATAATGTAACATGAGGTTTTGTTTGCTGGGCTTTTTGCCACAGACAAAGATTAATTATCTTTTTAAAAGTGGGTTAATCTCTTTGTGTTTATTATCATGAATAATATGTTCAATCTTGGTGATGTTCATCATGTTGCATGCTTTGGTAGTTTGAGAGAAATTTTTATTGTTTTAGAAATTTCATGTTTTCTTATACTTTCACATCATGTTTTGTTTATTTTCTTTGATGATGTGAAATTGGCTATTTTTTTAATTAATGCCAGTGATTACCCTTGGGTCTTAGACTTAAGACCTGGAAAACCTTATACATATAAAGTTTTATACTTCAGAATTGAAATGATATTTCTCTAATGTTAAAATTCAAAACTAAATTCTCCTTACACTTCTGTAAGATGACACATTTAATTCACTTCCCTCTCTGTGACTCTCACCTACCCTATTCCTAGTTTTGTTCATAATACTTGGGATTTTTAAGAAAGTGCAAGAAATTATACATTTTATGTTATATTTGTCCTTTTAATTGAACTTAGTTTTTATAGTATAGAAAAAAATTATATTTAACTATTTTAATTTTCCCAGTCAATACTTCCATACTACAACAAACCCCCTTTTACCTATTTGGATTCACTTCTTGGACAATTTAAATGCTTTGTGAAATAATATTTCTGAAAGAGTTCATAGATTTTTTTTTACGTTGTGAGACCTTTCAGTCTCCCAACTCCCCACACCCCCACCAGGAAAGAAAAGATGTCATGGATGCCTTCATCTATGAATAATTTTGCTAATATAAAATTGGTAGGCTAAGGGATGGGGAGGCAGCTCTGTGGCAGAGCCCTTGCCTAGTATGTGTTCCATTCCCAATGCCACAATAAATAAGTCAATAAATAAATAGATAAAATTGGGGGGCAAAAAGATTTTCTTTAAAAACAGCGACTTGGTATAGTGCAAACCTAAATGTAAATAAAATAAATGGCTGTGGGTTTTTCCTCCCTCTCTGCTTGAATAGCTACAGATAGACCTATAGATATAAATATTGATAAGGATACAGATTATAGATATAGATGTAAATATATAAAGATGTAGATAAAGGTTTGTCTTTATAAAAGCACGCCAACACAAAATGGCCTTGATCTTCCCTCATCTTTTCTTTGTTAATGATACTTGGTTCTTTGGCTTTAGGTAAGTTTTCTTTTGGTCTGTAATAGTACTGCTTTTCTTGACTGGTCTCTTCTCTGGCACACTATATCTCCATGTAGCTTTGACAATATACTGTTCTCCATGTCATCTTCTCCTGCTAATTTTATTTCTTTGTGTTTTTATTTCTTTTCCTTGCAAATTTTGAGAGCCTTTCTCAATTCAATTCAACATTAGGAGTTTTCTAAGAGTGTAACATTCAAACTATTAAAGAAAAAAAAACTCAGAAGACCAAATCATAAAAAATTATTTTTTAAAAGATCAGAATAAGCTGCTGTGGTTGAAATGGGGCTATGGAGACCAAATCCCTAAAATCCCTGTTACCCACTACTCTAATCTCTGAGACAACCTCATGGGGCTCCAAGGTGCACCAATTTGAAAAACACTGATTAAATTTTCTGCAGAGTTAACTTGCTTCTTTTCTACTTCTAATGTTGGTTTTGATTCTATGATTTAATTTTTAATATAAAATACTATTAGACTCGTTCTGCACTTCTCAAAGCTGTGTGCTTAATTCCTCTATATACCTGTAACATTAGGAAGCTCACACTCTACATTCAATCACTATCACAGGCCAAAAAAATATTTTTAAAAGTCAGATTTGTTAAGATTTTGTTGTCATTTTAATAGCACATTTGCTAGCTCTCTCTGAAAAATCAAACCAGAGATGAAGGAACCTAAATTTACAATTTTCTTTTCACCAAAAGAGGCTAAATACACATTTTAAAAATAAATTTTGAGCTACTGAAAACATCTGTCTAAAGGTGGGAGGGGTGCAGGATGTGGAATCACATAAATTGAAAAGGAATGCAATGTGCGATACATTTTTTTTGTAAGGTTTTGCTTCCAGATCTGTTATCAACCATTTAAAAAGTCATTAAATTTGAGTTTCCTTAAAAGCTTCTCTTATCATGATCATCTCCCTTTTCATCAAAGTCTATTATGTTTTCATCTCATCCTTGGCTTCCTGAAGTTTATTGAGTTCAAGTTAGATATTTTCTAAAATTTTCTTCCCTTTCCATAATAAATCCTTTTCCCAAACACTACTCCTCTGCGTCTTGGGTCCCATGTTTTCTCTCTTCCAGGTTCAATCCTTTGATCAGAGAGAGAGAGAGAGCTCATTCCTGACATTTACTCATAAAAAGAGTGTGTGGGTTTGCTTTGGTCTCCATCCCCACCTGCCCTTTGCTGGATGGAACATCTCTCCAGTTCCCAGCCATCTTTCCACTGATTTGCAATGGGCTTGACCTAAGGAAAGATCTCCTGGACATCATGCTAGTTTGAAGCAGTGTGTAATGTATTTCCTTATCAAAAACCTTGAATGAAAACCAGTCTCCTAGGCCCTAATCCCTCAGTTCCTCAAATTGTCAATTTCTCATCTGGCCATTGGCGTAATTAGAAATTACAGGCCAGAAATCACTGAAGCAAAACAGACAGAAAGAAGAAGACAGACCGATAGACTCTATAAGGGAGAAACAATTTCCTCAGACCTCTTTTTCCTTATATGGCTTCACTTTATTCCTTGGGGTTTCCGTTAAGTTCTGGAAAATAGAAATTCCTCCTGACTTCTAGTAAGTTATTAAGTCAGATTTCTGGTTTCCAACTCTATTGGAAATTTGAATCCATTTCTCTAAGTTCATAATTATGCCAGTGGGAAGGTGGGGGAGGGTGAATAAAGAGTTTTTCATTTCCTGCCATCATAACCCACAAACTAGTGTGGTAATTCAAATACTTCAAGCCACTGATCAAACCTGCAATCTTCCCTGAAATTATTCAGAATGATGGGTAGTACTGAGTGAAATTTGTCCCTTGACAGTGGAGGACTTCCGTATGTGAGCATATGGGCCTGCACGTGCAATGCGGACCCATCGATTTGCATTCATGACGTAAGGGTGGTAAGATAGTTGAGAGATGAACAAACAAGAAATTTCATAAAATTTAAAATTGGAGTTTTTAATACTAATTTCTGGAATGTTCATAAGGAAAACACTTAAAGGTTATCTCTCCCCAGGACTCTACAGGATGGTTATCTCTCCCTTGGACATCTATAGGATGCTTGGATTGCAAGAGGCTTTTGGTAGTGGCTACTTGGCAATCACCCTCCTCTCTCCCATCCCTACCCAATCTTGGTCCAGATCTACAAACTCCCCAACCACGCCCTTGGGATTTGGGGAAATACGACAAGGACAAGTAATGTCTCCGGTGGATCCTGATTGGCTTAATTACAGGGGTCATAAGTACTCTGCATTCCCCAGACTCACAGACAGATCTAAAACAAGCAGGCCACCCAGTGAGCTGTGAAGGGTGATTTGCTAGGGAATTCTGAGTTAGAAGAAGGAAAACTCATCAAAGGAGATGCTTTCTATGACACTGTGACAGCAGCTTTGCTACCATGAGGGAGGCTTCCTGGAAGCTGGAGTTGGCCATGAAAAGTGGAGCAAAAATGAAGGAAGCACTGAGTTCCTGAGAAACTGTTGAGTGGCCGAATCAATCCCATACCAAGGCTCACCCTATCTTTGCAATTTCCTGTTTCATGAACCAGAAACATGGGCTCTTTATAAGCCCATGTAAGTTAGATTTTCTATTATCTCCAAACAAAATAATTCCAAATCATTCAGAGATTGGGGATCAGGTTCAATTCCATATCCCTCACCTTAAACACGACATCAGTTGCTTCATCCTGTGTTTCTAAAGTGGTTAGTCTTAAAGAAAGAGTCAGAAGCCCATGATGGATAATCAGCGCCAGGTTATTAGCTTTCTCTGCTGTGGCTAAACCATGCCCAGTGCCCCACTCAGTGACACTGTGAGGTTTCTTTCCCCAGTGTTCAATCCATAGCAAAAGAGCCTACTTTATGTTTGACAATTCCTTCTAGTCTACCCGTGGTGGGAAATCAGGCTCTCTCATGTGAAAGGAGATCATTGATCCTATAAGCAAAGACTTTCCCTGATTGAAGCAGGGGAACTACCTAAGTGATCCATCTCTGTGTCCCCAGTGCTAAGCATAGAGCCTGATTCACAGACTGCATCCCACATTTCGTATGATGGGTGGTACAGAAAATGTGACCATCTGGAAAATTATCCAACTCGGTCTAACTACATAAATATCCCTTCTTTCAATGTCAGAAGTTACCTAATAAAGGCTAATTGGATGAATTATCCTCAGAGCATAGGCTTCATTGCATAGGTAACTGTGAGAAGAAAGGAATAAGAAATAACCAATCCAATTAGAAATAATCAACCCTGATGAAGGGGCTTCCAAATGTGGCAGTGTGATGGGTTGCAGGGGACGTGTGATCAGGAGGCCTGGTTCCCGTCTTGATCAACCCATTTACTAGATGTGTGACTGTGGATGGTAACAATTCTTATTCTCTCACAACACAGGGGTTTCCAAAGAACTATATAGGACTGTGGACATGAGAGAAAGTTTTCAATACCATATGAGTTAGACTTGACTCCAGGTTTCCAAGACAGGAAAGGCAAATAGGCCCTCATAGGAACTCCTGAAGCAATAGTCAGAGTGATATGGAAATATGGGGACGAACAGCTTCGTTATCTTGTATTCACATTAATTAACTAAATCCTGTGAAAATTACAACTGAAAAACAATTTAAAGAAACAAATATGTTAAACGTATGAAAAACAACATTTGTGTGTCATGATATACTCTAACTACTTAGAAAAATATAAAATTAGATCCTTACCTCAAATTGTTCTTCAAATAAATTACAGATTTACACCATACTATATAAAATACATTAAAATAAATTTAAACATGAAATCAAAGAATAAAAATATAGGCATACATTTTTTTCCAACTTTGCAATAGGTAAGAGCTTCCTGGATGGAAGAGAAAAATAAAGAGCTCAATAGAGAAAAAAATATTAATAGGTGTCACTAATTGAAAAAGAACAATCATATTTCACCTTTTTCTTTGATAGTTATTAACTTTGCAAGAGCACCAAAATTGAGATTGATGACATCATAAGGTCAGTTTTAGTCATGCAGTCATTCTGAAGTACTGTTCATTACTTACACATGCCAAGCTTGGTTGTAGTTATTCATATTGTCCTTGATTGAACTGAATCTGTTCATCATCCATCCCATTGGCCAGGTAACATAACTGAAGACAGGTAAAGGTGCCAACAAGGTGAAGATGGTTGACTAAGGAGCAAGGACAGAATTATCATCATGGCACTGAAGTTTAGAGACACAGCCGACTTTGAATATAATTTAAATGCCATCTACTTCTAGATATTACAAATTACTACAAAGCTCCAACACTTAAGGCTGTGTAGTACTGACGCAAGACTAGTCAAAGAAAGTAATGCAATTGAATTGAGAGTCCAGAAATTACAGGTCTATGTTCACATGAATTATGTCAAATTCAATATTATAGTAAAGTGCGGAAAGGATACCATTTTCAGTAATGGTTCTGGGTCAATTTGATATCCAGATAAATAAAAATATCTGAATTTCAATCTTTTACCATAAATAAAAACTAATTCCATGTTGGGTTAATTGTAATAAATAAAACAATAAAGCTTTAAGAACATAGAAGAACACAAAGTCTTCATAACCTTCATACTTTTTAAAATTTTTTTTTAGTTGTTGATGGATCTATATTTTATTTTATTTATATGTGATGCTGAGAATTGAACCCAGTGCCTCATGCATGCTAGATGAGCACTCTACCACTGAGCTACAACCCCAGCTGCAACTAATACTTATTTTTAAACACATGCATAAAATGCATAAACAAAAGTTTGGCATATTAAGCCTCTGGAAGAATTTTTTATATCAAAAAACCCCATTAGAAGAATGAGTGAGTGGGAGAATAGTACTTTTATCAAGCATATATAAAGAGCCCTTACATATCAATTGTCAAAGAAAGACACTAGGTTCCTGTTCAACCCTAGACAACAGTCTTGAAATGTCACAAAAAAGCCTATTCGAATGGCTACTGAATCATGAAAATGTTCTCAACATCAGTAGTTATCAGGAAAATACGCATTGAAAGCACAATGAGATATTGTGACACACCTGTTAGAATGTTTTTAAATTTTCAAATTTAGCCACACCAATTATTGGCGAAAATATTGGGCCACTAGAACTCTCATGGACATGTGATGAAAGTATAAACCAACACAACCACTTCAGAAAAGTTTTTGTCTAATATATGAAAAAAATGTTCAACATCTTTAGCAATCAGGGAAATGCAAAACTATCCTGAGATTTCATCTCACTCTGGTCAGAATGACAGTCATCAAGAATACAAACAATAGCCAGCCACAATGGTGCACTCCTGTGATCCCAGTAACTCAGGAGGCTAAAGCAGGAAAATCAAAAGTTTGAGGCCAGCCTCAGCAATTTAGGGGGATCCTAATTAAATTAGAGAACCTCTGTCTCAAAGTAAAAAATAAAAAGGAATGGAGAAGTAGCTCTGTGAAAAAGCACCCCTGGGTTCAATCTCCAGTACCAATAAATAAATAAATAAATGCAAATAATAATAAATGATGAAGAGAATGAAGAAAAAGGAACACTTGCTCTGGTGGGATTGTAAATTAGTACATACAACCATTATGGAGTTTCCTCAAAAGACTAGTAATGGAACCACCATAAGACCCAGCTCTACCACTCCTCAGTATTTATCCTGGTGGAATAAAGTAACATACTATAGCCATATATGCACAACCAGGTTTATAGCAGCACAATTCACAATAGCCAAACTATGGAACCAACCTAGATGTCCATCAATGGGTGAATGGTTAAAGAAAATGTGATAGATAGATAGATAGATAGATAGATAGATAGATAGATGTATAGGTATATAGATATAGTTACATAGGTATAGATATAAAATTAGGTTTATCCAGCCATAAAGAATAAGTAAATTATGTCATTTGCAGGAAAATCTTGGAACTTAAAAACATTATGCCAAGCCAAATAAGCCAAACTAAGAAAGTTAAGGGTCATATGTTTTCTCTCATATGTGAAAGCTAAAGAGGGAAAAGGGAAAAGCGGGGAATCTCATGAAAGAGCTCAAAGAGAGCTCAGTAAAGTACAGAAAAAGGACCAGGGGGAGGGAGGTGGAGAGGGAGAGGGGAAATACCAAAGAATAATATTAGTCAAATTACATTGTTATATTGTGGGCATATATAAATATACAACAATGAATCCCATCATCATGGACAATTGTAATGTGCCAATAAAATATGGTGTATATAAAACAATCTAAAATCAGGATCAAGGGATAAAAAGTTTGGCAGTATATTTTAAAATTATACATATGCCCATCAGTTTTATTCCTATATACACACTCAAAAGAATTGTTTATATGCATGTCTTAAAATGATTTATAAGAATATCCAAAACTGGAAACAAATCCAATGTCCCTCTGTAATAGACTGGATTAATACATCGTGGTATAGTTGTATAATGGAATACTACACTCCAGTGAAAAATGAACAAACTACTGCTCCATGTATCAACATGGATAAATCTCAAAGGCACAATATTAAGCTAAAGAAGACAGATACAAAAAGTGTACATCATGTATGATTGCATTTATAGTAAGTTAAAAATATGCAAAATGAATCTATGGTGATGTTAATTAAAATAGTGTTACCTTGGGCTGAGGAGGTATAAAGTCTTAACAAAGGCAGAATAAAAGCATCTGGTTGCTGGCACTGTCATGTCCTACTTCTTGAACTGGGTATTAATTTCACAATGTCTTGCCTAAGTTAATCCAGTAAATGGAAGAAGGATTTCAAACCCAAATAACTCACTTCGAAGTTCTGTTAACTGTGGTATTTTAATAAATGTTGGAATATAATCGTGATGAGTCTATTTTTAAATATGTATGAATGGGAACATGTTCAAATTATCTCTCCTTTTATCTCCATTTAATGACTGAAATTACAGGACCATGATAAAGAATCCACTGCCACCTAGTGGCACCCTGCCCTAATTGCAGGATTAGGCATTTTGAGTATAAATTAACTTTGTGTGTATTGTCAGTTCAAGCTAATAGGATGACACCAAAATCTTCTGTTAGATTTCCCTAACACCACCCAATATTTCTTTCCAAAGCAATTGTATATAGAAAAAAGTTACTTTTCCTTTAGATCATTTCATCCTAGTATCTAAAACATTCAATCTTTATCCTATACTTATTTTTATATATAAAAATAGCAAGCTAATAAGAACCAACTGTTGAGCAGTTCCTCTGTGCCAGACATTGCATTACTATATTTGCATAAATTGTGTCATTTACTTGATGTGACAATCCTATATGGAGACTAAAAAACTTTTATCCCCATTTTAGAGATGAGTAGACATGGACATGTTCAGAGTCCTCAAGGTCAACACAGTTACTAATTGAGCAGTTGGAATTTTAATCCATACCTGTAGGATTACTCTCCTCTCTTCCAAGCATCCAAGCTGGACATTTTCTCTTTATAGGAGGGAATTGGGAGAATAAGATCCAGAGCTGAAGATGCCAAGGACTTACCATGAACCGTGAGCAAATCACTGTCCTTGCAGGGATTCAATTTTCTTATCTGTAAATTAAAAGACTCCCCCAGATGATCTCTGAGGCTCTCCCCCACATCATCTAATAGCTCCTGAACACAGAAGAAAGGCATTAATCTAAGTCACTTGCAATATGTTTTTACAATGTGATGCAACTATTTTTAAACTAACACAGAATAAGAGCTCATTTCATGGAGCCAGTCACAAATTTCCCACAATCTTTGAGGGAAATCCAAGCTTGAGTGATTCTAGTGCTTAATGAGATGATGTAATGCAGGAAAATATATAGCTGGAAGAAAATTTTATTAGTGTGAGTAAATGTGCATTTTCAAGTGAATTACAAGACCTTAAGAAGTAAATGTATATGCCCCAGGGGAGAAATCACCCAAGACTTTAAAACAGAGCATGCAGTGTTCATTTGCAGGCATTCTGAGAACCTTTGCAGATGTGAGTGAGAAAGGAAAATTGTGCAGAATCCTTAACCCTAGAAAGAAACACAAATGACCTCAGGAAAATATCTTCAATTAGGCAAATTGGGGGATACCTAGTGACAGGTGTACTTGTCAGATAAAGGGGCTTTTTAATGCAACATGAGCTAATATATTCATTCAGCAGAGGTGCGCTTATGTAAATCTGCTAATGTGAAAGCTACAAGATTAGCAACTTTTAAGAATAATACATGGAACTGGTCTGGCATTCAAGTTGTGAGGCAGGCATACCTCAGTTGAACATGTCTATTTTTCTAAAAGAGAGAGAAACACGTTGGCTGATGCAAAGCAAGAAATATCATTCTGAGTCATGTAAATTTCTTGAGGTGTTTCCAAATTGTCACATAACTGTAATAACATACGGCACATGCATCCCAGCAAATTCCAATCCCATGATGTCTGTTTCAGAATTCACAACTTTGACAGACTGTTAGTGACTGAGAAGTTTGTTTCTTTCCATTTTTATTTCGATAGCTAGCCTTATATAGATAAAAATCTGAGGTAAGGCATTGCACAATGAGAAAGATGCCCCAGAGAGATGCCCTTTTGTCCTGTTTTACCTGTTTTATCTGTGCAGAGGAACTCCTGGAATTTTTCAGTCATTAAGCAGGAATTTATCAGTGTGTAGGCTAAGAATAAATTTAGAGACTGGGCATCTTCAAGAATGCCACTCACGGGTGCTTTCAAAACCAATGGAGCATTGCAAGGAATCATAAATCTGATGGGACTAAAGCAACTAACTCATGTCTACTCTGCAGTTACCGTGATCAACATCCCAGACCACAGCAGGCAGAGGCCTCTGTACACACATTTACGGATTAGGAGACCCAAGTACAGAAAGTCAGTAAAACTGTTGCATGCCTCCAACAGACCCAAGTAAAGTGCCTCCAAGTGTGGCCTGAGGGTTCTTCTGTGGAATGCTTCTCTGACCCTTTAAGTCTTGTTACTGCTGGTCACTCCCAGCCCAACAGACAACTTCCCCTCCAAGTATCTCTAGCTCCCCAGTGGTGCTACGCCTCCTTGATACTTACTTCAACCCCAGAAGGCTTTTCTCTCCCTCTCTTAACAGTGATCATAAATATAGCATGGGATGCTACAGTAAGGATGGGCTTCAAGACATCTAGCCCTCTCTCTTTACATCAGTACAATCCAACAAAAATTTCTGATTCTCTGGCAACTGGCATAGTGCCTGACACAAAATAGATAAATCAAAATCATTCAATAAATAAATAATATTTATTGAATAAATAGATTTGCAGATTGTTCACATCTTCTGCTTTTTCTGCCTTTTCTGAGCTCATAGCCCAGCTAAAGAGAGGAAACATGTTCAAAATGAACTATAACTGAAGAATAAGAAATTGAAGTCATTCAGAGGGGATTGTGGGGATGAGGTGACTTTTGAGGTAAAACCTAAAACACGGATAGTAAATTAAAACAGACAGATAAAAAAATGTTCCCTCTTTTCTTTGGAATCCATCCCTTCTATTTTTCTTGCTTCCACTCTTCTGAGAATTTCAGCCTCTTGGGTTTATTTCTACCCTCCAAATAGATGACTCATACACAATCCCAATTGAGTACTTATGGGATGGTTGGATGGATGGTAGGTAGGTGGATGGCAGAAAAATGAATGGATGCACGGACAATGAAAAGATGGATGAATAGATGAGTGGGTGGATAGATGGATAGTGGATGAATGGATGGGTGAATGAATAGGTGCTGGATAGATGAATAGAAAGTGGTACTGCAGTAGCTTCTGTTGCTTACCATAAGCACCTTGCAGAAATCTTTTACTACATCCCATCTTTGAATTCACCTCTAGCGTTCTTCTTCTGTTAAAATGACCTCTTTGCATTCCCAGTGTCACCATTTCCAAAGCCTAGTTCAGGTTTTCATCTTGCCAGGAAGTCTACAAGTCTACAAGTAGCCCACATGAATCCCCTGCTCTCTGAGTTTCTGCAGAATTTTCAAAGGGTATCACAGAGCTTCTTCCTAAAATACAAAATGTTCAGAATCTCCTCTGACATTTAAAATAAGATCAAATTGTCCTGCAGGAGATTACTCTTTGTGAAAAAAGAAGAGTTTTCCATTTGTCTTGTGTCCTTTCAAAGATTTTGCACAGATCTTGACTTACAAGTATTGAGCAAGGCACAGTGAAGGGGAGCAGGAAAGAAGGGAAATTAAGCAGGGTTTGAATCCCACTTCTCCCATTTACTAGCCGTTAATTTCAATACCACACTACTTCCTCATCTGAAATGAAATGAGATCAAGGTACCTCTATTTCAAAGATGGTGTCATAGTTTGGATATGAGGTATCCCCCAAAATAACTCCTGTGTTAACGCAGGACTGTTCAGAGGTGAAACAATTAGATTGTGAGGGTTGTAACCTAATCAGTCCATCCTAGTTTGAAGGGTTAACTGTAGGCAGGTGGGGCATGCATAGAGGAAGTGGGCTCGGGGGGGGGGGGGGGGGGGGGGGTTTGGTTCCCCTCGTCC
>NW_026000196.1:1878118-1894563 GCF_001458135.2 Marmota marmota marmota
GGGGGTTGTTCCCCTCTCCATCTTCTCTCTGTTTCTTGGCCACTGAGGAGAGCTGCTTTCCTCTACCCAACTCCTCCACCATGATGTTCTGCCTCATCTCAGGCCTAGAGCAATGGACTCAGCCCACCAGAAACTGAACATCTAAAATCAAATAAACTTTTCCTCCTTTAAGTTGTTCCTCTTAGGTATTTTGGACACAGCAGCAAAAATCTGAGTAACACACACATACACAACAAAAGATACAATCCACATGAATGCACTTAGTACAGCATTTAACAAACGTTAGGCCTCAATCCATGATTGCTTCCCTCTTCTTGGGGAAACTCTAAGATACAGGAAAGAGGGGTAGCTGGTAAAGCAAAATAGAACCTCCACTGTAAGGGTTAAGCTATCAAATTCTGAAACTAGTTGCCCAGTATTTAAATAATTTACTGGAAGATGGCTGGAAAAGGCAAGCCTTAAATTTGAAATTTCTGTCTTGCAAGGTCAGCCCTAACTCTGTAAAATTCTGTAATCCGCAAGGGAACAGGATGGTGCTCTGCGCAGGCGATAGCAATGTGCCACAACCGCACAGAGTCAAGGATTTATCAAAACAATGCAGTTCTCTTACAAGCCAAGATTCTGACAGCTACACTGTAGCTCTATAATTATCTATAAAATGCCTGCAGAACATAATGGTGCTTCATTCTTCCCGTGTCAATCGCAACCTTGCCCTGCCATTTGGGCTCTTCTCTCCCGGCCGACTCACAACAGCCTCTCAAAACGCTGTGCTGAACTTTGGGAGTCCTAAACCCACACAGAGTTGCGTCCTGCACTGGCCCTGTCTACAAACCCCCAGCGACTGAAACCCGAGCTCGCTTAAGCAAAATAGTAATAACAATAATAAAACAGGAGACAGGGAATTGTTTTCGTTCACACAACTGGGAAAGACTAAGCAGAGAGGGCCAACTGTACTTTTCTCTGTGCCTGGATTCTGTTTCTCCCTGTGCACTGATCTCATCTTGTCCTTCTGCAGAGGGGCTTCCTCCTGGCACTGCCTCTGTTGACCATCTTATTTCTTTCTTCTCCTTGGTAGTCATATTTCTTGAAACCACAGTCTACACAAGATGGTGGCATCTTCTCCTTTCCTAACTCTGTCATCAAACGGTATCCGACTCATTTCTATCCTAACATTTCATTCTCAAACTGCTCCCATTCTCATCACCAATAACTCCCTAATTACCTAATTTGGCCATACTTTAAAGTCTTTTTGCCTGGAGGGTTTTTCTATTGCGTTAGCTCTTGTTGGTGCCTCTCTCTCTCTCTCTCCCTCTTTTTACTTTTTAAACTTGTTCTCTTTATTCATTTATATATTTTTCAGAGAAACTATTCTCTGAAAATTATATACAAATGATTCTCTGAAAAATAAATACAAGTTCTTTGAAATTTATATCTGTGGCTTTTGAATTTTTATCTTTAGTTGAGAAATAATAATTGTACACATTCACAAAGTTTTTTCTGGTCTCTTCCTTCTCAGGGTCCTTTACAGGCTCCCGTTCTCTATACCTATCTCTTAAATATCGTATTCCCCAAGAATCCATTCTTAGTTCTCTTTTTTTTTTCACTCTGTATATTTTCTTTTTTTTTTCCATGCCTTCCCTATTATGAATCAGTATCCACTTATCAGAGAGAACATTCGGCCTTTGGTTTTTTGGGATTCACTTAGCATGATATTCTCCAACTCCATCCATTTACCTGCAAATGCCATAATTTTATTCTCTTTTAATGCTGGGTAATATTCCATTGTGTATATATACCACAGTTTCTTTATCCATTCATCTATTGAAGGGCATCTAGGTTGCTTCCACAGTTTAGCTATTGTGAATTGAGCTGCTATAAACATTGATGTGGTTGTGTCACTGTAGTATGCAGATTTTAAGTCCCTGGGTATAGACTGAGGAGTGGGATAGCTGGGTCAAACGGTGGTTCCATTCCAGGTTTTTTACAGAATGTCCGTATTGCTTTCCAGAGTGGTTGCACCAATTTCCAGTGCCAGAACCAATGTATGAGTGTACCTTTTTCCCCACATCCTTGCCAACACTTATTGTTGTTTGTAATCTTGATGACTGCCATTCTGATGGGTGTGAGATAAAATCTTAGAGTAGTTTTGATTTGCATTTCTCTAATTGCTAGAGGTGTTGAACATTTTTTCACATATTTGTTGATCGATTGTATATCTTCTTCTGAGACGTGTTTATCTCCTTAGCCCATTTATTGATTGGGTTGTTGTTGTTTGGGGTGTTAAGTTTTTTGAGTTCTTTATATAGCCTGGAGATTAGTGCTCTGATGAGTGTGTGGCAAAATTTTGCTCCCAAAATGTAGGCTCTCTCTTCATCTCATCGATTGTTTCTTTTTATGAGAAGAAGCTTTTCAGTTTGACTCCTTCCCGTTTGTTAAATCTTGATTTTATTTCTTGTGCTTTAGGAGTCTTGTTAAGGAAGTTGGGGCCTAATCTGATGCCATGAAGATTTGGGCCTACTTTTTACTCTATTAGGCACAAGGTCTCTTGTCTAATTCCTAGGTCCTTGATCCACTTTGAATTGAGTTTTGTGCATGGTGAGAGAGAGGGGTTTACTTTCATTTTGATATATATGGATTTCCAGTTCTCCAGCACCATTTGTTGAAGAGGCTATCTTTTCTCCAAGGTAGGTTTTTGGCACCTTTGTCTAGTATGAGATAACTATATTTAGGTGGCTTTTTCTCTGTATCTTCTATTCTGTACCATTGGTCTACATGTCTATTTTGGTGCCAATACCATGCCGTTTTTGTTACTATAGCTTTGTAGTATTGTTTAAGGTCTAGTATTGTGATACCTCCTGCTTCATCCTTCTTACTAAGGATTGCTTTTGCTCTTCTGGGTCTCTTAGTTTTTCAAATGAATTTCATGATTGTTTTTTCTATTTCTATAAGGAATAACATTGGTATTTTAATTGGAATCACATTGAATCTGTATAGTGCTTTAGGTAGTATGGCCATTTTGATAATATTAATTTTGCCTATCCAAGAACATGGGAGATCTTTCCATTTTTTAAGGTCTTCTTCAATTTCTGTCTTTAGTGTTCTGTAGTTTTCATTGTAGAGGTCTTTCACCTCTTTTGTTGATTTCCAAGTTTTGTTTTGTTTTGTTTTGAGGCTATTTTGAGTGGGGTAGTTTTCTTAATTTCTCTTTCAGAAGATTCATCACTGACATTAGAAATGCATTTTATTTATGGGTAATGATTTTATATCCTGCTACTTTGCTGAATTCATTTATTAATTCTAGAAAAAAAATCAAAATATTGCCCCCCAAAAAACTGGTTCTTTGAAAAAATAAATAAAATTGAAAAACCCTTAGCCGCCCTAATGAAAAGAAGGAGAGAGAAAACTAAAATTACTAGAATTCATAATGAAAAAGGGAACATCATGACAGACACTATTGAAATACAGGGGACAATTAGAAACTATTTTAAAAATTTATACACCAGTAAAATAGAAAACCTCAAAGACACCAACAAATTTCTGGAGACATATGATCGAACCAAATTGAGTCAAGAAGAACTACACAATTTAAACAGATCAGTTTCAAGCAAGGAAGTAGAAGATGCCACCAAAAGCCTTCCAACCAAGAAAAGCCAGGGACCAGACAGATTCACAGCTGAGTTCTACAGGAACTACAAAGAAGAATTAATACTAGTACTCCTCATATTGTTCCATGAAATAAAAAAGGAGGGAACCCTCCCAATTCTATGAGTATCATCCTGATACCAAAACCAGGCAGAGACACATCAAGAAAAGAAAATTTCAAACCAATATCCCTGATGAACATTGATGCAAAAATTCTCAATAGAATTCTGGTAAATCACATACAAAAACATATTTAAAAAATAGTGTGTGATGATCAAGTGGGGTTCATTCTACAGATGTGAGTTTGTTTCAACATTTAGAAATCAATAAATATAATTCATCACATCAATAGGCTTAAAGATAAGAATCATATGGTTATATCAGTTGATGCAGAGAAAGCATTTGACAAAATACAGCATGCTTTCATGTTCAAAACGCTAGAAAAACTACGGATGGTAGGAACATTCCTCAACATTGTAAAAGCTATCTAGGCTACACCCAAGGTCAACATCATTCTAAATGCAGAAAAATTGGAAGCATTCCCTCTAAAACCTGGAACAAAACATGGATGCCCTCTTTTACCACTTCTATTCAACATAGTCCTTGAAACTCTAGCTAGAGCAATGAGACAGAGAAAGAAACTAAAGGGATATGAATAGGAAAAGAAGAACTCAAACTATCACTATTTGCTGACAACATGGTTCTATACTTAGAGGATCCATCCACACTGTTAGCTTTAATTGCCACCCACTAAGTGATGATTCTTTATCTCCAACCTAAATCTTTCCTTCAAATCCCAGACCCCTGGTAGCTACCTCCTTTGCGATGTTCCAAAAGTACCTAAAATTCAACACATCTCACCTAAACCCAACATCTCCCCTACTCCCCCAAAACATACTCCCCTTTTTTTCTGAATGGCACCATTCTTCCCCTTCTCAAGCCAGAAATCCACTCACCACCTGCTTTCTTCTTCTCACTTAAAATACTACCCAACTTCTATACCCAGCTGTAGGTACTCTTAGCTTATAATCAACCAGCCAAAACTGAGAAGACCAGGACTCCATGAGATAGTCTAGCCCTGCTAGTCCTTTGGCCATGCAGAGACACTGAACTCTTTCAACAGCCTTCTGGGACAATGCCCCCAAAGTTAGAAGTGTGATAGAGCTCTTTAGCCCACATTAAGCCATGATGATCAAAAGCTATAACTTTCAGGTAAGAGTAAGCCAGAAGACTCCCAGTTCCCAAACTACTACTGTGACAGTTGCTTTGATGCTGAGTAGAAAGGGGAGGGAAGAAAAATAGAGGGGTAAAAACCCATTTCTGGGAGCTAGTAAACTAACAGTCCTTACACAGAATCATTGCCCAAATTCTCCTTCCCGATTCATCTTAACTCTTTCTCCTTCTCTGGTTGTGAGCCACAGAAGCTAACTCTGGAAACACCTGTGTGTACAAAACAGAGCCAGAGGTAGGGACAAACATGAAATGAATGGTGGAAAGAAATACACAGCACCTTAGAACTAAAAAATAAATAAATAAATAAAAATCATGTAATATTGAAACAAATGCAATGACTTTTTTAGGAAAGAAGAATGAGTGGAAATTTTTTTTAGTTTTTTTTTAACTTAACACTTTCAAAATCCATATTTTAATAGTATATATTTTTATTAAAACCATATGTAATGAAAATTCTTCATTCTTCTGACATCTGATTAAATTACTTCACTTCCTTCTTCTACCCTGTATGTCTTTTCTTTTAATATTCGGACTTTTTTGGCAGGAGATAGTATAACATTCTTAGAGAAAATTTTATTGCTTGGAATCCAGTGATTGTGAAAAATATGAAGAGGCACCAATGTTTCAGATTATCACAGTCAAAACAATGTGCAGGTCCTGCATTCTGCCACTAAGCTGCACCCAGGTGCTGCTTCCTGGCCTGGAAAGGTTGGAATCCCCTTCCTCATCTCTCAGTGCACACAATGATTGCCTCTTGTTAGAAGACAAGTAGTACATGAGATAACAAGAGACCTGTCAAATACCAGAAAGCTTTTCAATCTTCAAAGGAGCCTCAGAAATCAATTTTCTGTGAAAGCGTAAGCAAGTCTTTTGGTAGGACACATGTGACTACTGAGCTATTTGTGACATACTGGAAGCCCAAGTGGATGAAGCCAGGGGTTGTGGCTCAGGGAACAATTTAAGAAGTGGTGACAGTGTGGTGGCATACACCTTTAAGAGCAGTTCAGGAGGCTGAAGCAGGAGGATCACAAGTCTGAGGCCAGTCTCAGAAACTTAGCAAGGCCCTAAGCAACTTAGCAAGAACCTGACTCAAAGTTAAAATTAAAAAGATAAACAAAAAAAGGACTGGGATGTGGCTCAGTGGTTATGCACCCCTGGATTCAATCCCCAGTACAGAAAGAAAGAAAGAAAGAAATGGTGACGTTTGATCTAGCCCACAGACATGTTTTCAGTTGGCTCTCAAGTTCAGGATCCTTTCATTTCTGTTGCCTCAAACTGATGGCTGTGCACCAGGCAGGAGGGACAAGGCTCAGGGGTATAAGCCTCTCCTGAGAAGTCACAGCCAGAATGAAAATTTTTCAGGGCACTAGTGGAAAGAGAGAAGAGCATCCCTAGAGCCTTTAAATTTAACTCCCACACAGATGTAGAGGTAGTGTATTCTGAACAAAATAGATACAGTTATAAAAATATCGCTGGTAAAGACTTGGCAAATGAAGTGGAATTTGAGCTATTGCAGATAAAAAAGACTGAAAACTGGTGTTAAAGCTCAGATACAAGGAAGCGCCCATTCTCAAACAGACCACTGTGGCATGTGAGAAAGTGTGAGATGTAAAAGGGAATGCACAGATGAATCAGATCCTTTCGCACATGGTTCTTCAAAAGCAAGAGCAACAGAAGGGCCCAGAAGAGAGCTATTTCCCTTAGCCACACCCAGGGCTCTCTGGTGAGTTTCTTGAGTGTTAACATCAGATCCATCAGTGAAGGAAACAGTTTTATTAAAGATAATTATATGAACTTAATTGGCGGGAGATAGGTTATCGGAGATAGTACTCAGCTGTACTCTACCCCTGTGCTGCATCTTCAGCCCCTTTTATTTTATTCTTAGACAGGATCTCATTAAGTTGCCCAAGCCAGCCTCAAACTTTTGATCCTCGTGCCTCAACCCCCCGGAGTAGCTGGAATTACAGGTGTGCACCGCTGCGCCCAGCCTGAGCTTGACTCTTGTCGAGCCACGTGGAGTTATTCCATAGATTAACTTTAGTTTGCCTTTAGTTTTCCTTTCTTAAGGAGGCCACAGGGTACCATCAGAACAATGCTCCTCTGGACTATTTGGGGACAGTTGGTACTGGCCAGTGCGGGCAAAGCTGTTAGACACATCCTTCCCCATACTACACTTATTGCTACCTGGATGTTACACTGGGCATCTCCACCCCTCTGAGCCTCCACCTATTCCTTTATATAACGAATGGGTTGGGCATTATTTTAGTAGTACCTTTCAGCATCCCTATTTTATTAGTTTTCTATTGCTGCTCTAACGATCACAGGTACTTAAAACAGCACAGATCTGTTGTCTTCCAGTTCTGCAGGTCAGAAGTTTGGAATGGAACTTGCTGGGCCCAGCTCAACTAGTTGGTGAGGCCATGCTCTGGATGCTCCAGAAGACAATCTCTTTCCTTGCCTTTTGCAACTCCCAGCTCTAGGTGCTGCCCAC
This sequence comes from Marmota marmota marmota, assembly GCF_001458135.2. NCBI lineage: Eukaryota > Metazoa > Chordata > Mammalia > Rodentia > Sciuridae > Marmota > Marmota marmota. The sequence continues at coordinate 1,885,485 of NW_026000196.1, forward strand.
ATCCCTTGGCTCTTCTTTGAGTCTTTCTCACACTGCCATCTCTCTGCTTCCTTCTGATTTCTTTTACCAATTCCATGGACTCGAGTGATTCTATCAAGCCTACCCAGATAATCTGAATTCCCAACCTTAATTCCATCTGCGACCTCAATTCCCCTTTGCCACACTTAAGCTTACATATTCACAGATTATGAGGATTGGGGATGGGCATTTTGAGGAGCTATTATTCTGCCTACCACACCAATAGCACAAAATTCTGTTTCTATAAAAATCGGCTTTTGCTCCTGTCTCCTGCCCTTAACTTCCCTAGAGCCCAAATGGTGAGAGCTATGCAAGCAAGGAAAAATTCTTTGGCTTCTGAACACCTTGATATTGATAAGGGTGAAAAGGAGAAAAGATCCACTGACATTTATCGAGCATCTAATATATAGCAGCCCTTGTGTTCCACGTTTCATTTACAGAAACTATTTGTTACACACAGAACCCTAAAAGACAAGATTGGGGTCAGCATTTCCACAGGAGAAAACTAGAGTTCAGGTAGCTTCAGTAAAATGTCATTAGAGTGATAGAGTCAAAATGGTTTCTTTAATACATTAGTTCTTTCCCAAGTGAGAATCCCTTGACATATGTACTTTCATGATGACTTTCAAAATGCAAACATAAGAACAATAAATTCTCTCCTTTATTCTAAGTGGGGTTTTTCTTCCTATTTTTGATTGTTTTTAAACTCTTTTTAGTTTATAGAATGCTGAGGTTGGAAAACAAAAATTGTTGGATTTAGTTTGGTAGCCCTAGGCTTGAATCTCAGCTCTACTGCTTACTGCCTGTGTTACTGAATAGCACTGAGACTCTTTTGCTTATGTATGAAATGAGAACAGTGAGGTCTAGTTCTTAAAGCTGTTCTAAAGATGGGGTCCTGTAAAGTGCCCAACATGGTGCCTTATGTGCCATTAATGTTTATTCTTTTATTCCATCAGTTTTGCAATGCTAGTCACTTGACCTCCTCTATAACATTTGTGTCCACCACTTTTATAATCTTGCTCCCCAGCTCCAAGAATATCCACTCTGATTTCTTGCCAATGTCTCAAAATCAGTATATCTAAAACTGAACCCTCCCCACCCCACATCCCACTTTTGCTTCTGATACCTGGGTTTCTGTTAATGGCGCATGCCATTGGTCCAGTCATTCAGGTCAATAACTTGATGGTTTTCTCAGATCCCTTTTCCTCCACTACAAACAAGTAGTCATACCTGAGAGTCCCTGCTCCCCATTCTCACCTCCACTCTATCAGTGCTCATTCTTGCATCCTACATGGGCACACTCAATCCCAATGAACTCCGTCTCCCAGTTCTTTGTCCTGGCTTCCTATTTTAAAATCTATGTTGCTTTCCTGTCCAAATACTTTTACCCGTTTCTGGATGTCTCCATGGTTACTTCCAGACTCCTTGGCTTAGCTCTCAAAACTTTTTCATCTTGACCAACTTTTCAGTTTTATCAGCTTTCCTACTCTCCCTTGATACACTCTAGTCCCAGCCAGATTATCGAAAGCACACTTTTACCACATATCCTCCCATTATTGTCAAGTTCCACGTTTTTCCACATACTGTTCTTCCACCAAGATTGCCTGATGTCTTCATGTGACATTCAGGAAGGATGCACTGCCTGGGCTCAGGTGTCCCCTCCTTGAATCCTGGTGTCCTCCAAGCAAATATCACTTCTACCAAGCCTTCTTTAAGCTTGTTGGAGTTCAAATGAGCCAATAGACTGTTCATTTTAATAGTTGACATTTATACGCCTTAAACATAAAGCTGACTAATTATGACACATTACTTTAAAATTTAGTGTTCAATGCTTTATTTGAAAAATAGCATGTAAGCCAGCATTGGGTTATATATTCGTAAAGAACAGTGGGTCAATTATGCCTGGGCAACCAGACTTCACGATTCCAGATCCTTGTCATTGTGATCCTTGTCATCCTGTCCACTGGGGCAGCCTAAGGCATGGCACTCCTCCGGCACCCACAGAGACCCAGTGAGGAAAGTACTGACTTCTTTCCTGGCTGGACGAGAGAGATCCATCTTCTCTGGGGAGCAAGGTCTATGGCAACACCATCTTCTCTGAACTTTTCTTACATACACAAAATGCACCCCTCCTTTGGGTCTATATTCTCTCTAGGGACCCCCTAGTATAAAGGATGGTGGGGGGGAAGCAATTCCTAACTCTATTCTGAGTAGTAGAGTAAAAGTGAGCCCTTGCTGAAATCACTAATTCCTTCCCTTCTGACTCCACAAGCTCATAGTTTCCACATCTAGAAGACTCTAAATCCTCATGGTTCTGGAGGTCATTTCTGTGCCCCTCTAAGCTGATTCTCCTGCTGTGATTCCCATTGCCCTCCAACAGAGGAGTTTCTAGTCCTGATGGCACATTAGAATTGTCCCTGGAATTTTGTAAGCTCTAATGCTCTGGTTACCACCCATAATATGACCCAATTACAACCTCTAGTGGGGCAGGCATCTGTACTGCTTATATGTTTGGGGATCCTCATTTCTAACTTAGTATGAGAATGACCCCACAACAAGGTTCCAAATTGTAATGTAAACGCCCACATTAGTGTGATCTTTAGTCCCTCTGTCTTGGAGATGCCAGCTCAACAGCACATAAAGTCACATACCCAGGAATCCTCCACATGCTCATAATTTCCAAAAGCCCACTCTTCCCTGCAGCAGCCTCAGACACTTAAAGGGCACCACTGGTGATTCTACCTAACAGCTTAGTTCCCTTCCTGCTTGAAGATTTACAACATCTTCTCATGCAGTTTTCTCTGTATCCCTGCTGAAAGCCCAGCAACAGTACCATTTCCTACAATGCCCCCCACCCCCAAATTTGTAAATGAAATAAATTCTGCTCGTTCTGGAGAACTAAATAGATAATAGAAAGGGTAAAATTGATATTTTGAAAACTAATTCATAAATTTAAAAATAAAATTTTTAGATCCTTGCATTATATTTTTCTCAAGTAACTTCTTTACTACTATATTTCAAATTCCTAATTTTGATATCTCTCCTTCACTGCAGACCAACCTGTTCATTTCTTAAAAAAAAAAAAATCTAGCTCCTTGTATTAAATAACAGGAATGATGGATCTAAACCAACACCAAAGATAAATGTATGCTCTCCTGTCATTCATTTCTAGGAGGGAATCAGCTATAAACTTAGTTTACTTCAAACCCTGTCACTTGCTTCACTTCAGCTGCCACTTATTTTCCTGACTTAAATTATCTTGCAAAAAAAAAAAAATTAAAATAGCCTGAGATCCTTTGCCATTTGCTTTCAGAATTATTAGTATTGTCAAAGAATTCTCAAAATTTCTTCATGTGCTTTTTGTAGTTTCTCTTCATTCTCATGGGTGATTATATTTGTCTTGAGGTCAAAATGTTCCATAAGGAACATTTATATGTCCACTGTCTACGTGTGGGCATTTGATTGACATGCCACACATCCATCTTCAGGGAAATGAATGCAGAGATGAGAAATAATCAGCATGGGGGGGTTCCCCAATTCATCTTTCCCTTGGGGCATCCTAAACATCTCTTTCTCTTGAGAAAGAGAAAACCAAATATTTTAGGACTCTGGACAAGCATCAGGAGGACATTCCTGGGGACGCTTGAGAAGCCTGTTCATTTTATAGTTCAGGTGCAAAACAATCAAGTGGTAAGGACAGGCTGCCCATAAATGTCACAGCACCATAAAAATGTGGCCAACCTGAACTACAAACTCCTGAAGGAGAAAGGGATGGACTAAAAATTTTGATCTCCTATAGACAACATTAAGATGTCCTTGGATCCTGCCAAGGGTACACTGGAAATTCCTGAAAACAAATTTGAAACTCAGAGCTTAAATATATATATATAATTAAGGGCATGAGAAATGGGCCTTTTAGCCCAGTCACTACCCACTCATTATGAGCCTTTTTTTCCTATCGTGTGGCTGAGGCCCAGGGATGGGATGAACACATGCTGAACCAGGGGAGGGAAGCAGAAGAGACCAGGTACAAAGAGGGAAGGGCCGGGGCCAGCGAGGCATGTGGGCTGTCTAAGGCTAAGCATAAAATCACCCCCAAATTTCTGACTTAAAACGAACAACGCAGGCAAGTGCTATTATCAAGAGCTGTCAGTTCCTTGCTGGCTGGTGGCAGAGACTTCAATTCCATGTCACAGGGACCTCTACATAGGGCTCCTTGAGTGCCCTTATGAAAATATAACTTAACTTCTCCCAGAGCAAGTGATTCCCAACAAAAGGCAACAGGAGAAGGAAGCATTAGCCTTTTATGACCTAGTCTCAGAAATCACACACTATCATTTCCACTTTGTTCTGTTCATTATAAATGAGTCACCAAGTCTAGCCCACACTCAGGGAGGGGCCTGGGGCTCCACCTCTTAAAGAAAGGAGCATCAAAGAATCCATACACATCTTAAATCGCCACAGAATGGGTGGAGGATCAGGAATGGATTAGTGACAGGGAATTTCATTGAGTACATTACTTACTAATAAAAAAAAAACTCTTCTTAAATTTAAAATTCTCTTTACATTCTTACCACCGTGGCTTCCAAGTGGCCATGTCAAAATGCCCACTCTCTCAGACCTATTGGAAGCCGTATGTTTCAAATTCTAGCATCTGTAACTCTGCATTAATGCAGCCTTGTGTATCACCGTAAGTTTGAATACTCAAAGCCAATAAGCAATTGGATTTTTAGGAAGGTCTTGCATGTCAAGAGCCCTTTAGGGGGTCCAAGCTAAGCTCACTGTCCTCAGACTGACCTCCCAGGATGCACTGAGTATAGAAGTTAGTATGTATCAAATGATTTGCATATTTTTCCCGTGTATTAAATTCATATAATTTTGAAGCAAGCGATAGCTTTGTCCCTGCAAAGACTCCCAATCCCTCACTCCATCTCAGATAAAAATAAGCAAAGCTGCTTTTAGAAGCTTTGTGTACTCTTTCCCCTTCTGACAGCCTTCAAGTGGCAGCATATGATTTGGTCCCTGAGACTTACAAAGTGTTTTAATTAAAGGTTGTCTAAAAATACAGAACATTTCCACGACCACATCTGCCATTAACTCTTTTGACATTCTGGCGGCATTAAGTCCCAGAAAATTCTTTACATATTAAAAAGGATCCAAGTATGCCTGCATACTGCTGCCTGTTTGCACCAACAAAACCAAACAGCATGTTTACAGTTAGTGACCACAATAATTACAGGCACTGTGGAGCCTGCTGCAATTTGTTCCTACAACTTGAGAAACAAGCTTAGAGATTTTGTGGCATTTTGCTGAATGGCTTTATTTAAACATTCTGTAAGGAGAAGCAATGGCATAACTGTCCACTAAACTAATCCAATGAGCGGGGCGTTTTATCCCAGTTGATCAGCAGCTTTTCCTGTGACCTTGAACAAGTCAATTAACCCCTGTGAGCCCAAGTTTCTTTAAATCTGTAATTCTGTATTTGCTATTGAATGATGAAAATGTGACAAGGACCATTCCAAGTGCTTGACATGAGCACTAACACCTAATCCTTTATTCCAAGAGAAAGGTTCTACTATGCTCACTTTACGTCTGTTTTGTTGAGACTGTGCCTTATGTGATAGTCAAGAAAGATTGCCCTTTGAGAGGTGCTGGAAACTAGCAAACAACACACAGGAGGAGAGAGAGTACATGGGTTGAAATGCTGCCTCCATCCTACACTTGCTAAGCGATCTTGGGCTAAATGCCTAATCTTTCCATGCCTTAGTTTCTCCCATCAATGGAATTTGAGTTCCTATCTTATAGGATTTATGAATATGAATATGAATTTCATTGCTTAAAGAAGTTAGAACAGTGTTTATTAAATAATAAGTTGGCCCAATAGTAATAAATGTGGTATGATCTTGGAACAGACCTCCACTGGACAGAAGATATGAACTGGGGCATTACATCCTTCGCTATTCAAGGGAGAGGGGAAAATGTGCCTTTGTGATTGACCTCCATCCAGATGTGCCTCTAGTGACTCTGACCTCATACAGAATGAGGAGGGCCTCAGACTGGTCAGGTTACCTAGAAGACAAAGGGGAGCCTGGCAAGTCTTCATTTGGGGAAGTCATGTCAGTGCAGGGCCTGGTCAGATGCACCATAATAAGGTTGTTCTTTAATTCCATCTTCACTCCAAAATTTCTTCCCTAAAATGAGAGGTTGCAATGCATATTCCCAATGCTGCTGTGGGTAGCATGTGAGATCAGGTCTTTGAGATGAGAGGTTAAAGTTCTCCTAACATAGGCTCCTGCTTTCTACATCTTCATAGGGGTACCCCACTGGAAAATGCCTCATTCATCCTGACCTGGGGAGTGAAGTGGGAAGCATGGATTATTGAGAGAAAAACAGATGAAAGGGGAAATAAGCTATAGCTCCTCAGAGGGCTTTTGGCTTTTGGAGAGTATTAGTACAAAGTGTATCTCCATTGAGCAGGGCACTGTTGAGGGAAATAAAAGGGATCCAAGCAAGAGAAAAGATGGATGTAAAGGAGAATTTTAGCTATTTTATGAGAACAGCTGCAGTTCATGTAGAGGGTACTTAGAGAAGTCGACATGGAAAAGAGAATTTTTAAGAAGTGGTGCTATGTGTTAAGAATATTCTCCCCTCCTTCCTCTAAGCCTCTCCTTGGATATTTCTCAAGAGACTAAATAAAAGCTGGCAGTGTTTTTAATTATATTATTCCAAAGGATTTAAATTCTTTTCATGAGTAGTGTATAAAGATGGGGCTCCATGGGTCCCCAATTATAGTCAGGTTATAGATACACTGGCTTCAGTTGAATCTCAACCCTGGAATTGCATAGTTCCAGGCAAATATTTTTTAAGCAGTAATGTTTGTGCCAAGCTCCCATAAGAAAAATGTACCATTTCATCCTGGGGGAAAGGGAGGGACATGACCAACCCAGAGAGTATCCCAGAAGGCAGAACGTGCAGGGTAGAGGAACAGAACAGACAAGAATCTTCAGGGGACTCTTAAACTTGTCAGGAAGTGCTGGGTTCCAGCAATCCCACGTGGTCCAGGAGCAATTTTTCCTCTTTGGTTACTATTATTATAAATCTCTTATACTCCTAGGGCAGAAAAAGATGACCACTCCTCAGAATTCTTCAGCTATAAGACAATGTCACTTGTAAGACACAAGAGTGTGCCATTAATTTAAAAATAACTGTAAGGAATTGATCCAGGGACCCTGGAGTCTTATATCACTCGGGAAGGATTGAATGAGCTCTTTCTCTCTCCATCCATCATAGCCAACATTTTTTCTCCATTTCTTCATCTACCCTTTGCTCTCAATGCCCCTAGAGTTGCTTGTGAGTCCATAATTCCAACACTGCTGTCAATAAACCCCGTGGTTATTGAGTCCTTATCTAGCAAAATGCCTCTCAGTGTGTTCCATGCTAGTGCCACTCCCTCCCCTTGAATATTCACGCCTCCACTGGACAGCATAATGCCACACTGCCTTCAGCAGTTGTCCCCATCCAAACTCCCTGGGATGTGCCTCTCCCACCTGCCATTCCTCTGCACATCCACTTTATTTTCCCTCAAGGACTTAATTCTAGACTCTTGTTTTATTACTCATTATCCCTTTTCTGTGGATTATCAATGCACCACCCAGTACATCAGCACACTTCCCAGATCTCAAAAGTGCCACTATTACACATTTTTAATCTCCACTTGGATAACTCAGAGAGAACTCACATTCAGTGTATCCAGTATTGAACATGTGATCAGCCCTTCAAACTTGGTTCTCTGTCAGTATCTCTTTCCTCAGTAAATATCAAAAATGACAGTAAACATACACTCTCTGTTTACCATATCCCAAGTCCTGTGCTACACACATTATGAATGATTTGTGTGAACTCTTTACTTTGCACAAGAACTCTAAGGGTTGAAAATTTTTTAGCTCTGTATTACAAACAAATAAAAAAGAAACTGAGAAGTTAGGCTGTCTCTCTGGAGCACTGTGATGGTAAAATGGTAAATCCACAGTCTTCATAAGAATCAAGCCAGAACCCAGGGAGACATCATTGACACTTCTCCTGGCTAAGCCCCTAACCAGCTCATCAACTAGTTCTACTCATTTGTGCTTCTAAATAGATGTTGATTCTCTCCACTCTCTATCTGAATGGCTACCTCCCTATTTCAGCTCCATTATTTTTTGCTGGAATACCTGAAATGGCCTGTCAGTCTTCCTGTATCCCCTCTTGTTAATTTCTAACACATTCCCCATATAGCAGCCAAAATGACCCTTTCAAAATGTGATCTGATCACTTAAGCTCTTTAATGCCCTTCCATTGCTTCTAAAACAAAGACCAGATTTCTAATGACAGCCTGCAAAGTTTTTAAGGGGCTGCCTCCCTCACCCTCCAATTTGCCAGTGTGACACATATGCTCATGTTTTTCCTGGTTCTTTGGAGCTCTGGTGACACCATCTTCCAATTACTCTGATTGTATTTTGTTTCTTCTTATGCTATTCTCTTTCCCTAGAATGCAGTCAACCCTTAACTTGCCTTGGTAACACCTACTTTTTCTTCAGATCTCAGACCAAATTCACTTTTTCTAGGAAAAATCCCTGCTGTAGAATGGTGGGATTTTGTTTTGGGGGTTTTGTTGTTGGTGGTGGTGGTGGTGGTGGTGATGGTTTTGTTGTTGTTGTTGTCTGTTTTGGTACTAGGGATTGAACTCAGGGCACTTTGAACTCACAATCCTCCTGCCTCAGCCTCCTAAGCCACTGGGATTTCAAGTGTGTACCACCAAGCACGGCTGAATGGTGTGTTCTTTTCTTCACAGCATGGATCTCATTTGATAATCTTGCAGGAATTTGTTTCATTATTTCATTGATCTCTGAGTTCCTCACTAGCTGAAAGTCCTTTGAAGGCACCAGTCATGTTTGTTCATCACTGGACCTTCCTTTAACCAGTACAAAGGTTAGAAAATATTAGTACACAAAGCTGTCTGTTGGACAAATGAATAGGTAGGTGAGTGGGTGAATGGATGGATGGGGGGTGGATGGGGGATGGG
>NW_026000196.1:1894573-1906721 GCF_001458135.2 Marmota marmota marmota
ATGGGTGGGTGGATTGGTGGTTGGGTGGATGGATGGATGGATGGGTGAATGGATGGATGGTGGACAGATAGATGGATGGGTGGATGGTGAATGGGTGGACGGATGTTTAATGAAGAGGGACACTCAGAAGCCAAACCTACTGCCCTACTTTCATCCTCTACATTCATCGGAAGAATGATCTTTTTTTTTTTCTTTTGCACACTGAGCCATGTCTTCAATATGTTGTGTGGGTGTTAAGTACCAGAAGACAAATGATTCCTACAAACCCAAAAAAGAGTCAGGCTGTGAGACTCATGATAGTAATGAATAAAACTGGAGAAGAAAACAGAGTTCCAATCCCTGCAGGAGACAGTGCAAAGAGGACTAACTAGAGTCCTGCAAATGTTCCTTTAATATCAGCTTTGTCACATATCAGCCACACGACTCAAGAGAAATACCTTTGCTTTCTTGGTTTCCCCAAATGTTATTTAAAAAGAAAATTTAGAGATAAATTGCTATCTTCATCCCTCAGAATTCCTGCTTGCTTATTAATATTTCAGTTTATTTCAATTCCAGTATTTTAATTCTTCTCAAAGAGGATTTCACATAGGATACAAAGGGAATTTTAATGTTAGAAAATTCATATAAGAAATAAGTATGACTTTTAAAGTTTATTTGGCATTATTTCCAAACAAGGTCCAATGATTTTCTGCATTTTAAACTAGCAATTCAAATGTTCCATCCCTTTTATATCTGTGGTCATTTGTTGGCTGCTCTATAGATTTCAACATGGAAATTTTTTCATTATTAGAATTATTAATTTATCTATTATAAAATGTTGCTGAGTAAAGTTATTTTATTCACTGCCATTGGTGGCTACAGCATAACATCTATGTGTCAAGCTCCAAACCACATTTTCTTTTCTAAAAAAAAAAGTTAATAAACTCTAAGCTTCATAAATTGAACTTCATCTTATTTTAATAACCATTGAATAGTATTTGTGCACATTCCAGAAATTACCTCTGAAATGGAAGGAAAGCAAGCTTCAGCTCTATACTGAGTCTATTTAAGATATGTACAGTGGGTGAATCTGAGACCCACACCACCAGAAAACCTGAGTTCAATTTCCTAAGTGTAAATAAACATATCCATTTTTCTGTTAATAAAAACAATGGGAGGGCAATAAAAAGCTTGACTGACATAAATAAAGATGAAGTTACAAATACTTTAAGACAAAATGTCCTAGTTCAGAGAGGCAGACCGGGCATATGTCAGTCTAGATGCATGTAAATTTCTACTGGTGAGGGGAAGAATCTGTTAGTTTCACAGTACTGCCTAGCTCCAAATGTATGCATTTAATAAACTCATTTTCAACCAAGACTGTTTAGTTTATTTCCTATTTGGCATTCTCTATTCAAGAGGAGAGGAATGCTCATGAATGGTGCATTCAGCGTTTCTCTGTCCGGGGGTGGATGAACATGTGTTGAAGAGGAGGCCACGTTGGAGATTTAAAGAAATGCAGCCCTCTCTTATATAAGGGTTAACTTCAAAAGTACTATTTTTTAAAAAAATATGTTCAAAAATGTTTATATCCAGAATGCAAATAAGGAATTTTGTCCAAGGAAAAGGAAGACAAAGATGCAGGTGAGAATCATATTTTGTTTAGGGCTAAGACAAGCTTGTAGATTAAAGAACAGGTTTATATATGTATCAGCTGGGAGATCCTGAGCACGTGCCTTGCCCACTGTGAGACTCAGTTTTCCAAAATATGTACTTTATTTTTAAATAGGAGTCCTCTAGACTCCCTTTAGTAATAATAATTTAGGATGCTTTGAGATGGTCTTCATGATGCTATGGAAGCATGAGTCAAATTTTTTTCTGCCTCTGAATTTTTATAATTGAAGATTCACCTTTTGATTTGTACATGAGTGTCTTGAAAATTTAGGTAGCTGAAAGTCATTCTAGACAACTTGATCTACTCTATGGCAACATTTAATATTAACTCTACCAATATTGAGTGCCACAGACCTAGTCTCCAACAAGTATCAAGAGCAACAAGGCTAAAATCCAAGCCCTCAGATGAATGAGTACATCTGAACTTGGTTCCCTTGGGACATCCTCTCTGTTCAACAGATACTCCCCACAACCATCTTTATTCCTGTGTTTTCTCACTGTCTCAGTGTTCCAAGTAACAATGTATACAACTGAAATAAAATTTACTTCTGTCCACATCTTTGTTTTGATACCAAACTGAACAGCTTTTCAATAAATTTAAGAGAATATTGGAATAATCAACTACATACAGTAAAGTTAATTACACATCTGAATATTACTTTGAGTGAAGCAAGCATATGTCTGGAAGATAGGTAGCCCTCCTTCGAGGCTGCTAAAACTGAGGTTCAACAAGATATCTTAGTACTTGCCAATTAAGAAATAAATATATTAGGATACTGTGAAAACAAATACTTGTTACATGTTAGTTCCAAATTGAGGAAGTGGAGTTACAATGAAGAGGTTCTTGGTGAGTAGCTCTATGTAGCATGATGCAGGTAAGGGATAACAGAGATTTACTTTTTTCAAGATAATTGATGATTCTTTTGAGTGATACTGGAATGGTCAGTTAGTACATAATTCCATATGTGCTCTGCATTTATATAATAAGACAAACATTTATTGCTACAGTACTACATACAAAGCAAAGTATTATTAGTTCACCAAATATTATTTGTACCCTCCAGCATATAAATTAGTAAGAGAGACAAGATACTGAAACAATAAAGAATTCCAGACATTTGGTTTCTGATTGGAAGAAAAATAATAGTCTTATTCCTTTTATCACTATGAAATCAGTCCAAAACAACAAAGACAGTGTAAACATAAATACAAAGCCCCAAGTCTTTGTATTTATCTCCCTCTCTCTCTCTCTCTCTCTCTCTCTCTCTCTCACACACACACACACACTAACATTACTAGGAAATAACAATCTGCAATGTAAGCAGCCTTATTTCTGCCAAGCTTTGTTGACAAAGTAAAAATTTGAATCCTAAAATAATTCATCCACATATAAAAAATAAACACACACTTAATAATGAGAAACTAGAAAGAATTCCTGCTACCCTGAAACAATTCTGATCCGCTATCACTGAAATTCCTAAAATAGCTGTACCAAGAAAACTTATCATATTAAAAACTGAGTAAGAATTTTTTTTTTAAAAAAAGGCGTTTTACAAAGGTACCACAGGGGAAAACTGAGTAAAAAACTAGGAAGATTAGTGACAAATAAATGCTCATTAGACAAGCATGTTGTCATAAGCATATAAAAATTGTAACCAAACATATTGCCATGAATTTCCAAAAATTAAAGCAATCACAACTATCAAAAAAAGAGCACAAAGCAAAAACAAAGAGCTAGAAAAACTGTTAGAAGGTCACATAAAGAAATGATATGTTAACTGGTAGTATTCCAGGAAGAAGTAAAACATGAAACAGTACCAAAAAGTATATATTGGAAGCAAAACAAAGGAAAAAAGGAACTGCTGAAAACATAGTAATGAATGTAAAACACAAGAGTGAGCAAAATATTCATTTCAAGAACAAAGAGTAATTTTTTAAAAAAGATTTACCTGAAAGATGGAAAAAGCCTATACTATAGAACTATAATTTCCACAGAAGATAAGTGAAATAATGGACTAGATCAGTTATATTTTAAAATGTAATTCAAAAGAATTATCCAAAAATAAATGAAACCTTATGTCTGTAAATTGGAAGGGAACACTGTTTCCTACTTGGGGTGGGAGGTGTGAAATTATACAAATGAACATCAGTGCATATTTGAACAAAATTACCTGATTTCATAGAGAAATAATTATTTCCCTAGTTTCATAAGATCAAATTGCCTATTAGGGAGAGAAAAAAAAAACATCAGGTGACTTAAAATTTCTCTACAGTAATATTTAACTTAAGAGGAGCCCCAGTAGAATGATGGCTACAAAGCTTCTTGAAAAATGCAGTGTGACTCAAGAATCAGACTCAGCCAATCTGTCATGCACATCTAGAAACCATAGACAGATTCATTTCCCATGAGATCTTCCTGAGGAAACTGCTAGAAGAGATACTAAAGACAATCAAGTGATAAGTGGAGAAACTAAGCCAAAATAAGAGGCATTGGATATTTAATTCATTTAGCTGTTGTACTACAACTAAAGAAAACATAGAGATTAATTCTACATATGCAAATATAAGTGACATACACTCTGACAATATAAAAATAATTAAACAACAGATTGGGAGGACAGAACATAGGGGGATACCTAATATGCTAATTTCCTAATGCATATATAAAACGATAAAAGTAAACACGAAGGCTGGGCACGGTGTTACTTGCCTGTAATCCTAACAGCTTGGGAGGCGGCTTAGGCAGGAGGATCCTGAGTTCAAACCAACCTCAGCAATTTAGCAACTCAGTGAGACCCTGTCACTAAATGAAATACAAAATAGCTGCAGGTGTGGCTCAAATGGTCAAGTGCCCGGTATTCAAAAAAAAAGGAAACACTAAGAAAAATAATACAATCCAAGAAATTAAGTAAAGAGGATAGAAAATAAGGAAGAAATATACTGATTTCAAAATTGCTAATGAAAACTGAGAATTAAAGATTATAGTTGAAAAATAACCAACAGAACATCTTAAACATGATGAAGGAGAAATATAAGCACAGATTTTTTAAAAAAAGTATTGTAAAAGTGGTTTTCTTTTTTTATAGAGGGAAGTCCAATAAAGTAGAGGAAGGGGATCAAGAGGGAGGGAGGATAGGAAGGAATAATAATCACTAATTATTCTGCATCCGTGTATGAACATTCTATAATGGGTCCTGCTTATGTATATAATTAAATTTACTAACTAAATTAATAATAATGATAATGATAACAATAGAAGGGAGATCAATGGAATAGAGCAAGCGGATCAGGGGAGAGAAGAGGGAAGGGAAAAATAAGATACTAGGAAATGAGATTGATCAAGTTGTATTATGTGCACGTACAAATGTGGCACAATGAATCCAACTATTATGTATAATTAAATTATACATAAATTATAATACACCAAAATATTATAATAAAAATATCAGAAAAAACTCAAAAGTTTTTTTTTCAAAAATTACTGAACACAACATAAAGTATAATAATTGAATAAAGTTGGAGTCTATCATAACAGCAAGTATTTGGAAAGTATATTTGTTAAAATAAAAAGATTCACACAATTTAGCACTGCATAACAATTAAAAAGGAATAAGGTACTATCAAAATCCTAGATGCCTTTCTTGCAGAAATGAAAATTTAAAAAAAAACTAAAATTCATATGGAAATAGGGACCCAGAATAGCCAAAAGAGTTTTGAAGGGAGAACAGTTAAAGGACTCACAGCTCTCAATGTGAATACTTACTACGAAAATCACAGCAATCAAGACAGTATAATATTTGTATGAATATAGAAATGTAAAACAAATGAAGTTGAGAGTCTAAAAATAATCTCCTACTTTATGGTTAACTGATTGTTGATCAGGTGCCAAGACAATTCAATGGGAAAAGAACAGGCTTTTCAACAAATGATGCTAGGACAACTGGGTATCCACAAGCAAGTAAATAAAGATGGATCCCTCCCTCACACCATATATGAAAATTAAACTGAATGAATCATAGACCTAAAGATAAGGGCAAATGCTATAAAAATCTTAAAAGAAAACAAATGAGTAAATCATCATGTCATTGGATAAGGCAATGGTTTCTTAGATATGATACCAAAAGCACAAGAGACAAAAGAAAAAATAAATATATTTGACTTCAGCAAAATTAAATTTTGTGCTTCACAGGACATTATCAAGAAAGTATAAAGACAATTCAGAATGGGAGAAAATATTTTTAAGTATCTGCTAAAGGGCTTGTATCAATAATATACAAAGAACTCTTAAACTGAATAATAAAAAGACAAGGAGCCCAATTTTTAAATGAGCAAATTGTTTGAGAATTGTGAAGACATTTCTTCAAAGAAGACACACAAATGGTCCAAGAGCACATGAAAATATGCCGTATATCACTAATCATTAGGGAAATGCAATTCAAAACCACAAAGAAATACCACTATACACCCACTAGGTTAGCTATAATAAAAAAAAAAAAAGATGGACAATAACAACTGTTGGCAAGCATGCCGAGAAATTGGAACCCTCAGGCATTGCTGGTGGGAATGCAAAATGGTGCAGCCACTTGAAAAACAACTTGGCTGATTTTCAAAAAGCTAAATATAAAATTACTATTTGGCCCATTAATTCCACTCCTAGAATATCTGTCTTAGTCCATTCAGGCTTCTACCAAAAAAAAAAAAAAAAAAAAAAAAACTTTTCAGAAACTGGGTAATTTATAAACAACAGAGACTTTCTCACAGTTCTGCAGGCTGGAAAGTCCAAGATCAATGTGCCAGCATCCTGGTGTCCGATGAAGGCATGTTACTTGGTTCAAGGACAGTTATCTTTGCATTAAACCTCACCATGGTGAAAGGCACAAGGGTTTCTTTGGAGCCTCTTTTATAAGGGCACTAATCCCATTCACAAGGGCTCCGTCTCATGACCTGATCACCACGTAAAGGCCCCCACCTCTTAATACCATCATTGATGACTGAGTTGCAACATGCTAATTTGGGCAGTAAAAAAAAATTAGATCATAGCAGAATGAAGAGAAATAAAAACATATGTCCTACAAGAAACTTGTCATAAATATTCATAACAGCATTAGTTCTGATAGCCAAAAAGTAGAAATAACTGAATCTTCATCATCAGATGAATTTTACCTATACAAGGTAATACTATTAATTTATAAAAAGAAATGAAGTACTGATACATGCTACAACATAAATGAAACTTGAAAACCTAATGCTAATGTTTCAAAGGAGTCAGACACAAAAGGCAACAGGTATGAGTCCATTTATATGAAATGTTCAGAACAGGCAAATCCATGAAGACAAAAAGCATATCAGAGGGCTAGGGAATGTAAGAAAATGGAGAGTGACTGCTAATTGGTATGGGATTTCCTTTGGGGGTGATGAAAATGTTTTGAATCAATTGTGGCGATAGTTGCACCACTCTGTGACTACACTAAAAACCATTGAATCATATAGCATAGTATGTGAATTATACCTCAGTAAAGCTATTAATGAGTTTACTATTTTACTAGATAAGCAATACACTAAAGCATGGTAGTTGTAAAGAAATCCAGGCAATATAGAAGAAATCAAAAGCCTTATCTTCAACCCTCTGAGTCCCTGGCCTTATAATAACCTTCAAAAATTTTTTAAAATCCCCAACAGAGAGCACAGAGTGGCAATGTTGGGCAAGGACTGTGCTCCCTGAAGTTACACTTCTATTAAAAATCCACCCAGCTTTATATGTGCACAATAATTGCAATTAAATTTTTAAAATCTATACTAAAAAAAGTAAAAATGAAATCCCTGAAGTATTAAGCACATTATGCTATGAGCTTATGATTAGTAGAGCCCCTAAACTCCCCTATTTCAAAATATACTATAATTCTCAACAGAAAAAAATGACAAATGTTTAAGAAGGAAACATTAGGTATCCTGATTTGATCACATTGTATATATGTATTAAATTATCACACTATATCCTATATATATGTGCAATTAAAAATAATAGTAATGATGAAATTTTTCAAATTATAAAAATTGCTATTATTGTGTTGCTTTTATCATCCAAATAATCTAAGTTCACTCAGAAGAGAATAATTTAAAAATGGAATTTATGGTTCTCATCCCCACTCTAACCTTTGTTAATAAACATGAAATTCCATACCACCAAACCAAGATCTAACCAACACAACAGTTGTACGACCTGGCAGAGAGTTCCAATGACCACAAGGCAGAGGAAGGTGAACTGAGAAAAATATTTCCAGGGTGAGCCACTAGGGTGTGACCACAACAACCAAGGCACCGCCTGATGGGGAGCCCCATACGTAGAGCTTGTTGGGAAGAGAAAGAAGCCCAAGATTACATGCTTGGTATGTATTTTATATGTGTTCATCATATGAAAGAATATAAAGGACTGTGTTATAACAAAGCAGAGTTAAAACAAGCAAAAGGAAAAGAAATGAGATAGGATTAACTGAGTGTTAAAACACACACACAAACTGAGTAAAAAATCCTCATCTGAGAGAGTAAATGTCAAAACAAATGGTTCCAAAAAATTGAATCATTAATGTGGAAAAAACCTACAGAATCACTCTCAGATTTAAAAGAAAGTGGTGACCAGGCCAAAATTAAGATAAAATGATATATGGCATGAAACAATGATCTGACATACACATTGAGATTCCTTGAATAATGTGCCATAATAAATAAGAAAATATTAACCTAAAATATAATAAAGGAAGGTTTTTCTTAAATCCATAATTCTCAAAAATGTAGTCTGCAAACCCTCAGAGATTGTAGGACACTTTCAGAGAGACCATGAAGTCAAACTATTTTCATAATAATATCATGACATTATTGGTCCTTTTCCACTGTGTTAATTTGTAATGGCAGTGCAAACGCAATGGTGAGTACAACTCTGGTACATTAGTTTAAATCAAGGCAGTGGCACCAACTTGTATTGTATCTTCATCCCTATACATTTGGTTTTTCAAAAGGCCAGTGTCACTTAAGACCTTGCTGAAACAGTGAGTGTATTAATTTTATGTTATCCAAGTGCTACCAAATATGTCCTTTTCTATTTCAACTGATAAGTGCACTGTGGTAAGCAGCGTCCAATACTTCTCCAGCTTTCTCTTCTCCTAGTATTCACACTCTTCTGTAGTCTTTTCCCACGATGACAAGGGATGACCTATGTAATCAATAGGATATTGCAGAAATAATGACGTGTGACTTCCAAGGCTGGGTGATGAAAGATAATGTGCCTTCCACCTTGCTCTCTTAGATCACTCTCTCTGGGGAAGTTAATCACAAGTTATAAACATATTCATGAAACCCTGTGGAGAAGTCCCCTGGGACAAAGGTCTACTACCAATAAACTGCATTAATTCACAGGGCATGTGAATGAGCCGTCTTATAAGTGGATCTTCATGGCCTTCAGGTGACTGTGACCCCAGTCAACATCTTGACTATAGCTTCACGACATGCCCTAGCCAAAACACCCAGCTAAACTGACCCTGATTCCTTACCCACAGAAACCAGGTGAGACAATAAATGTTTATATTTGGGGTAAGCTAATATATTGGGGAATAATTTGTTCTACCCCACTAGATAAGCATAAAACCCCATACTACACAACAAAGTACAATGTTTGCTCCACGAGAGCTGTTAGTGAAACCAGCCCCTTTTTTCATGAAATGCCATTTTTCCTGAATGAATAATTGACAAATTCTGGTATTCAGACATGGACATGTGGCAGACATTTTCTCTTGAAAATGAACAAAGTGAATCTCTCTCTTCAAGGACAAATGACAGCATTTATTGCCAATTATAATATGTGGGCCTTTCATGGCAAATTAAAATTTCTTCGGAACATGTGTCACTATGAATCTGATAGTTTGTTTTTTTAAATAGATGGTCTTTCCTAGTAAAGTAGTGACAATATTAACTAAGGTGGTTTTTCAAATATAGTATAAGGAAATATGTCAACTTTTAGAAGATCAATAACCTCAGTAAATCAATGTTTTACAAATGACCCGTGCATGCTGTTACAAAGGACCCATTCAAAAAGCAAGAAAGATCAATGGATGCTTTACGTAACACTGGCAACACCATCCTTAAAAGGGTTTCACAGTCCTCATCACAACTTGCCTTGAAGAAACTGCCATGCAAGCTGGGCATGGTGATACACATTTATAATCCCAGCGACTCAGGAGGCTAAATCAGGAAGATGCAAGTTCAAAACCAGCCTCAGCAACTTAGTGATACCCTAAGCAACTTAGCAAGATCCTGTCTCAAAATTAAAAATAAAAGGGACTGGGCTGTGACTCCGTGGTTAAATGCCCTAGGTTCAATTCCTGGTACAAAAAAAAAAAAGAGAAAAAAAAAAAAAAGAAAAAAGGAACTGCCATTTGCCAGGTTTAGATGTAACATCAAAGAAAAATATCCATAATCATCCAACAAGGCTTTTAAAATGCCCCTCTCTTTGCTAATTGCATAACTGTGTGATGCTGGATTTTCTCGTCTTACACTTCAATCAAAACACACAATGCAGCAAAATGGATGAAGAAGAAGATAGGAAAACTTAGCTGCTTTTTAATTTAATCCCTTTTAAAGAGATTTGCAAAAATATAAAACAAAGTCACTCTTACTGAACTTTATTTTGTTTTGGAATATGTATTTATCAGCTTTCATAAAAAATGTATTGTTTATGTTAGAATATAATAGGTTTATAATTATTTAGGTCAACTAGGTACAAATATCTTAAATCTGTTTTAACGTCTAATATGACAAATATTGACAGATATCTCCCACAAAAACAAATGCTTGCAGAAGGAGGGCCTCAATATTCTTTAAACTTGAAAGACTGAGAATTTTCAGAACTTTTCTGCCTTGGCAGGAAAAAAAAAAAAAAAAACATGTGTTTTCCTGATTGAAAAGCTTATCAGCTGTATTACTCAAACTATGCTTCATTATGTATGCTGAACAAACATCTCCAAAATCAAATGGCTCAGAGCAAGAAAGGTATGTTTCTTGCTTATGCTGTAGGTTTGCAATGAAAGAGCATCTACTTGGAAAATCTGCAATTATCATCAGAGAGGGAAAAAAGACATGGCAAAGCAGAGGTTGGTCTCAGAACTTCCACCTGGATGGGACACATGTCTCTTCTGCTCATATGTCATCAGATAAGGTAGGTCACAAGTTTGCATGAAAGGACACCAAACACAGACAAACTAGAATAGAGTCTATCATACCACATTTCAGGCAAAAGTCAATTTGAAGAACCCACACCACGAAGACATCTCCAAAAAGTTTTCTGGTGATGTCAGGAATAAAGAAAATAATACAACTATACATTCAGAGGAAGAAAAGCTGAAAGAGAGAGAGAGAGAAAAGGAGAAAGAAGGAAATAGAAAGTGAGAGGTAAGTCTTCTCTGCATCTTTAAATGCCAAAAATAATAATAATAATAATAATGGATTAACAGCTACAGAGTTTTAAGGTAAAATGATGTGACACAAGAATGGAATTGGTCAGATTTTAAGGCAATAGAAAACTACCTGAGATGTCCTAGGGCTCAGACACCCTTGAGCATAACTTCAAAAGTATTTTCTGACTGTGAATGAACAACATTAAAAAGCTAAGAAATGGGAAAGCCACGTCATAAATGAAATGGCAGTGAGCCCTGAAAACAGACACACTGAAGTGAGGCCAAATACTTGTCATAAATCTAATCATAATGTAGAAGGCAAATGGCAAAAAATTATTCTCACAGAGGAAACGGTACATGAAAGTAACAATTTAATAATAACAATCAACAAAGTCCAGATACCTTTCGGATGAACAAAGATCAAGAAGCGGAAGTAGAGTGAGGTAAAGCTTTTAAATTTCTATTTCTGACATCAAATAATACAACTTCCCTCTGGAATCTGATAATTGGTGAAATATACGTGAATGCATTAAAGTTTTCAGTATGATCAACAATAGAAATAGTCTTCCATATATCTTTTGAACTCTATAAAAATAATGAAGCTATTTAACAAGGGAACCCAAAAAAGCTTAAAAACAGAGAGCAAAAGAAAAATTAGGCTTAGTAATTTGGGGTAAAAAAATTATTATCTGAATTTTAAGCCCTTTAAAATACTCTCTAAGATTTGGAATTTGAGAAAAACCACAAAAAAAAAAGAGAGAGAGAGAGAGAGAGAGAGATCAAATGAGAAAATAAGAACTACCAAAATAAAAATAGATTAAAAAATTTAAAACAGAGATGGAAAATAACTTTAGGTAAATTGAAATATTATACTTCAATGCAGATAATAGATTATTTCTTTTGAATACAATTTTAAAATATATAAATGTTCTGCTAAGCTAAGTGAGCCAATCCCCAAAACCAAAGGCTGAATGTTCTCTCTGATAAGTGGATAAGTGGATGCAGATCCATAATGGGGGGCAGGGAGAAGGCATGGTAAGAATGGAGGAACT
>NW_026000196.1:1906734-1957454 GCF_001458135.2 Marmota marmota marmota
GGGGGGGGGGGGAGGGGGGGGGGGGAGGGGGCAGGAAAGATGGTGGAATGAGATGGACATCATTACCCTAGATACAAGTATGACTGCATGTATGGTGTGACACTACATCATGTACAACCAGAGAAATGAAAAGTACACAATGAATGAAAATGCATTCTGCTGGCATATATACCTAATTAGAATAAATAAGTTAATAAATTTAAAATATTTATAAAAATGTTTAAAATGACATCAAAATGATACAATAGAAACAAGTATAGGTATTCATGCAATCTTGAGGCAGAAACGCCCTTTGAAAACCTGATACCTAAGGAAAAAACTTGTTTTTTTTATTGTTGGATACTGGGGATTGAACCCAGGGGCTTTCTACCTCAGAGCTACATCTTGAAGTTTTTTGTTTTTTTTTTAAAGAGAGGGTCTTGCTAAGTTGGTGAGGCTGACTCAAAGTTGCCATCTTCCTGACTTAGCTTCCCTCCCCAGTTTTCTGAGATAACAGGCATGTGCCCCCATACTTGGCAAAGGAAAATATTTGAACATAGGAATTTTAAAATTTCTATGCGGGGCGGGGGGGGGGGACACAAATAAATTTAAAAGACAAATAACAAATAGAAAATATTTGCAATATATATGAAAAAAATTAAATGAACGCTCAAAAGAAACATGGGATAGGGTGTAAAAAGGAAGTTCTTACGCACTTTTGCATAAAATATTTTGCTAAATTTTACTAGATAAAAGGCAAATTAAAAGATATCTGATATTCTATGTTAAATGCAAAAAAATCCATATTACTTATAATAGCACAATAATAGAAAAGATAAAAACATGGAAATGGTTAAATAAAATAACAACAATCATTTAAAAGTAAGTTCAATCCATATTAAATTACTGGTTTTATAAGGTGGAGAAATGAATATACAGACATGCAAGGATGCTATAGACAAGTGATTTTTATGTGAATGAGGAATAACAACATTATATCCATACATATATATGTATTTGCATATATGTTTTATAATTTTTAGACTGAAAACATATATATTATGTTTATGTGGAAATATGTTTAAACATGGAAAAATTTTTCTGAAGTGTTCAGTTGCATCCTCTAGAAAACAGGCTATTATTTCTGTTTCTCCAGCAATTTTTCTGTTTGCAAATGTTCTTTTAAAAGTTTGTACTTATAACCACAACAAAATAAACACAAAGTAATTTCATCATTTTAAATAGCTATGGAAAGTAGACGTCTAAATGATTTTTGTGGCTAGCTGTATTCTATAGATGACTGATTTACCTACTTGCTAAATGACACCATGGCTCCTGATAGTAACATCCTTATCTGAGAGGAAGGGGCTTTAATCAGGAGATGAATTTGACTCTCCCAAAATTGAATAACAAATTGTGGCCATAATCTGAGTCCACATACATGGGCGCTAGAAAGCACCAGGTGAAATTTTGGAGGGTTAACATTCCCCAGGGTCGTCGATTTGCTTTGTCACTCTTCTCCTCGCCTTGCTAACTTCTTAGGCACTGATCCAGTGTCCTGGGTCCTAGGGAAGACAGAAAAGGAGGAGACAAGTCTCAAAGTATTACAGGGAGTGGAGCATGTTGAAATTACAAAGTCAAACAAACTTGGCTTTCAGATGATGGCAAGGCCAGTAATTAATTCACATGGGACTTCTAGTTCCAGATTTGTTTTTCTCTTATGTGAATCTGGGTTTGTTTTGGTGGAGAAGTAAGTAATAATTTTGTGTCGTCTTCCCCAGCTACAGAGCTAGGTCATGTGATCCAAAGTTTTACCAAAAGCAGCACTTTTATTCTGTAAAGTTGCCAAGGCAACACCAGCTGCTTATGACATCATGTGACTGAGGGGACACAGACTGATTTTAGAAGCCTAAAATTATCACTCAATCTGCTCACCAAAATTCTGAAACAGTCAAGACAGCCCTATGCCCAAGGAAAAGCTTCAGAAACAGGGATCTGTGGAAATGGTGAAGGCCATGAATTACGTATTGTTCTCTGAAGTCTTGCTACCACAGCACCAATTCACATACTCAGAACATGCTCGAGATCCACAAATGCTGAGCACGCAGGACACATCTGCTAGTCTGTTTTCAATTAACGTCTTCCCATTACCATAGGGAGAAAAGTAATTTTTAGCTTTTGTTAAATGGACTTTGAAAAATTAAAATCTATTTTTACTTAAGTCAAAAATCATATCTCAAATTGTCCTAATTCAAGACATGTTGAAGATAAAAACTAAGAATGATACTTTTCTATGGTAATGTATAATTATATAGTAATTGGGAATATATGTTCAGACAATAATTGTTTCAATATTTTTATAATAATAAACAGCAGTCTATGGACCAAATTACAAGTCCAAATTTCAGGGGTTCCCAGAGAGAATTAATTCCATAGACAGATCCAAAAAAATGTAACATAATTGTAAGATGATCATTATTCAGGCAGTTAGAAGCAGGAAAACTGGTCTCAGCCTCAGATTATTCCCTTCTAGAGAACAAATAAATGAGGATGAAAAGTTAAAAGTGAACTAACGGAAAATATAATACTCTATCATATCATGTTGTCCAGCTTTACCCTTTTTGTTTTCAAAAAATTACTTTTAAATTAAGATAGTTGCATGGGGGATAGTAGAGGATAGGAAAGGCAGCAGAATACAACAGACACTAGTATAGCAATATGTAAAACCGTGGATGTGTAACCGATGTGATGCTGCAATCTGTATACGGGGTAAAAATGGGAGTTCATAACCCACTTGAATCAAAGTGTGAAATATGATATGTCAAGAACTATGTAATGTTTTGAACAACCAACAATAAAAATTAAAGGAAAAAAATTAAGATAGTTACATTGGAATTTATGGTTACACTGATAGCATGAGTAATCGTATTCCTGAAAGAAAATATTCAGAGTATACACGTCTCATAAGCACAAAGACATCTCAGCTCTTTGCACTTAACTTTGCAAACATGCATAATTGAGCAGAGGGCTGGGGTCGTGGCTCAGCGGTAGAGTGCTCGCCTAGCACATGCGAGGCCCTGGGTTCCATCCTCAGCACCACATATAAATAAATTTTAAAAAAGGAAAAAATAATTGAGCACAAACTACATGCAGGACAGTGTGCTAGGTTCTATGGGGCTACCAAGATGAATATAATGTCTTTTGTTCCTCCAAGGAGATAAGGAGAACCTACAAATAACTAGACAAAGCTATAGACAACTAAAACTAAAAGAACCACAGAGCAAAGACTCCTTCTGGTTAGAAGCACCAGGGGGGGTTTCAAGGAATAAGGACAAGTTGAAATCACAATTGAGCAAGACTTGAACAAGTTGAGTAGAGAAGAGCATGCTAAGAAGAAAACACAGTTGAGTGGAGGTTGAGGGAGGCAAGGGGAGAGTGTGGGAAGTAAAGAAACAAGTTACATTTAGGAAATTGTTGAATGGGAATATAAGTGTAAATACATAGATTGGGACCAAGCTCTGGAATAAGATCCATGAGGAGATTGGATTTGATTCTGAGAACAAAAAGAAGTCATTGAAGATTTGGGGAAGAAGAATAACATATATAATAAGAAGAGGTATTTGGGGTTGTCCAATGGAGGGAAAATGAAACAGACGAGCCCAGAGACTGAGCAGGGGGCCACAGAAATCATCTAGGTGGGAGACAGTGGAGAAGGGAATGGACTAGGGAGAATAAGAAAAGGGACTCGAAACACACCTAAGGGGTAACTAGCTGTATGTGTGGGGGCAGAAGGGAGGGAGTGTTTAGAGACATTCCTTTGAAATATCCCTAGGGGCATAGAATTGCTTATTTAAGTGCCATTTGATCTAAATCAAACTATCTTCACCTGATAAATAAATTCAGTGCCTCTCATTTCTGACTTTGGGATATCCAGTAGGAAAAAAACAAGAATTTTGGGATTTTCTGTGGCATCCTTTACCACTAGTTTTTCTGTTTCTCTCAAAAGAAGTGATCAGGGACTGAAAGATTGAAAGATGATTAGTGTCTACAGGGCGTAGTCCCCAGCCTCTGGTTCTGATGGGGTCCCCAGCTTCTCCACTCAGTTTTTTTTAAGAGACAGAGACAGACAATTCTTTAATATTTATTTTTCAGTTTTAGGTGGACACAACGTCTTTTTATTTTATGTGGTGCTGAGGATCGAACCCAGCACCCTGTGCATGCCAGGCAAGCACATTACCGCTTGAGCCACATCCCCAGCCCTTCTCCACTCAGTTCTGTTGGACAAAACCTATGCTAACAGAGACTCTCTCCTGACCAAACTCCAGCCAGGCTCCTTGAGCCTCTTCTGGACTAGGCCTCAATCTTGGATTATAAAGACTCAAACAAACACTTATATAATTTCTAACAGATCAAGGTCACATCTTAGGATGATCCAAGAGTGCCTGCCTAAATAATTTCAAGGCTGACAAAAGGAACATGCTATTTGTTCCAACCACCTGAGGATAGGGCCCTGGGGGTGAATAGGAGCCTAAGTTCCTAAGAATCAGTTAATAAACCCAGCTGATTTGAACATAGACTAACCCCAACCCAGTTCCTGCTTTTTACAATTGTTCACTTTACTGACTCTGCTGAGCTCCCAAGAGGCACTCCTGCCTGAGGATTCTCCCTAAAACACCCAGTCACTTCTGTACAAATAGATGTTGATTTCAGTTTATTCTGGACTCCTTTCTCTATTAGAATAATGTATTAGAGATTAAAACCTATCCTTACCCCTTTGCCAGTATCCTGCTTCATTGACAATGTCCATCTGCAGCTCTGCCTCAGCCTCCCCTGTCTGGTGCCTCAGGCCATCCCAAAGAGCTTCAGAGTTATGAGAGAAAGAAATAGTTCCCCAGCTCTGATGTAAAGAGTTCAAACCTAGGGCTGGGAATATAGCTTCGTTGCTAGAGTGCTTGCCTCATGTGCACAAGGCCCTGGGTTCAATCCCCAGTACCACCACCAAAAAAAAAAAAAAAAAAAAAAGTTCAAATCTAGATGGTTTGATTACAATACATGTCTCTCAAAGAAAAGCATTCTAGAATCTACTTAAAGTTAGCAGGTTATCTTGACTGAAGATTTTTGCAAAGCTCACATACCCTGTGAATTTCCAAAAGGAAGTTGATGTAGAATATAGTATTTCCTAAATTTAAGTACAAAACGCTTTTTTTTTTCCTAATGATTTCTTAAAGGTCTATGTATGGATTGAAAAACTGTTAGGAAACACTGTAAAATGGTTCCACATCACTGGGGATGTGGCCCACTGGTAGAGTATTTGTCTAGCATTATTTGAGGCCCTGGGTTTTATCCCTAGTGGGGAGGGAAGGAGACAGAGAAAGGGAGGAAGAAAATGGATAAAGAGAGTGGGAAGGAAGGGAAATTGCTGGCCCACATCACCACTTCTTCCATCTATCCCACATTTTCTCATTTTCCATTTATCTGAAACTCTGAAGGTCCCTCTCCAGCAAAACAATTAGGTTGATTTGTACACTTCTCACCATCCCTTTTATATCACTTTTATAAGCCCAAGTTAACCAACCTTTAGCTTCAATTGACTTTCCTAACAGAAACCTTGTTCTACAAATTGTCCTCTGTAAACAAGAACATATTTAGAAAGATGTACATAGCATGCATTTATGAACAGCAAGTTTTACACTAAAGCTGAATTCATCTCAAGACCATCAGCTTTGACTGCGTGAGTAAAGAAAGTAAGCCAAATGTTAAAAAAAAAAAATCACTGGAAGCAAAAACTTAAAATAATCTAGGGGTAGGTTAAAACATAGACTTTATACCTTTGATGTAACAATAGGAAAATGGGAACCTGAAAATGCAATTCAAGCATGTTATTTAGTAAGTTGGTATTGAGAAACCAAGCCGTAGACCTCCTTACCAGGCAGCAAACATGTTTTTTCCTGAAACCAGACTATAAATGAATAGTGTGAATAAAATAAAAGCATTTAGTGAGTCTCAGTGTCTCTCTCTCTCTCTCTCTCTCTCTCTCTCTCTCTCTCTCTCTCTCTTTCTCTCCCCCCCCCCATCACCACCTCTCTTTCTCTCTCGGATTTTCTGCTTCATTGAGGAACCTAGTCAAATATTTTTGAAACATTATAAATATCATCTTGGTTCGGACATAAAGTTTCCTGGTTACATGTCATAAAAACAAACTTTTGACTCAAATCATCATTGTGATTGCCAATGTGTTTAGGGCAAAGCTTTGTTTACAAAAGAGCCATAATTTGAGCCTAAATTATGTATTGAAGTCATTTGCCTGTTTTTGTTAGAAACTATGTGAAACTTGGAGTTGAGGGTTAGGGGTTAGAATCTGCATCAGAGTTTGTTTTCCCACAGCACTCTGTATTAGTCAGTTTTTCATTACTGTAACCAAAATACCTGACATAAACAACTTAAAGGAGGAAAAGTTTATTCAGGGATTTAAGTCATCTGAGTTATACATTTCAAAAAAAATCACTCAAGGTGCTGACTGAAGAATGAATTGAAGGGGAAAAGAGCAGACAAAGACTAATTAGAAAGTTTATGCAGAAATTGAAATGAGAGCTAGATACATATATTTTTGGGGAGAAAGAGTGGAGGGAGTAAGAAGTGGTTGGATGAGAAAAATAAATGTCAAAGGAAGATCAAAAAATGTGTTGGTAGGTTGGATATGGGTGTTGAGGAACAGAGGAACCAGGGAAAACTCCTGTACCTCAGGTCTTAGATGTGAATGGTAGGACCATTACCTAATGGAGAAATCAGAGAAGGAGCATTTTTGCAAATTGGGGTGAGAAGCCAATAGTGGGAGGATAAATCTATTAGGATAAAGTTCAAGCATCATATAGGGAAACAGTACTCATCTAGAACTTACAGAATAGCTGAGCGAAGGGCTATCAATATAACTTGGAAGTCAATAGTATATAAAGGGTATAGGGAATCCACAGGGTTGGATGAGTTCAATGAAATCTATCAATTTATAGTCATTAGCTGTCCTTTGCCCAGAAACACTGAAGTACATAATCCTCAATGGGATTGTTTGTACACCTTAGAAAAATTTTTGTATCCATTTCATGACTCTTAAAAATGAAACTTTAAGGAGCATTTAGAAAAAATGGGGTAGAAGTGAAGAAAGAAAGATCTTCAGGAACTCATATCATCCTCATGGAGGCAACAGAGTATACTATCTACAACAAAGAACTGCAACCAAAGTTGGGGGAATTTTCCAACCAGTGTGACTCAGGTGAAATTCTCCTGGAAGCAGCAATAACAGCAATGGCCAAGGAAACAATACCAGAAATATAGAGCAGATTCCCCCAGAGCCTCTGCCTCTGCCAGTCTCTTAGCCCCTGGGTTCCACGGACCTCCTTCACCCACACCCTTGGGAATTTTCAGCAGAACTTATTCTCCTCAACCACAGTCAAACCTGGGAGGCCACAGATCAAGGACACCAGCAGGGATTCTAGAAACCTCAGCTCCAGCCTTGACTATGGACTTCATGTCAGAACCTGAATGTTTCCCTGGATACAAAGGGAATCCTCATCCTCAAACCCCCTTTAGTGATCTCTATTTCTGTATCTACTGCTCACTGTCAAGGTGGGGCTGATTGTCTGAAGAAGGATATCACACCATGGGGACATCTCTGAATTCATAGAAAAGCCAGTTCACTGAAATATCCTGCTGATCACTCACAGGGAACCATGAAAAACTCTAGGACAACAGCACATATTTATGAAACTCATTTATGTTGTTGACCAAAGCTATAATTCACTCACTTTTATCTCTGTAGAGATAAAATTCAACAGAGAGAAATTCTGTTCTCCATCTTTAACATGTATAGAATCATCCAAAGTGTTGTTAAAATGGTGCGGAAGTGCAACCCGAGAACTGCATCTCCAACAGGTTCATAGGTGATGCTGACGCTGATGCTTCCAATCCACAGTCCATGCTTTGACAGTGACTTCTGTAGAATGAGTATTCCACATTGTGTGACGTGAAAAACTTTTTATTTATTCCTCTTTCTGTGATGGACATCCGGGTTGTTTTCATCTGGGGGCTGTTATAGATAATGATTCTATGACTATCCTCACACATGTTATTTGGTTCACACATGTGACATTTTTGCTGGGTCCTCTGGGTTATAGAAGTGTGTATGATCAGATTTGGCAGACATAGCCAGCGAGTGTTCCCAAGTAATTTTTGCTTCCATGAGCGACAATATTTGAGTTTCTGTAACTTGAGATCCCTACCAACAGTTAGGCTTGTGCAGCCATTAAGTTTCTGCCAATCTGGTGACTATGTGTGGTTCTTGTTGTGATTTTAATTTTCATTTCCCTGATGACTAATGAGGTGGAGGTCTTTTACCATGTTTATAGGACATTAAGATTTCTTTCATATCTCTAATTGATTTGAATGAGCTCTTTATACATTTTAGATACTAGATCTTTGTCAGTTATATGTGTTGCCAACATTTTCCTCCATTGTGTCTTTTCACTCTTTATAGTATCATAGCATTTCTTGATTCTAATAGAGCCTATTTCAATGTTTCACAAACTCTGTAGTAAGGGACCATCTCTCCTACACACAAATCAATTGAGGATGGATATTTTTGAAAATATAATAAAATGACTTGATATAACATGAGATTTTTGAAAGGCATTCAAAAATGCTTAATGTTTTATTATCAAGGAATGCATTTCAGAGACCTATTATCCCCAAACCTCACCCTTATTTCTGAGGATGGTATATTCAAGAATGAAGCAGAACTCAGGGATCAGAGTGATGTTTATGACATCTGCCAATCTCACCAATTAATCTTTAAACAAAAGGACACTAAACTATCAAGTTTTTTCATTGCTGGATAAAGGGCACAATAGACATCCTCACCTCCCCTCCCTACTCTTAAATTTTCTCCTGCTCCACTCTTGAACTTTATTACATTTCTTTCCTCATTCATGAGCCTCCATCCTCTTTGAAGCTAATGAGAGTGAAAGCCATAGTGTGGTGAACACATCTGCACACATTCATGCTTATTAACAAAAAGGAATTTTGAGGGGTTTTAAGTCATATAAAAAGGTCCCCAGAATTTAAAAAAAAAAGTTCGAGTCAAAACATCATGTAGACTAGATGAATAGCATACTCATAGCACAACTTGATTTTAGCAGAGCATGCAAAACCTCCTCTGTAGGATGTAATTATAGATAAAATGGTACAATACGAACAGGAAGATTGCATTGTTAGATCATAAAAGAGAATGTTTGAGCAATATTATTATATAAAAAGAAATTAGCATGTGACAACTGACTTAATTGATGTTTCCTTTATTTTCTTCTGTTAAGAGGACTTTAAAAAATGATTTTGTGCTTCACAGCTGCACTTGCAGTATCTGTCTCATCCAGATTGTGAGCTTCATGAGGACAGGAATTACGTCTTGTTCATTGGCAGTGGGCTTTTCCTAGGCAATCTTTAACAGGTTAAGAAAGTTCCCTTCCATTCTTCATTTGTTGAAAGTTTACCATGAGTGAATGTTTCATTTTTTACATGGTTTTCCTATATTCACTGAAATCATCCTATAGTTTTCTGCTTTTATTAGTGAATGTTATGAAATGCATCAATAGATTTTCTGGTGTTAGAATCATTTTATACCTTCTGGGATAAATCCAATTTGGTCATGATGTATGGTCTCTTTTATATATTGATGAATTTGGTTTGCTAGTTTTATGTTCACTAGTTCATGACCTAATCTGACCTGACTGAAGTCTTCCTTTTTCCTACTGTCTTTATATAGTTTTGATAATGGGGTTAAACCTGCTTCATTAAATGAGTGGGGAAAATTTTGTTCTATTTTATGAAATATTTTGTGTGAAACTAGAACTGCATGTACAGTAATTATTTGCTAGAAGCTGTACATAAAGACTCTTGACCAAAGAATCTCTTTGGAGGAAAGTTTTAAATTACTAATTTCTGTGTTTAACCATTACAAAATAATTGTGTTTTCTATTTTTCATGGGTCAGTTTTGATAAACTTTCTTGTTTCTAGGAATTTGTCCATTTTACCTAAGTTTGTAAAAATGGGACACAGTTACTCATAATAGATTCATATTACCAAGATTCCAGTCTCTACAGCATATGTAGTTATGTTGTTTTTTTCTTTTATTATTGTTTACCTGCGTCTTCTTATTTATTTGATTAATAATAGTGACTTAGCAATATTATTATTTTTATTATCATTATTATTATTCTTTCAAACAAAAAAAGTTGTACTTTTTAATGTTTTTCTATTATCTCTTTACCTTCTATTTCAGTGATGTTTATTTTACATTTAATATTTTCTTTTTGGAGATTGAATTTGTTTTCATTTTTCTAATTTATTTAGCCATTGCATAGGTCATTGCTTAAGTCATTAATTTTTAGTCTTTTTTTCTTTTCTCATATAAGCATTTAAGGCTTTAAATTTCCCTTTACCAAATTCAGCTACAACCTAAGTTCTGATATGTAGCACTTTTTGATGTTGTTCAATTCCAAATATATTTGAGTTTTCATTTTGTTTTCCTCTTTGACACTGGAATTCTTTAGAAGTGTTCCTAGTTTCAAAGAGATACAGCTTTTTAATTATATTTTGATGTTGGTTTTGAACTTAATTTTTATGATAGAGAATATAACCTTATGGTACATATCCTTAAAAATATGCTGACACTTGCTTATATGTTCATGCTGTACGATATAGTAATCAGAGCTACAACAGCTGCCTGAACGTAGTTTAATGAAAAAAGTTCAGTTTAACCATTGCACAGCCACATTTCAATTGCTCAGTGGTCACATGTAGCCAGAGTCTCCTATATTAGACAACAAATATAGAGCATTTCCATCACTGCAGAAAATTAAAAATATATGCCATTTATTTGTTATGGTCCTGGAAAAGATTGGAGATTCTGCAGCTGTAAGATATAGCAGTTATTGTGCATAAATAATACCAAGCTTTTTTAATGGTGTTGAATCATCTATATCCTCACTGAAAGGTAAATCTGCTCTATCTGTTATAGAGAAAAGTGTGTTAAAATCCCTACTATGGTGATGAACTTATTAATTTTTCCATGTAGAACTGTCAATTTTTGTTTTATATGTTTTGAGATTACATTAAAGAGACATGCAAAATTAGAATTGTAACATCTTCCTTATCAATCAAACTTTATTATTATGTTTTGATTAGCTTTGTCTCTACTAATGCTTCTTATGTTAAAAACCTATTGTTTCTGATATGGTCACACCTATATATGGTTAATAATTACCTGGAATATCTTTTTCCATTATTTTGCTTTCAACATTTTATTTTATATTAAGTATGTCTCTTATAAGCAAAATATGACTGTTAATATTAATTAAAGATGGGGTAATTTGTAATTATGGCTCATGTATATCCCCTGTATATGTGGCCTAATAGAGTCACTCATTTAATGAAGACCTTTTAACTAAGGTCTAAAAGTTCAGGAGTTGAAAAGTCTCCCTATAACTAGAAAAAGACAGCTCAACCTGAGATAATATTTACATAGACTAAGTATATAAATAAGTTCAAAACGTTTTAGGGAAATTCCAGGACAATATATTTTTAATATGTATGTGCACTGCCCTCCATAATTACTAAAAGTTTCCATGTGTATTACTTCCTGAGCAAAGTGCAATCATGATCCATGATGTACAGGTGGAAAAATATGTGTCTTTTAGTATAAATTACCCAAGTTGTCAAAGCATAAGTAAAAGACTGCAATAGTCAGGGCTCTTCATAGGCAAAGAACATATATAATAAATATAAGAGGATATTTATTATATTGGCTTCACGATCAGAGGTTGAATAGTCTTATAATATCTGTCTACAAACTAGAGAGCCATGTAAGCCAGTAGCTTTTCAGTCCCAAAAGCTAGAAGCCTTAGAATAAGAGGGACCAACAATAGAGCCCCAGACCAAGGCTGCAGGTCTGCAAGCCCCGTGGAAAGTTGCTGGTACACACATACATATTCCAAAGCTCTAGAATCTGGAATCTAACATCCACAGGCCACAGCAACTATCACACTGACTCAAGAAGGGCAGAATATGTGCAAGCTTCCCCCTTCTTCCACTTTTTCATTCTGTCCTGACCCCCAGCTTATTGGACAGTGCCGTTCACATTCAGGGCAGGTCTTCCCCTCTCAATTCAGTGACTCACATTCCAGTTTTCTCTGGAAATACCCTCTGACACTCCAAGAAGTGTGCTTTACCAATTTTCCATGTGTTTCTCACTCCCTCCAATCAAGTTGACGCCCAAGATTGACCATCACAGATCTAAAACTTGAGTATAGATCTAGTTGCCCGCCATACCAGCACTCACTTAACCATTGTTAAGAGTGGCTAGTTATTCTGAGGTTATGGCTTTAGATATGTGGGAAATCATGGACAATCATGATATTCTTCTCCTCAGCCTCTCCTCCTTCCTGTCTGCACTTAGACTCCTGAATAGAAACTTTTTCTTTCTACCATCTCTAGTAGACAGAATAATGCACCCGCCCAAAGATGTCTATGCCCTAAATCTTTGAATACATCACCCAACATGGCAAAAGAGAATTAGGTTACAGATGCAATTGAAGTGCTAATTAAATGATTTGGAGATGAGGAGAGTAGTCTGAATTACCCAAGTGGGCCCAACCTGATCATAAAGTGGACGAGAAGAGGCAGAAGAGAAAGCTGCTTAAATAGAAGTTTGAAAAGATTCATTACTGGCTTTGTAGATGGAGGAAAAAGCTATCAATCAAAAAATTCAGGGAACTTCCAAAATCTGGAAAAGTCAAGGAAATAGATTCTCCCCCTGAAGCCTCCAGAAAGAAACACAGCCCTGCTGACAACATTGATTTTAGCCCAGTGTCAGATTTATGACCTACATAACTGTAAGATAACAAATTTGTGTCCTTTTAAGCCACAATTCAAGCCATAATCAGAAAATTAATAGTCTTAATTCTGATGTTCTTACTCCCACTGACTTGCAAACTTCATTTTTCTGGGAAAATTTTTAAGATTTTAAAAAATTATCTACAAACTGGTTTTTCCCAAATCAGAATCTTCAGCCTGACATTCTCCTCAAACTTCAGATTCCTGTATCTAACTGCTCACTGGATGTGTTCTCCTCCCTGTCCCATGTTCTCACATACTCAGTACATCTAAACAGAAACCACCTTCTCTCTTAGTCTATTGTGTGCTGCTATAACTTAATACCACAGAGTGGGCAGTTTATAAAGAACACTGTTTTGTTTCTCACAGTCCAGAGGCTGAGACATCTAAGCGACAAGTTTCCAGCAGATTCAGTCTCTGGTTGCATGATGGTGCCTTGCTAACTGAGACCTCTGGAGAAGAGGAATGGTTGGCAAGAGTAAGTACAGTCCCACAAACCCACAGGGGCATTAATCCATTCATGACGGTGGAGGCCTCATGAGCTAAATGTCTCCAGAAGGGCACACTTCTCAAAACTGTTGCATTGAAAATTAATGCCCTGAATCTTTGAATACATCACCCAACATGGCAACAGAGAATTAGGTTACAGATGCAATTGAAGTTGCTAATGAAACGATTTAAATTGTGGGAAACACATTCAGATAACAGCATCTTTAGGCTCCCCAACCCTGCTCCTCCCCCATACATTCTCTTCCATCTATCTAAATGCTGATGCCAGAAACTCAAAAGTCACCATTCACTGACTCTTCTATTCTTCCTGTCTTCCTCCACTCAGTTGATCACCACATGCTTTTGATGTTACTTCCCAAATTAATTTTTCCTCTACTGCCTATCCCAACCATTTTACCATTATCTTAGTTCTCAGACTCATTATTTTTATTGTAACCATCTCTCCTATCTCTCGTCTGCTCTCTTTGCTTCTCAGCTCATTCTCCTGAAATTCAAGGTTCAAAGAGTTGAAAATGAAATATACTTAGGGTCTAAATCTAACAATATCAGTCTCCTACTTCAAAATGCCACACTTAAGATTTTTTTCCACAGGGATTTCATGCAAGACGCTTCCTGACCTGGCCTCCCACACTCTCTCCCTGACCATCTCTTACTATTCCCTGCAATCCCTTTCCCCTGATCTTCACTTTTCCACTGTGTAAAATGCTATGTATCATATTAGAGTTATGAAAGCAATTGTGTAAACAGAATCTCATTTCTCAAAATAACTAACACAAGAGGTAGAAAAGTTTATTATTATTATTCACATTTTACAAGTTAAAAAGCTGAAGTTAGGTGACTGTTGAAAGTTGTTCAGCTAGAGAGACGTGGATGAAGAAGACAAGAATCCCCATGTCTTTGAACACATCGGCTAGTGCTTCTTCTAATTGCTTCAAATTGACAATAAAGAGAGGGTATCTCTACCAGTAAGAATATGAAGGTGAGGAATGAAGATCAGGTGAATGAAAACAAGACATAGAAGACACTTAAGGCTTGTTTTGTTTTGTTTTGTTTTTTGATATGCTGTGCATATTCCCCTGATGTCTAATTCCAAATGTTCCTTCTCCCTTGCCTGATGTCCAAACTCCAGATGTCTTAAAATACAGATGCTACTGCAGCCCTTTCAGCCCCTTAAATGTGAAAATTGTCCCTGAACTCTCAAGTTTCAAAAACAATAGTACCTCTGATGGTGTAATCAGAAGGTAGGTGGGGGAGGGTATATAAGACATCATATGATAAGAACAATTGCAACAAATGTGCTGCTACCAAGTTCTTCCTGGAAGAGCCTCTACTAGAAAATACAGTCTCCTTTGTTCTACTTCTTCTTCCAGGATAAAAAGGTAGAACACATTAGTAAATGGTCCAGCTGTACAAGAAAAAAATATTCATGAAATGACATGGCCAAGTGCTCCTATCACGGTTTCCTGGTCAACCCTCGTCCGCCCTGGGAATTCCCAACTCTTGTATACTTTGAATCATGAATTCCTCTCCAAGGCTTCTGCTCTTCCTTCCTCCTTCCTCCTGCTAAACTTAAAGCCTTGAATTTTCTAAAAGCAGCAAGTGTTTAATTCCCAAAGTCTTGCCCATCCCTTCATCATGCACAGTACAACTACATAACAGGGCACCTCCCATCTCATCTACCAGAAAGCAGTCACCACCCCCACGCCTCCAGGGCTATGTCACAGCAATCTTGAGCTCCCTCTCCCTGCCTTCTAAGCCAGACTCATACCTGAAGGCCACATGTCACTTCCCTACTCGTGAGACTCAAGCAGTCCTTCCTCTGTTTGGGTTTCATGGTTTTCCTATGTGAACCACTGCTGGAAGCTCATCTTCCAGGCACAAATCTAAGAGGCAGTCAGGCAGCTCTAAAGAGGTTGCTGAAGAAAGTTAACTCTGCATAGTTTGTATGTCTCTCATCAGACCCTGCACCTCAGCAAAGATTCCCTCTCCTCAGGGAGGTGTCTCCTTGGAGAACCAGAAAGGCTAAGTTATCAAATTGAGATGCCATCAATCCTGCCTCTCCCTGAGGCAGTCACAGGCAGTCTGCCCCTCTCTCACCCACTCTCTTCTTTGTCCCCAGGGGACTGGATTCGACTGTGGATCCAGTCAGGGTCTCAGTGAGTGCTCAGGAATAGCCTGAAGTGGTGATCGTCATCTCACATTTCTGGAGCCCTATGATAAGGGTGTTTGAATCCTGGGAAGAAGTTGCTGGAATCTGAAACATAAAAAGTATCATATTTGACAGGTTTAGTAAAGATCTCATCACACCGAGGTCTTCTAGAATCTACCTTCGAGTGCCCCCTAACTCATCCTTTCCCACTTCTCTCATTAACTAGAAGCAGGGATGGCTTGAAGCTGGAGAGTATTCATCAGAGGAGCCCTTGCTGAGATCTAAATTTAGTTGAAAGAGGACAAAACAGGGAAAAAAAACTGGTCACAGAGAATTTGTTACAAGAAGGCACTGTGGACTGTTTGATCTCCTACATATGGCTGACTAGCCTTCCGTCTTCAGCGTCCATCCTTAATTCTGCCTGCATCTCTGACTCCATTGAGACCAAATACTACCTCCTTACTCTCCAACATTGTTGGTGGGACTTCAGACTAGTACAACCACTTTGGAAAGCAGTATGGAGATTCTTCAAAAGAACTAGGGATGGAACCACCATCATGACCCAGCTACCCTATTCCTTGGTATTTTCTCCAAAGAACTAAAATCAGCATACTATAGCCATACAGCTACCTCAATGTTTATAGTAGCACAAAAATTCACAGTAGCTAAATTATGAAGTCAACTCGGTTGCCTGTCAATAAATGAATGGATTAAGAAATTGTGGTGTATATACAAAATAGAGTTCTACTCAGCCGTAAGAAGAATACAATTATGGCATTTGCTGGTAAATGGATGGAAATGGAGAACATCATACTAAGTGAAATAAGCCAGGCTCAGAAAAATGTCAAAGATTTTCTCTAATATGTGGGCATTAGAGTAAAGAAAAGGAGGAAGGAAGAATAAGATATAATGGATACCAAGAAGATCAGTAGTGTAGAAGAAGTTCGAGGGGCAGAGGAGAGAGACGGGAAAGGGGAGGCAATGTGCAATGGATTCTTTAAAATTCATGTTGTGTGCATATATAAACATATCATAGAGAATTTCACCTCCGTGTATAAGTAAAAAGAACTAATCAAATACAAATAAATAGATGAGCAAAAGAAAATCTAGCAGAGTAGAGCAAGGAGACTGGGAGGGGAGGGAAGACAGGAAGAAAAAGGAATTAGAAAAAAGGGGAGAATCATGAACTGAAATCAAATTGTCCACATGTATGATTTTGTCAGGATGAGCCCAGATACCATGTATAACTATAAAGCTCTAATTTAAAAAAAATAATGCTACCTCCTTCCACCCAGCTACAAATTATATTATCTCTGCATCCATCCTCCATCTTTAATCCAGTCATTCCTCTCTTTCAGTACTATTCCTATACCTGTGCTTTTGATATCATTTCCCCTGCCTTCTTGGGAGTGTATCAGTCCATTTTTCATTATTCTAATAAAATACCTGAGGCTGGATACCTTTATAAAGGACAGAGGCTTATATAGTTAGCAGATTCAAGGACATCACTTGACTTTGGTAAGAATCTTATAATGGATGGTAGAAATACATGTGAGAAAAAGAGATCACATTGTAAAATAGCCATGGAAGTTGGGTGGATTCAGTCTTGCTCTTTTATAAAAACCTTCTCTTGAGAACTACCCATGAGTCCCACAAGGACTCCTTAATGCATTCAGCGAACATACCTCAATTAATCTAATAATAGCTCATTAGGGTCATCCCTTAAAAGTTTCATACCATTTCCCAATACCACCAACTGGGATCAAGTTTCTAACATACACACTGTGGGGTACAAATTGCATCTGAATCATAGCAGGAGCCTTTTTCATCAGTCTTTACCTCTCTGCCTTATATCTGAAATCTATTCCTCTTCTGGAATTTTCATCTCAATAAATAAATAAGCCTATTTCTTCTGTTTTTGTTGTTGTCGTTGTTTGTTTGTTTTTAATCCTACCTCAATTCTGTGCAGCAGACAGTCTACTGGTCCTGTAAACACATACACTTCTAATTCCTGGAATTTGGGAACATTACTTCATATGGCAAAAGGATCTTTGTGGGTGTAATTAAATTAGGGATCTTCCAATGAAGCGATTATCCTGGATTGGACTGGACCCATGTACTCTGGATGGGACTAACGAACTCAAAGATAAAAATATGATCACATGATCATATTATCATCTAAAAAGATGCTGAAAAAGCATTTGATAAAATATAGCAACCCTTCATTTTCAAAACGCTAGAAAAACTGGGACTAACAGGAACATACCTCAACATTGTAAAGGCTATCTATGCTAAGCCCCAAGCGAACATCCTTCTAAATGGACAAAAATTGAAAGCATTCCCTCTAAAAACTGGAACAAAACAGAGATGCCCTCTTTCACCACTTCTATTTAACATAGTTCTTGAAACTCTAGCCAGAGCAATCAGACAGACAAAAGAAATTAAAGGGATATAGATAGGAAAAGAAGAACTCAAATTATCACTATTTGCAGATGATCTGATTCTATACCTAGAAGACCCAAAACATTCCACCAGAAAACTTCTAGAACTAATAAATGAATTGAGCAAAGTAGCTGGATATAAAATCAACATGCATAAATCAAAGGCATTTCTGCACATCAATGACAAATCTGTTGAAAGAGAAAGTAGGAAAACCACTCCATTTGGAATAGCCTCAAAAAAAATATTTAGAAATAAACTTAACAAAAGAGGTGAAAGACATCTACAATGAAAACTACAACATGCTAAAGAAAGAAATTAAAGAAGACCTTAGAAGATGGAAAGATCTACCTTGTTCTTGGGTAGGCAGAATTAATATTGTCAAAATGACCATACTACCAAAAGCACTATACAGATTCAATGTAATCCCAATCAAAATCCCAATGAAATTCCTCATAGAAATAGAAAAGGCAGTCATGAAATTCCTCTGGAAAAATAACAGACCCAGAATAGCCAAAGCAATCCTTAGCAATAAGAGTGAAGCTGGTGGCATTACTATTCCAGACCTAAAACTATACTACAGAGCAATAGTAACAAAAACAGCATGGTATTGGCACCAAAATAGACCTATAGACCAATGGTACAGAATAAAGGACACAGAGTCTAACCCACATAATTACAGTTTTCTTGTATTAGACAGGCTACAAAAAATGTACATTAGAGAAAAATAGCTTATTCAACAAATGGTGCTGGGAAAACTGGAAATCCACATGTAACAAAATGAAATTAAACTTCTATCTCTCACAAGGCACAAAACTCAACTCAAAGTGGATCAAGGACCTAGGAATTAAACCAGAGACCTTGCACCTAATGGAAGAAAAGGTAGGCCCAAATCTCCATCATGTCAGATTAGGCCCCAACTTTCTTAATAAGACTCCCATAGTGCAAGAATTAAAACCAAGAATCAATAAATGGGATGGATTCAAACAAAAAGCTTCTTAGCA
This sequence comes from Marmota marmota marmota, assembly GCF_001458135.2. Classification (NCBI taxonomy): domain Eukaryota; kingdom Metazoa; phylum Chordata; class Mammalia; order Rodentia; family Sciuridae; genus Marmota; species Marmota marmota. The sequence goes on from NW_026000196.1 coordinate 1,925,756, forward strand.
AAAGAAACAATCAATGAGGTGAATAGAGAGCCTACGGAATGGGAGCAAATCTTTACTACAAGCACATCATATAGAGCACTAATCTCTAGGGTATATAAAGCACTCAAAAAAAACTTAACACACACAAAAAAACAAATTACCTAATCAATAAATAGGCTATGGAGATGAATGGACACTTCTCAGAAGAGGACATACAATCAGTCAACAAACATATGAAAAAATGTTCAGCATCTCTAGCAATTAGAGAAATGCAAATCAAAACTAAGATTTCATCTCACTCCAGTCAGAATGGCAGTTATCAAGAAAACAAGCAACAATAAGTGTTGGCGAGGATGTGGGGACAAAGGCACACTCATACATTGCTGATGGGACTGTAAATTGTGCAATCACTCTGGAAAGCAGTATGGAGATTCCTTAGAAAACTTGGAATGGGACCACCATTTGACCCAGCTATCCCACTCCTCAGTTTATACCTAAAGGACTTAAAATCTGCATACTACAGTGGTGCAACCACATCAATGTTTATAGCAGCACAATTCACAATAGCTAAATTGTGGAACCAACACAGATGCCCTTCAGTAGAAGAAAGGATAGAGAAACTTTGGTATATATACACAATGGAACATTACTCAGCATTAAGAGAGAATAAAATCATGGCATTTACAGGTAAAATGGATGGAGTTGGCGAATATAATGCTAAGTGAAGTTAGCCAATCCCAAAAAGCCAAAGGCCGAATGTTTTCTTTGATGTGAGGATGCTGACTCATAATGGCGATGGCAGGGAGCATGGGAAGAATGGAGGAACTTTAGATAGGGCAAAGGGGAGGGAGGGGAAAGGAGGGGGCAAAGGGATAGGTATGAAGGTGGAATGAGTTAGACATCATTACCCTAAGTACATGTATGAAGACACAAATGGTGTGAAAATACTTTGTGTACAATCAGTGACTTGAAAAATTGTGTTTTATATGTGCAATATGAAATGAAATTCATTCTGCTATCATGTATAACAAATTAGAATTAATAAATAATGTGATTTTTAAAAATGTAATCACAAGGGTTCTTAGTAAAGAGAGAGGTGGGAGAGGTAGGGTCACACAAGGAACTGTGACAACAGAAATGCAAAACAAAGTGATGTCACTGCTGGAAGAGGACCATGAGCCATGGATACAGATGGCCTCTACAGGTGGAAAAGGCAAGGGACAGATTCTCCTCTAGAGCCTTCAAAACGAACACAACCCTACCAACACCTTAAATTTAGCCCCATCAGACTTTTTAAAACTTAATAACTTCCCCAATTATAAGACAATCATTTTTTATTATTTCAAACTGCTCTTTATATAATATGTTACAGCAGCAATGGGACACTAATACACCCTGCATCCTTCTTGAGCTAATCTTCAAAGAAGTTTCTCCAAGCAGCAGACTTCGGCATGATCTGCATGAGATAGCCACCCCCGACCCCCAACAGCACCATGCATGGAAGTTAAGAAATGCAGAGCACGTTTCAAGTGCCAGGCCACTATGTGGATACCAAATCACTTAAATTCAGACTGATTTTCCGATCTTCAGCTTTTTCATGCCAGTTTTGTCTGCCATGTCTCTCTCCTCTCTCGTTCCCTTTGTGTTACCGCTCACCTCTGTTGTGTGCCCCGGTGCCACATGGCAGGCTTGACACCAATATGCTTCTGCTTATCCTCCACCCTGAAAAAAGTATCTTTGTCCCTCCAAATTTCTTACTATCTGATACTGAACTTCAGTGCATCCTTCAGTCACCAGCCTTCTGAGTGTACTGTTCCCCAGCTGCTTGTATTCAGAGTTGTGGAGAAGTTGGAAAGTGCTGCTTGCTTCTAATCTGCCATTCTGGGTCCTTGATGAATCAATCTACAGAGATACTTCTCATGCAAACTTCCTTACCATCCTGACTTCTCTTCCTATTACCTTCTTAAATCACTGAGTGCAGATTACATCCAATTTTCCTACCATCTCTCACTCTAGAACATCCCCCTCTCTAGAATTTCACCTCTTTGTCTCTTTCTCAAATAACAATTCCAGAACATGATCCAAAAGATTTTTCTCTTAGAAACTATTGCCTCTGGCTTTGGTTGCCGTGAGCCTTGTCTCTTCATGAATGGCAGACCCTCCACTGCTCTTGCAGGTCTTTGTAGTTGGAAACATTTTCATGGGTGAATTTCTTGGAAGAACAGGGGGCATGGAAACACTTGGTAAAGGGTATTTTCTCCTTACTGTGCCCTTTCAAATCCCTCTATGCCCTCCATCAGCTCTGGTTCCTCACTGTGCACAAAATCCTTGTCCTACCACTGAACCAGCATGTCCCCTAAACAAAGTCGTCTAGTTTACTGAGCATCCTCCAGCTTCCTGTTGCCTACTGGAATCCTGCGTATTTCCCAAACACTGCCCAATAATTTCAAAATGCAGGAGAAGTCCTAGATCCTCCTTTCTCCAGAGTTGAGGTGTCCCTCTGAGCTCATCCTGGCCTCGAGGTCAGCTGTTCTATTTTCCAAGTGCACCTTCTCCTGAGCCATCAGGTGGATGAGGGAGATGGTACATTGAAATGTCCTGAAGGTCACTAAATAGAGACTGCTACCAAAGAGACCCAAATACCTCTCTTTATTATTTGCTGTATCCGATGGAAGGTTCTGAGTGAATTCTCTTCCGATATTGCCCCCGTGTTGAGGAGAACTGGCTGCCTCTTGTGTCTGCCTCAGCGACTGTTGTCTCTGCATGGCCTAATTTCTTCTTACACATATCATTTTTGGCATCGAGTTTTCTCAGCTTGGCTGACACTTGATGCTACCACATCTCCAATATTTTTTCTTATAATTGGGCTCCAAGGCTCTGAGACAGAGCCTTAACTCCAATTCCTCCTTGCAGAGGACTTGTCAGCTAAAACTGTCCCTTACCCCACACTAACATGCTCCAGAATTGTCCCCTGGGTGGGAGCAAGGAGCAGCTGGTCAGGCAACAGGAACCACACTCCCTGCTACTTCAAGTCAAGCCTCTTTTCTTTCTCTTTCTTGAAGATAAGCTTCCATGTCTCTATTTAGTGACATGGAAGATAAGCTTCTGTCACTACCTCTTCCTCAAAAAAACTGATGAGGCTAGCAAAACAAAAAAAATAGCAACCAATAAATAAGAACAAGTTTTAGCATATTAAATATATGATTGCCAAATTTTTTTAAAAAATTTTCAATAAAAGGGTGGGAAAGTAAAGGTGAAGGACTTGTAATAGTTGAATGCCTCAAGCCTAGAAGCTCAAACAATTAAAATTTACATTTCAGAATGCTGTTTTAGAACAGAATGAAACCTATTTAAACGTGAAAGAAAATTTCCCCTAAAGGGAAACATTGATCTTCAAACTAAAAATCCCTACAAAGTGCTGGGGCAGGATGACTGAGAACTGATCCCCACCCAAACACGTCATTGTGACATTACAGAAGACCAAAAAGGAAGCAGTCTTAAGCCTTCTAGATTCTAGAGAAAGAAAACCACTTGAAAAGAAATCAGAATTAAATACAAGAGTTCCAATGGGATACTGGATGGCATATGACAGTGGAACATCTGTTCTCTCAATGGAACAGTGTTTATATTCCACTTAACTGATTGGTCAGAAGAGCTGAGGTCCAGAGAACTGCAGCTCTGACCCAAGCACAGCAATAAAAGGAGCCCCCATTATAACACTAACATAACGGGCCTACAGAGAAAGCAGTGCAGATTGCAAAGGGCTGGTAAAATAAATTTGCATTATAAACTCAATTCTCTCACATCTATTGCATACCTATTATGCAGCAGGCGAGGCACAGAGGACATGGTGATAAGAGAGACAGTCTTCCCTGCTCTTCTGCAGCTTACAGTCCAGCCCCAAAGGTACCAGCTAGGGTTGATCACGGATGCATAGGAGAGCTGCTCTCTGGCTCTACCCCAAGACTGTAGCTCCTTGTCAGCTGGGCAAAGCCATATGTGACTCAGATGCTCTCAGCTGCTGGCCATTCAGCAGGGAAGGGATCCCAGGGATGGATTCCCCTTCTGTCCCAAGACGTATCCTTCTGCGTTCCAAACCAATATGTGTTTCCTTATACCCTTTCCACTCTCCTGCTCTTTGGGAGGGGAGTTACCAGCAAGTCATCAGTGCCCTCCTTGAGCCTGGCCCACTCACTTTACCCTACATTTGGCAGAAACTCTTCCAAATTATGGCCTCTAGAGGACCTCTTCCCTGAGGCAGGCTTCCCCCCCATTTTATAGCATTTTGACTTTTAATCAAAATGGAATAGGAGTGGAGTAAAATGGAGAAAGTTATTCAATGTATATGATAAAGCTGCCATTTCACCCAGAATTAAGATGAGCTGAAAGATGAAAGAGAAAGAAAGAAAATTGGAAGTTAATTGCTACTTAATAGCAGAATAAGAAACAGAATGGCTTGATTTGCTTATTATCAGTCTTCCCTGAATCACAAAATAGGATAAAACTTTGTATTTTTTCTATGCTGAATAAAGTGTGACATTAGGAGGCTCTGGTAATTAAATTTAATTGGAACCAGATTTATAAAACAGGCTGTGAGTTGTTGAGGACAAGGACTCTGTCCTATTCACCTTTGCCTCCAAGTAAATGCTAGCTATTATTGCTGCCGTTGATGTTGTTATCTAATTACGTGTAACAGAATATAGAAGTAATTGCCTCCAAGAATGAACAAAACGGGATTTTCCTTTTATTGATAAATGGAAGATTTGTCTAAGCTAATCATGACTGAACAAAAAAGAACATGTACCTCTTTTTAAAGAATAGCATCATACAGTAGAATTTATATTTAAACACTGGAATAATGTTTTTTTAAGGCTCTTATAAGAATCCGTCTTCAAGAAAACTGTTTCTTTCCCTTTTAGTAGGACAGCCAGCATCCTACTGATCTACAATAAAATGAAACTGCACTTTCTAAACACATTTACCTTCCCCCCATACTAACGACCACCTCCACCAAGACAAGTGAGTGTTTTGTCAGAAAAGCCAGAAGCCAGTCCACAAGGTCACCAACCGTGTGTCCAGAGCACCAAGGGGGAAAGGGGGGAAACACCACACCATGATGGGGAAAGACCGTGTAGGAGAAGTAAGGAGAAAGGCCAGGAGGACAGAAAAAGTGGAAGGTCAAGGAAAAATATGAACAACACAAGGAAAAGGAGAAGATATTAAGAAAGACACTGCATCTTGGAAAAAGAAAAAGGAGAGCAAGAGTAGGGAGAGGAAGCGGCAGAAAACTTGAGAGAGATATGTGAGGACCAGGGCTAGGGTCTTCAAATGATAGCTAGCACCACCCTCCACACTGGTGAGAGCAACAGGGAAGATGGAGAAGGTTCATGGGGGGAGAAAAATAGACAATTTCATTCTCTTTCCCAGGTAAGAACTTACCTTGGTGCAGCAACAGTGTTATGACATTCATTGTCACCCATGTGAGCAGGCATCATAAATGTCCAACAGAGGACAGAACAGGGTAAGACAAACGGATAGAAAACTAGCATTTCCTGAGCAGCTGTTACTGGCCACACCTGTGTGGGCACCTTGTACATATTACTGTATTAAATCCTTATAACCGGTCTGTGAGAGAGGGATTACTTATCCCTCAGCTATGGATTGGAAAAATAAATCTAAAGGAGATTAAATCCTTTCCTTCATGCTTGAACATAAAGTGATGTTTTTGTGTGGTCTTAAAAGTCCTTGATCCTAACAAGAATGAGACCTGAAGAATTTACACAGTGCTTTCAAAGTCTGAACACAGCTTGACAAGTCTTCTTTCATTTGTTTTAAACACTTACCTGGTAAAATTATCAGGTCATTTATTAACACTCTAATGGGACAAATGAATAAACTGGAGTACAAGTCATGCAGCCAGGAGAAAGTTCCAGAACAGTGGCTATAGCCAAATCCCCTAATTCCCTGACAAATGATTTTTCCACCTTTCTTCCAGTTTACAGAAAGAGGCAGGATCTATTTATAAATAGAAGTAAAGGTGATTTTCAAGAGAACCACAGGAATCAGTGAAAATATACATGGTTTCTTTAAAGTTGTGTTAGTTGAAGTGACTGTAGGTACTGAAAGTGGACAAAACCCCAAATCTCAGCAGAGTAACAAATGGGGGATTGTTTCCCATGTGAAGCCCCAAAGAGTGCTCTCATTCACCAGGTAGCTTTCTTTCAAGTGGTGTATCATGTGCCCCAGCTCCTTCCATCCTGTGGCTCTACTATCTCTACCCTGTGGCTTCTAGATGATTTAGGGTGGGGGAGGGTTTTATGGGCCAGGCCCAGGAATGATGCATACCACCTTCATCCACATACCATTGGCTTAAAACCAAGACATACCTGTTATGGTTTAGATTTGAGGTGTCCCCCAAAAGTCCTTGTGTTAATGGAGGAATATTCAGAGGTGAAATGATTATATTTTTAAAGCTATAACTTCATCAGTCCATCCTAGTTTGAATGGACTGACTGGATGGTGACTGAAGGCAGGTGGGGCGTGAGTGGAGGAGGTGTGTCTCTAGGGGCATACTCTGGAAGGTTCATCTTCCCAGTGGCCTCTTCCCCTCTTCCTCCCTGCTTCCTGGCTGCCATGAATGCAGCAATGTTCTTCAACCATGCCCTTCCACCATGATGTACTGCATCACCTTGGGCCCAAAGCAATGGAGTTGGCCATCATGGACTGAACCTCTGAAACCATGAGCCAAAATAAACTTTTCCTCTGCTAAGTTGTTCTTGTCAGGTATTTTGGTCACAGTGACGAAAACCTACCACCACAATTATGGTAGGGGATGCTGGGTTATATAATGTCCAGAGAAAGAGGAGATTATTTAGGTGAACCATTAGCAGCGTCTGCCACAGTCTGCCCTTCTGGCACCAAATCCATTTCTTAGTACATATAAAGCACACCCCTGTGTACCAGCTACAGCATCCAGCCTGTGGTCCAGGATCCCTGGGGGATGAGCAGATTCAGGTGGGGCTCTTCATGGTTCAGCAACCAATGAGTCAAAAAGACAGATTATCTGCACGCACGCGGGCGTGTGCACGCGAGGGCACGCACACACACACACACACACACACACACACACATACACACCAATTAAACCATGGTGGATCACAGGCAAGAAAAACCACAATTAAAAACTCTCATTCAGAAACTGGAAGAATGAAAAGGCAGCAGAACACAACAGACACTAGTATGGCAATATGTAAATCAATGGATGTGTAACCGATGTGATTTTGCAATCTGTATATGGGGTAAAAATGGGAGTTCATAACCCACTTGAATCAAAGTGTGAAATATGATATATCAAGAAATATGTAATGTTTTGAACAACCAACAATAAAAAATTAAAAAAAAAGAAACTGGAAGAATGAGAGACCCACAGTATCAAAATAGCACTGAAATCCTACCAGGCCCCTTTCCCCTAGCCCTGGGGAAGTTCCTTCACTAGAACTAGATTCCACCCTCTGGGGGTCACTTCTTGTCAGTTGTGCTCATGATGCCTGAAACAGTCCTCTGGAAGGAGTTTCCTCTATGGTCACAGTTGAAGAGGGCTCCGGTGAGTGGGCCTCTTGGGGCCTACACTCCGGTGCAGGTTTGTAGGGCAGGGATTGTTTTAAGGCTCTATCAAAAACTTTTTATATATAGGCTACTTGTTTCCTTGGCAATCAAGTTATTTCAAAAACTTAGCAGCTTTCTGACATATTTTCTTCCAATTAGCTCCATGTGCCATGCTCCAAATTCTTTCTTTGGTAAAAATTTCAAGTCTAGTATTTTTAGTACTTCCTCACATCATTCCATCTCTCTTCCTAATGCTGCTACCTTGAGGCCATCTCAAATAATTATCAATAAGGCCACATCCACATCTTTAGTCTGATCTTTACCATAGGACTGAATCACTGTGTTTAAATGGTAATCTCACAGGGCCTTTTTTCTTTTTTTTTTTTAGAGAGAGAGAATTTTTTAATATTTATTTTTTAGTTCTCGGCGGACACAACATCTTTGTTTGTATGTGGTGCTGAGGATCGAACCCGGGCTGCACGCATGCCAGGCGAGCATGCTACCACTTGAGCCACATCCCCAGCCCAGGGCCTTTTTTCTTATATGTATTGTCCAAAGCATTTGATTTTCTCTATATAATATTCTCCTTTCACTTATGCTTGCAAATTGGCCAATTATTTCCTGAGTGTGTCTGTCTATCATGATACAATACCAAAAGCAAAAAGTAAGAGCCAACACATTTTCTCCAGTCTCAGTTTCATTACACGGGTATTTTGCTTTTAAAATTATCAAAGGTGACAGTTTCGCCAAATATTTTGCTGCTACATAAATGGGTCTCTATCTTTCTTCCATCTGATTTTTTTCACTATTTGACAGGTAAGTAATCCAATGTCATATACAGTATTTTAGGATTTTGTTATAGAAACACCTTACTTTAAATTGCCATTTCTGAATTAGGTAAGGCAACACTAGCTGTAACAGCAGATAAACCACAAAATCTCATTCGCATAACATAATATTACAGTTGAGTATGTCTAGTCTGAAAGTGCAAAATCTAAAATGCTCAAAAATCCACAACTTTTTGAATACTGACGTGATATTTCAAGTGGAAAATTTCACACCTGGCCTCATGTGTTAGGTTGCAATCAAGATACAGGCAAAATTTAAAATATTGCATAAAATTATCTTCAGTCTATGTGTTTCAGGTATATAAGAAACATAAGTGAATTTTGTGGGACATGAATCCCATCATCAAGATATATCATTTAGAGAGAGAGAGAGAGAAATATCTAAAAATCTAAACTAAATCTTAAATACTTCCAGTGTTAAATATTGTAGATAAGGAATATTCAACCTGTAGTGTATTTCTAGCTCACATAAATCCAAAATAGATGTTTCTAATCAGCATGCAGCTCTCCCCCAGTGACAATTCAGGAATCCAGAATCCTTCCATCTTAAAGCACTATTATCTTCAAAACTGGAGCATATCAGGAAGAACATATTGGTAGCTGGAATATGGAGCAAATCCCTTTCATTCACATTTCATTCAACAGAACTCAATCACAAGGTCATATTCATTATAAGAGAGGCTGGGAAAAGTAGTCTAAGTGTATTCCCACAATGAAGAGAAAATATATGTGACAATCAACTAGCTATGTGATATACATCCAGTTCCCAAATTTTAATTTAACAATCTCTTCTGTTTTCTAGATATCAAAATGGATAAAATAATTAAGGACTGTTTAAAACAACTTTGCCTTAAGCATTTATTGAGCATATACTCTATGTAAATGAGTGGGCAATGCAAGTTAATGAAATCTGCTTGGAACAGTGTATGTCAGTGGAAGATTCTCTGAAAAAAAAACTTTGCATTATTTTCTCTGCCTTCTTTACAAAAGGAAGAAGAAAAAACACACACTGGATCCTGAGTCTTATTTCAGGATAAAAGATGGAAGCAACTATTTTTGTCTGGGAGCAAATTTCAGAGGAGGAAAGAAAGGGCACTCTGCCTAAATGCTCCACAGCCAATTACATTTTCTGAGGGAGCATCTCTCCACTCCAGAACTTCCAGCTCCCTCTCTGTTCTTCTGTCATGAGGACTTTCCTTCCTGATCTTCAGGGATATGCATGTATCTCCCTGTCTTTCTCCACTTCTCTCTGCCATACCAACAAGTTCAAATGCAGCAGTGAGCAAGTACTAGTCCTGCAGTCTCCCCACGCACACTCCTCCCATGGAATCCCATGGCCTTCCAAGGGGTCTTCAGATTCTATCCCCCACGTCTGTGTCACTGAAAGCTTCAGAGCTTCCTAGCATATCCATCAACTATAACCTGGGCATTCTTTGCCACCCTCTAGACTGGAGTCAGCTGGAAGGGATACATGTCCCCACACCTTCCTCTAAGATCTGAGATCCCCTGTACCCTATATCCACCCAGCCTCCCTTTGCTCCTGTTCCTTCAGGCACAACTTGTTTTGTTCTTGACATTACATTTCAGATCTAATCACATCATCCCAAATGAAAAATGAAACATCAAATGTGATCAGTTTTTACACCCAAAGCCTTTCAAGTCCACAAAATATTCAAAGTCATTCCCAACCCTTCCCATCCCAGGAGTTCCTTGGGAGTTTCCTGTTAGGAAGTCCACTAAAGTCTAAGGAACAATCAAAGCTGATATCAGAGGGACTGATGATTGCCGCAGTCTGGCTGGGCACAATCAGGAGCCACTTGTCAAAAGAAACTAACTTTATTTTTAGAACCACACACGCCAAACAAAACAGCCTCTCAGGAAAAACCCTCAGAGCCTCAACTGCCACCACCGGCTTCCCACACGCCTCTCTCTCCCACCAAGCTTCTCTCCACCTCCCACAATCCTCCTGCTCTTGAGGCCGATTGGCCGGGTCACGTGGGCGGAGCCAAAAAAGTCCCCCAATGAGCAGCTCCGTGGTCTGAAAGGGCAGGGAAACAGCCCAATGAGCATCACCGCAGAGGAGCCAATCAGCTAGATGTTGCTGGGGCCGCTGTGAGCCAATCATCAGCGGGCAGCTGGAAGTTTGCTGGCAGCTGGAAGTTTGCTGGGGCCCCTTCGGCTGTGGCTCTCAACAGATGATGCCTTAGAACCAACACCCATGACAGGACACTCCTTCTTCTTTGCAGTAGCAAAGTTCAGTACGTTGTCCCTTGACTTTTTTCTCTGAGGGGCTAGCCCATCCGTGTACCTCTGGATTTGGTCTTGGCCTGTAAGCTCCTCCCAACTCTGGGCCAATTTTCCGTCAATGACCACAGGATGGCTAGAATTGGAGCTGGGACCAAAGGACCATCACAATCATCATCCTCCCTGAGCCAGGCATTCCCCTGTGAGAGGAATCAGACAGCCTGCAGAAGCCAGTGGAGAGTACACTGATGGAGCCTAGCAGGGTTCCAATGTGCAAAGAGGCATTCAGCCTCTAATTAATTAACTAATTCATCTGATCAATCCATAAACATATGCTGATGCTTTCTCTCTACTGGTTCCTATGCTGGGCAATGGGGACAAGGTGACTCATGCATTTTCTCTTTCAAGACATCATCCCAGAGAAATTTTCCTGCCAGGAGGAGATTTTGGTCCATTCTTTTTTTTCCCCACAATACCTTTATTTTACTTATTTATTTTTATGTGGTGCTGAGGATCCAACCCAGGGCCTCGCCCATGCTAAGCCAGCACTCTACTGCTGATCACAAACCCAGCCCTCTCTTGGTCCATTCTAACCTAACTTCTTTTGCTAATTTCTTTCTTTGCCTCTTCTTCTCTTCTGCAGCTTCCCTTCACTTTTCTGCTACAGATATGGTTAAGAGACTTTAATAAAAATTCTCTTCAAGCAACATAGCCTTGTACTCTGTGGACTCCAATTTCTTCACGAGTCTTGGGATCTCCTCAATTTGTTGCGTGGTTCTCCTTGCTTGAGGATTGCTGGAAGAAAGGGGGATACGGTCGCACATAGATGACAGAGTATAGGCCTATTTATCTTATCCAGTAAGGTTTCCACATGGCCTGGTGACTGTTTTGGTTCTTCATACTGCAGAGACCTGGAGTGAAGTTCTATTCCCTATGTGTGCATGCACACACACACACACACACACACTCACACACTCACACCACTACACCACTGCCACTCCTTGGACCTCTCCCATCCACTCATCCCCCCAAATCCCACTCCCCCATAACTATGTGGTCAGGTCTCAATAACTATTTTCCATGTAAGGGCCTGGTTGAATCAGCTTTTCTCCTGGGCATAGGTGTCCCTCTAAAATAATCCTATAAAATCAGCTGTTGCAAGCCTTCTCCAAGAACACCTGCTCCTGGGGCCAGTCTTGCTGTACAATCAGACAGAGGGATCAATGATAGATTAAAATGCCTCTGATGGGGATCCTGAAAAGAAAGGACTGAATGTCCCCCTACTGATTTTTCTCTCAAATGTGAAGAGTCTTACCCTAGGTCCGTAGGCACATTCCCTTCTCATCTTGAGAGCAAGCAGGATCTTCTCTTTCTTCCTTCCAAGCCTCCTGTTATTTGCAGTCTCTCCAGCTGTTTTCCCAGCCTGTGCAGCTGCTATCTCCGCTCACCCAGCTGCTCTTGCAGGACTCAACATGTTTCTTTCTTTGCCTCTTCTTCTCCCTTGGCAGCTGACCCAGCCAAAAAAAAAAAAAAAAAAAAGCCACCAATAGTAACCAGCTACTGCAGCCAAGGTCACTGCCCACAGCCTGTCCTCCTCCTCTGTATCAGGGACAAGCCCTGCTCTTTCAGATTCTGTCTTATCTTCAACAGCCCCATTGGAACTGACCGGGGACCCTGTGTGAGCGCGTGCGTGTGTGTTGTCTATTGGAGAACAAATGCTGCTCTATCCTGCAATGTCAAAGATTTGGCATGGAGAAAGAGTGTCCTTGGTGAGCATAAACAGAGTGTCTGTGTCCTATTCAATTGCCTCTCCCTTTAGGGTTCTCCACTCACTTCTCTGATTTCCCACAGGTATAGCTTGTGGCCTCATGGGAGATCCAGCTTCAATTACCCATGGGGCTTTCCTGGGTATATATGGGTGATTCTTTGTACGATCGAGTCAAAAATATCTTTCCTCTTCCACTAAGGGAAATCCCCACGAGGTCTCCACATTTCCTTCCTTGTCTATAACCTAAGGCAGATTCTGAGTCAGGGTTATTTGTCCCCCAGGGAACATTTGTCTAGAGACATTCTTGGATGTCATGTGGGGAAGGGAGGGTGCTAGTGGCATCTAGTGGGTAGAGGCCAAGCACACTGCTAAACATCCCACAGAGCACAGAGCAGTCCCCACAGCAAACAATTAACTATCCCCAAATGCCAAAACTGGGAGAAATCCTGCATTAAAGGTTTTGGTCTCAAGGAATACACAAATTTATCTCCACCCTACAAAAACCCATCAACTTCTTCCCACCCATGCTAGAGGCTTACACTCCTTTGACTTCAAATTCTGTGTCCCAAGTCCTTGGAGGAAATATCAATTACAATGTTCGATTTTTAAATGAAACAAGGACAGTAATACCTAATGGCAAAGTTTTATTAATTTTAAGGAAGCATACCATACATATAGTTTAGCAAATTTTGTACATTTTGTATTTGTAAAGTGCCTGTCAGCTTAATATTTTATTTCAATACTTTTTGTTGAATATTGAATGATACTGTTCATCAGAACTTGGAAAAATATATGTAATTTTCCCTGGTAATTCTGTAGTTTAAGCAGAGGAAATATTGACTTCTTAAAGTTAAGGTATTTTACATCAGCAAATGTATTTAAAGAACAAGAGTAAATCTTATCTTTCTGTAAAGACTTTCTACAAGATTTTCTGATATAGAGGTGTTCTTCTTTCTCTTGACAATATTACAGCAGGTTATCTATAGACTTGAAAATAATAAAATTGCCTTTCTCTAAACATTTTCCTCTCACGTCAAAGTTCTCGAATTCAGATTAACCTCTAGAGTGAATTCTAATAAGTGACATCTATTGCATCTGGAAACTTTGAAGACACAATCCAATTCGTCAGTCATGAGCAGGGCCCAGGAAACTCAAAGAGAAGAGGGATGGTAAAAGTGAATATGCAACTGTGGAGGCCTCTAGCAGGAGCTTGGAGGGTACAGCAGAGTGTGAGGGGCATCCATCAAGAGGGGGAGAGAGAGAAAGGAAGGCAGTCAGAAGAGCCAAGGCCATTGTCCCTCCAGTCAGTGCCTAAGCCCAGGTGAGGTACTAGGACTGGTTATTTCTGCCCTACACAGGACTCCTCTGATGGGAGACCTACTGTGGATTTTCCCATCAGCCTCCCTCCTTCCCTCACTCCCTTCACAGGTGACAGATTATCACTGCAGTCTATAGATCGCCCACTCACTCCTCCTTCCTCTTCCCTTGATCCTTCAATAGGGCTTTCCCACAAGGAATCTCTTACATCCCTAATTCCATCTTGGCCTGTCCTTCTCAGAGGGTCCAAGTTAGCATAATGCTTCCTGAGAGAGCTCCAAGATGAGGTCCTAGAACTGGATGACTCACTGCAAGACTTTCATCTCTCCTGGGACCACAAATTCAAAGCCAGCCTCAGCAACTTAGCAAGACCCTCAGCAACTTAGCAAGATCTTGTCACAAAATGAAACATAAAAAGGGCTGGGGATGCGGCTCAGTGGTAAAGTGCCCCTGGGTTCAGTCCCCAATTCATTTCTCCCATGGCACATTCCATGGCACAAGACAGCTGCCTAATTACTAAATATTTCTCAGGTGATAATCTGAGAATATGTCTCAGTGGGGAGCAGTTTCTTGATGTTACAGTAGATTTTAGAAGCCCCAAGAAAGAGATGGCCCATTGCTGAACAAAAAGGACATGCCTGAGTTATTTTGATAGAGGATGGATATAAAAAGTCTCAGGGCAGTGGGTATGCTGAAATGGGTACATATTATATGAGGCCAAAACACCCACTAGAGAATTATATTCCACAGGTAGGCCCAGTGGGTCTACTATTCACCAGGGCCATCAGAAATGACAGGCACCAACATCGTTAATCAATTCAATGATAATTGTCTCTGAAGATTAGGGGTGACTATAGGTGAGAAACTCACAAGGTTGTGCCTATTAATGGCAATTTGTAAAATGGGTCCCAAATGACCATGTATCCACAGTTGTCCATCATAAACTGGTTCTCCCAGTTTAAAAAGTTCCTTCATAGGACTATGGGTTTGTATTAGTCAGTTTTTCATCACTGTGACAAACATACCTAAAAAGGGGGCCACAAGCACAGGAAGAACCAGGAACAAAATATATAATCCCTAAGGACATGCCCCTAGAGACCCATTTCCTCTAGCCATGCCCCACCTGCCCATAGCTACCATCCAGTAATCCCTTCAAATTATAAATCAAATGGATTAATCCACTGATTAGGTTACAGTTTTCATTCTATCTTATGCATTAACACAGGAGCTTTTGGGGGACACTCATCCAAACATTGACAGGGCTGTATACAACTTGAGTAAAACCTGAGACAATTTGCTTTGGGTTTATCTTGCTATGTATATTGGAGTCTATTTCCAAATCCTTAGACAAATGATACATTTACAACCACAGACAAAAAAAAAAAAAGCCTACAAAGGAGAATTGAATATCATGAAAGAGCCTCAGTATGCTTATTTTAAAACTCGTGTGTGTGTGTGTGTGTGTGTGTGTCTTAAAAACATTTTCAACCC
This sequence comes from Marmota marmota marmota, assembly GCF_001458135.2. Classification (NCBI taxonomy): domain Eukaryota; kingdom Metazoa; phylum Chordata; class Mammalia; order Rodentia; family Sciuridae; genus Marmota; species Marmota marmota. The sequence goes on from NW_026000196.1 coordinate 1,941,008, forward strand.
CCTCCCCAGGTGTGATTCCATCATCATCATTTCAACCAACCAATATACAATTAGAGAAGCTAATCTGAAAATCTCCATTACTGAGTTATATACACATTGACACTAATAGGTGACAGGTACATGATTTCTCTTTCTAGAAGTGAGTTTAATCTTTTTTTGAATTTGAATGGAATCCTTTTTGAAATTGAGTTTAGAAATAAACTTAAAAACATTTGTCAACAGAAAGAAAGATTAAACAAATGGATGCACAAGATGGGAATAATCAACAAGCAGTAATCAAGAGGAAGGACATAAAATAAGAAATGTTCTTCAGCTGTGAGCACTGAAATGCAAGATGTTGGGAACAGGGGTTAAAACACATTGAATAAATACTCAAAATGCTGCATGATGAAGAAACTTCATTTAAACATCTGTTTGAGATACTTTCTCTAATATAAGATCCACTCATGAGGTTTGTGCATAGAGACAAAACCTGCAGAGAACACATGTTATGCCACAGAAAGCTGGACGATATCCATACTGGGAGCATAGTTGACCCTCAAGCTCACTAAATGTTATACTTGAGATGAAAAAATCATTAACTGCATACAAATAAAGTATAGGAATAAATGAATGCATTATTATTTTATTAATAATGACTACACTTTGCTAAGTAGCATATCTTACACTAAGATACTTCCAGTTTTAAGTACATACCAGAAACCAACAATTTCGAGGATGCATTTAGGATCCATTTATTAGTAGTATTGTTTCAAATCTCTTTGAGCATGTACATCAATGTGTTATTGTCATAAAAGTTTCATTTCAATAGCTCAATAACCATTAATACACACTTAGGGCTAAGTGCCAGCCCGATTCCAACAATTCCAATCCAAAGGAGGAATGAAAACGAATGAAAACCTCAAATCTATATTTCCCATTTAAGGAGAAAAGCCTTCTCCAATTTCACTTGTAAATTTATGAGAAGTTTGAGACTACTGGGTAAATGGCAGACAAGATGAGATCTTGAATTGCTGCTAAATATCATGCCCTCTGCTTAGTAAGGTTGAGGCCACCAAGTAGCTCGCAAGAAGAATGAATAATCCAGATCTCTAGGTTCTTGATGGAAGTAAGCTGTATATTGAATTTGGAAACCAGAATAAAATCCCTTCCAGGGCAACTCAGTTATTTCTCTTCTATGATTAGAACATTGAAACTCTTGCATCCAGACCAATCTCCAAAAACAGTCAAATTTTGAATCTTTTCACAACAGCAAACTATATAGAATTCAGAGCACAGGAAGTTTCAAATGCAAAAACTGTGTGCATTTTAAATGGCATCACAGTGTGGTACCATCTTGTTAAATGGAGTCCTAGAGGGGACTTCATGGCCATGGGCAGTCTGTACACAAGTTGAAGCTGTTAAGGAAGAAACGGCCTCTTGGTGTTTGAGGGAGGAACAGCTCCTGCCCCTTGCTAAGAACTTGGAGGTAAAGTGCAGAGAATCTCCCGGCTGTTCAGTGTGCTTAACGGCTCGTTAAGTTTAAATATGATTTAGGGGCTAAGCCCACAAGCTCACTGAACAGTTGTCCTAAGCCACTGAAATTTTTCCAAATGTTGGGTTGGCAATTGCTGAGGTCACATTTAGAGTGGGTGGAGGGGAGGCAGCAGAGCTGAGAGAACTGCCCAGCCATATCATATGAGAATATATCCAGTGTCACCCAACAGAAACCCCTCCTGTATTCATTTTCTAAGGCTGCCAAAATACTAAAAACTGAATGTCTTAATAGAAATTTATTCTAGAGGCAAGAAGTCCAAAATCAAGATATTAGCAGGGTCGGTTTCCCCTGTGGGCTTCAAGGAAGGATCTGTTCCCGGACCCTCTGCTCATTTTATCTCCCTATATCTTCACTCTGTCCCGGGTGAAGTCATCCTCAGCTGTTCCCAAGGGCTCTCCCTTGAGGATTACTGGAGTAGAGAGTTTTCCAACAACACTCTCAGGTGAGATTCTGGATAGAGGCGGGAAGCAAGTTTTGATTTCTCAGCATGCTCAGAATATTACTGGTGTGTTAGTCAGCTTTCCATTGCTGTAACAAATACCTGAGATAATCAGATTATACTGGAAAAAAAGGTTTATTTTGGCTTTCAGAGACTCCAGTTCAATGTTTGGCCCCATTGCTTCTGGGCCTATGGTGAAGCAGCACATCATGGCACAAGAATTGTGTGGCAGAGCAAGCTGCTCCTCTCATGAAGCCAGAAGCAAAGAAAAGGAAAAAGGAAGTGATGAGAATTCTACACCCGCTTCTGAAGGCACACTTCCAACAACCTAACCTTTCACTAGGTTCCACCACCGAAAGCTCCCACCACTTGCCAATAGCACCAAGCCAAGAATCAAGACTTTAACAGGTGGAATTTTGGAGTAAATTCCAGATCCAAACTATAGCCCAAGGCATATTCACAGAAGTTTCCCTTTTTTTCCAAAGCAGTTTTCTTTCCATCCACCTTCCCTTGTTGGGAAGGAAGTCTGTAATAAATAAGAATTTTAAAAGAGAGACATGACTTAGAATAGTCAAATTCTTTGAGTAAGTATCATATCAACTGCCAGAGGCTGGGGGTAGAAAGTAATGGGGAGTTACTGCTGAATTGGTACAAAGTTTCAGTCTGAGATGATACCAAAATTCTGGAGATAGAGGTGATGGCTGCAGAACAATAGGAATATAATTAATGCCACAGAACTGTCACTTGAAAATGGTTCAACTGGTAAATTTTGTGTTACAAATATAATATTACCAGTTGTGATGGTGATTTTTAGGTATCAACCTGACCAGTCTAAAGGGAACCCAGATAGCTAGTAAAACATTATTTCTGGATACATCCATGAAGGTATCTTCTGCAGATATTATGATTCGAATATCAATAGACTGAATAAAGATCTGCCCTTACCAATGTGTATCAGCTCCATGCAATCCACTGAAGTCCCAGAAAGAACAAAAAGGAAGAAGATCGGTGAATTCACTCTTTTCTGGAACTGTAACATTCACCATCTCTTGCCCTTGAATATCAGAACTCTAGGTTCTCAGGCCCTTGGCCTTGAACTGAGATTTATACTGTTGACTCCCCGGGTTCTCAGGCCCTCAGCCTCCGGCCAAATTATCTCTAGTTTTCCTGCAGACAACATATCATGGGACTTTTCTCAGCCTCTGTAATCATGAAAGATAATTCCCGTAATAAATCTCCTCTTCTCTATCTCTTTATACAGTCCGTTGGTTCTGTTTCTCAGAAAAACCCTAATACAATATTTTAGCACAGATTTTTTTTCTGAAAGTTAAACATAAAAACGAGGGACCTATTAGTAAAAATAGCATCTAGATGTTATCCTATGAGAAGCTGTTAGTATTAGATTTAATTGTGTTGTAGATATTCCACTCTATATATTATTATATGCTCTATACAATATAGTAAATATATACTCATAATTATATGTATATGTATCTATATAATTTCTCCTTCAATATATACCATACAGACCTGTCTCCCAACAGGAGGATGGTGCTAGACTTTCTTTAGGATGGATTTGGAACCTTTATGCAAGGTCAACAATACTGAGAATATCAAGAGGATTGCATCAAAGATGTAAGAGGAAGATGAGAAAGTAGAAGGCAACCAGCATACCCATCAGAGGTCGTCTCTACAGAATATGGAAGGAGACGCAGGGTCAAGAAGTACTTTGTAATTTCATCTGGACTTCTTGTCTATTTAGGGTTGCCAAATATTTCCCCACTTCTCTTCACCAAAGCCTTAAATGCCTAAAAAGATGGTGGTCCCTATGGACAATTCCCCAGCTAGCTCATGGCCAAACCCAATATGAAAGTCTCTATTTGAACAGTGGGTGCAGACCTCAACACCCTCTATCTCCAGTTATTCACCAAATCATACCTGGCATTAGGCATGATGAAACCACAATGGTTTATAACAGAATTAACCTCATTATAGGTTAATTCTGTTATAATTTCATCCCTCAAGAAATTAAATGCTATCTAAGGCCACTTATAGGAGAAGGGTAGGTAGCCCTCCTCTTCCCCTGTCAATCTACAGTTAGAGTGTGACCATCCAATTTTGGACCACCAGAATCCATTTAGATGAACACACTAAGAAGGGTAAGTGGCTCCAAAGCACATCCCTTACAAAAACATTAAAGCCCCAAAACTGGGTAGAATGGAAGCAAGAAGATTCAGGGTCTCATGATTGATGTCTTCAAGTATATATGAAGGGTTGTCAGGTAAAAAAGAAATTTGACTTGATGCGGAAAATGAAAGCTGCTGAGTAGTGCTTCAGTTTTTGACTGTAGGCAAGGATGAGCTCTCTCATAACTGACCTGCCAAAAGGCACAAGAGTAATGACTTTCGTGGTCCTAAAGTTCTTCAAGAAAATGGTGAGTTGAGGAGGCAATGCCAGCACTGGTAGAGGCACTGCTTGAACTAGATGACTTTTAAGCTTCCTCCTTGTCCTAAGATTCTGAAAACCACGAAGCATCTCATTTTAAACCGCTCCTTCCCAATCCAGCTGCCATCTCTCTGGCCTGGGGCCCTCATCACCTCAATCTTGGATCACTGATCACTTTTGCAAGAAACCAACCCTGCCTACCACCTGCAAATTCATCTTTCTAAACTATCACTTTCCTTAATGGGGCTGCTCTGTTCAAAGACCCATCCTGATCCCATCAAACCTTAAACACTTCTCCTGGCATTTCAAACCCTTGACAAGCTCCCCACATCCTGAGGAGTCTTAAGCTCAACTCCAGGTAGACTGTCCTTTTCCCTATCCCACCAGGTCTTCCCATGAATCTTTATTTTCTAAAAATCAACCTATTTCCTAGGCAGTGGGAAGACTTCAAGCAAAGTCACAAATATATAAAACCACAAGACGTATTCAGGAAAGAATAAACAAAAGTGTTTTCTCTGTGACTCCCATCTAGGTCTCAAATTCCCTGACACTACATTTAGTCATCACCTCAAACATCCTGAAGCCTGAGTCTCACTGCGACGCCCTAAGGCAGCAGAGTTCTAAATCTCTTTGTCCATCTTCACTCCTCAGAATGAAGCACATGCAATCGCCAGTACTGCAGGTCACAACGGACCAGTATCACCAATTTCACAGTTCAGCTTAACTCTTTTTTAAGGCCTTTTTAGAACTCCCTCCTCTTGTCCTTTCATCATCCCACTCAGATGCCTCTCAGATGCCTCCTGGATCAGGGTCATGGCACTTTCCCAGCACTTGCAGCTCCCAGTTAACAGAAAACAATATGAAAGCCATGTTTTCAATGTGTGCAAGACACACCCTAAAACCCTCAGTGGAGCCTCCCAAACTCTCTATGATCTGCATCTGACCCACTTGTCCAAACTGCTACCCTTCACTTCACTGAAACCCTCACTGAAGGAGCCCTGGAGCTGCTCTAGCCCTGTGGTTCCCAGGCCTGGCTTCACATCAGATCTCATGGGGAGCTTTGTCATTCTGTCTAGCCATACATTCATTCATATATGGATTTATCATGCCTGACACTTTAAAAAAATCTTAAATTAATATGCTTTATTTTTTAGGGAAGTTTTAAAATCACAGCAAAATTGAGCATAAAGTACATAGTACTTATTCCCACAAACTGTTCCCCTACCTCCAACGTCCTGCTTCAGGATAGTATATTTATTACAATTGGTGAGCAAGCATTGACACATCATTATCAACCCCCCCCCAAAATGTTCTGGAATAGGAAATATGTCCTTTAAAAAGAAATATCCAGGAGCCAGGGTTGTGGCTCAGTGGTACGGCGCTTGCCCAGCATGCGTGAGGCACTGGGTTCAATCCCTGGAACCATGAAAAATAAAAAATAAAGGTATTATGTCCATCTACAACTAAAAGTTTTTTAAAAATTTAAAAAAGAAAAAGAAATATCCAAAAAGTACAAAAGGATATACAGGGAAAAGCAAATCTCTCTCCAGCCCCTGACCCCTGACCCTCACATTCCCTCCCCAGTGATATAGTCCATGTATATAATTGCACTTGTGTATTTGTTTATATACACAATTTTAATATAATAGCATATCATATGCACTGTAATGAGCTTTAATGTTTTCCAGCTGATGATATACATTAAAATTTGTTCAAAAAATTGTCACTTCACTCTTTTTAACAGCATCCTGCAGAGTCATCTAAAGTATATATTTTTACCTTTAATCATTCATTCCCTACTGATGCATAGAAATAGAGAATTTTTAAACTACATTTCCAACCCTCACTCCAAAATTATTGAAAAAAGAATTTCAATGGGCAGACCCAGGAACTGGTATTTTATACATCTTCTTCAGGTTGATCTCATGTCAGCACCTCAGACAACTACCTTACAAAGCAATAAACAGGTCCATCCTTCTAAAGTTCAAACTGAATTAAAAAAACTGGAGCTGAAAGATGCAAAGTGATTTTCCAAAAGTCCCATCACAGAGGAATTGGAGGCAGAGTTGTCAGTACAGTAGGGCTCTCTGATTAGGATTTAGGGGTGAGTTAATTCATCTAAGATGCAGTCTATGGAAATGTGACTGCGACATGTTACCCCAAATATTGTAGTCCTATTTATCAAGGTGTGTTGTGATAATTTTCTTGTAGCACAGCTGCTGATGTTCATAATGAGGACCCTGAAGTGCTTCTGAGTCATCAAAGGAACACTGAGGCAATGTCATCATGGTTTTAATGAGAAGTGTGTTTTACTGGACTCAAAATCCATGGGTGGTAGGTTTGGATATTTTCAGTAAACAATATATTAAATGTACTCATAACTCATTGGAGTCACCTCTGGCTGTTCCGTAAAAGCAGGAGATTTTTATGCTTTTGCACGGGGCTTGGTCTAGAAAGATCTTGGGTTCCAGAAAGCTCTGGTCTCTACTTTAGCAATGACCTGCTTGGCAAACTATTTAAGCTGTTTCTTGAGCTATAAAATGAGTATAATAATTATGTCCATATTATTCACTACTGATGGGGTTCCTTTGAGATAATTTATATGAAAGTATTTTGAAAAGTATATCTCCTATACAAAACAAATAATAGAATTATTTTGTCTGGGCTGGCAGTATTGTTCAGAGGAAGAGTGCATCTTAGCATTCACAAGGCCAAGTTTGATCCTTAGCCATATATATGTATTATATATGTGTATATATGTATATTGCATTTAATATATAAGCATTTGATGCCATGTTTTAATGCCTAGGCCAAATTAGCTAACATCACTCATGCATCCTGCTTTGCTTTCAATTTTTAAAATCCTTTTAGACTTATAATCACATAGAAGAAAAATGCAAAGGTCATAGGATACAAAGTGAAAAGAAGAGCATACATATGGATCAATAGATGACACTCACTATGTGTCATGCATTATACTCTCTAAATGCTCCTCAGAGCAATCCTTTGAGGTATATTACTATTATTATTCCCATCTCTCATAGATTAAAAAACTGAAGCACAGAGAAGTTTAGTAACCTTCCCAAGTTATACAATTAGTAAGGGCAAAGCCGATTTTCTGGCATCACCCTGAAATAGTGGTATTATTCTTCAAGGATGTCCATTATTTAACAGTTAATTGCATATTTGTATTTGTTTTCTATTTCTGCATAACAAATTGCCCTAAAATGTAGAGGCTTAAACAATCACATTTCTTAATGCACAGCATCTCTGGATCATCAGAGTGTGGCTTAGATGGGTGCCTCTGAATCAGGTTCCCTTATTAGGTTTCAGTCAGGATGTGGGTCAGGGCTGCAGTTTCATCTGAAGATCCAACTTGGGAAGGATCTATTTCAAGTTAATTTGCAGTAGTTATTGAGAGAGCTCAGTTTCTTGTAGGCTATGGGACTATGAAGTCAGTCACAAAATCCACAACCCACATTCAAGGAGTCAGGGTTATCCAAGGAGGCAGGCATCTTCCAGAGTCATGATCAAGACTGCCTGCCATGATAGTCTTCCAGAGCTTTTTTACTCAAATAAAAAAATTTAGAACAAAAAAATCATATCCTTTGCATTTTTCCTTTACACACATCAAGGTGATCCCTTCATTTGTTAAAATAGCTAGGGCTCCATTATGTAGAAGGTATAGAACTTTATAAATAATTCTGCTTTTGATGGGCATGTAGGTTATTTCAGGAAAAATAGTCTTTTCCCTATATTCTGAGTATGTATTAGGCATCACTGTGGGTCAGGTTTTGTGTCTGGTGTTGGGGGCACAGAAATGGAAGGATAAGATCCCTGCTCTCAAAGCATCCTCATCCTAGTGGGGAAAGAAAGACAATCAATCAATTGTAAAAGACCCTGGCAGTTGCCTCTGTGAAAGGAGGCACAAAGATGCCATGCAAGTCCAAAAGATGGACTGAGCATGTCTGATGACTCCAGAATAACTACCACCTCCTTGTTCACAGGTGAGCAAACTGAGTCACAACTTGCCATTTGTTTCACCTACACCTCCCCAAAACAACACATGCTATAGCTGGAAACTGTGCTGATGACTCCCCAGGGTGGGTGGAACACATTCATAGATGATGCCTAGACCCTACAATTCTAATATGCCCTAGAGAATAAAATCAATAGGAGAAAGAAGAAAAAAACAGTCAAAGAGTTTGGCATTCTAGAGGCAAAACCATCAATTCCATTTCACTTTTCATTTAGGTGTTAGCATCCTTTAGTTACTCTGTAAATTAGTTCATATAACATTTTTATGGAGTTTTTTTCTTTTTCTGTGTATCTGGAAAGGATACATTGAAAAATAAGGTTAAGATCTGGGTGTAATGGTGCACCCTTGTAATCCCAACAACTTGGAGGTTAATGCAGGAGAATCACAAGTTTGAGGCCAGCCTCAGCAAGTTAGCAAGGCCCTAAGCAACTTAGCAATACCCTGTCTCAAAATAAGTAAATAAATAAATAGGGCTGGGAATTTAACTCAGTGGCAAAGTAGCCCTGTGTTTAATCCCCCCCCCAAAAAAAAAGAATAAGGTTAACGTTAATTGTTCAGTTGGTCAGAGAAAAGCCAAGAGCTTTGAGATTAATGTCACAGAAATGGCCCTGTGCTCATAGGTGCTCTTCATGTGTTTTGGAGTCATTATAGCAACTGGATCCTGCTCCATTATTCAAATCAATTACACTGATTACTAAGAAAGAAATATCATTCTCATGCTTTTCTATTTTGTAACAAGTGAGTGCTCAGTTTTTCTGAAAATAACTCCTTTAAAAAACCATTTTTTCCATCATGGTAAAGATAGGAACTTTGTATTTAGATAGACCCATAGTTGGAATCCTGGGTCCAAAATTTCTTGACTGTGTGGTCTCAGGTAAGTCATTTAACTTCTCTCTACCTAAGCTTCCTTATCTTTGAAATGAGTATACTCACACCTGTATCATTATCACAATGCCTGGACAGAGCAAGGGGCTCAATAATCTAAAGAAATCATCATTGACATTCACTGGGCCAATGTAAGGGGTGCTTAACTTTCTCCCACATTCCTGTTACTGGAAAACAGGTTGGCCTTCACAGGGTAGGAAGAGAGCTTTAGCATTTTCAAGTGTGGCTTAGGGCAAGGTTAGTTTGTGACTGGGTCTGGGAAAAGAAGAGGGCAAAAGGCAGCCAGAGTTCAAGCATTAGATGGATCCTTATTCCCTACGAGGAGGGGAATGATCCTCTTAAGATAATTAAAAGTGAGTGTAGCCAATATGAGTTCCATCTCTTCCCAAGTTACCTTAACCCCACAGAGTTTTTAGAACAACTACCACCAACCATTGCATGGCTAACAGGCTCAAGATTCTCTGGAGATAGGATAAATTTGTTCATAGTTCTTGGAAGAACAAGACTTAAGTGATTTTAAAAGCTCTGCATTACTTGGTGACTAAAATTCACTGGGGATATCAGAGTTTTCCCCAAGAGCCAAGGGGACTCACTAAATAGAGAAAGGGGAAGAATTGCTAATATACACCCTTGCTGAGAACTTGCAGCACTTGTCCTTAAATGCTGTCTCCTGGCTATAGGGAACCTGACAAGACAGCAAGAGCATAAGAAGTTATGCAGTTAAACACCCCAGGCTTGAGTCTAGGGGGCACTGTGTTTTGAGTATTTGCATTTTACTGCAAACAGGTACAGAAAATCTCAGTGCTGCCTGCCTCATGGTTATAGAGAGGATAACAAGAGAGGGTGGCAGTGACAGTACTTTGAATGGTTTGTGTAAACAGTATCATTATTAATTAGATGCCATCTACTACTCTTTGGTAAATAAAGAATCCCTTGATTGTGATTTCCTGGGCCCAGACATTGGCCTTTACCTCCCCTACCATGTTCCTGATAAAACTAAAGTTAGCCTGGGTAGTGGGTAAACCCAGAACCTCACTGAGGGTCAACCTCTAGGCATTTAAATGTTGGAACACTCCACCAATTTCCAGGTAGTGGATGAATAGCAGGGAAGATATGTTTGTTTGGTATTTCTCAACCCTGAGCTGGATCATTCTTTGTTGTGGTGCTGTCCTGTGCATTGAAGGATGTTTAGCAGCATCCCTGGTCTCTATCCACGAAATGCCAGTATACTATCCATTATTTATAATCACCAAAAATGTCTCCAGAGAGTGTCAAATTAGGGAAAAGGGCACATTCAAAATCAACCCTGTTAAGAATCATTATTCTACATTTAAAAATAAAATATGGAATAATAATTAAGGGAAGAGCTGGGATTTTGTTGTTGCAGAAAGATTTCAGAGGGGTATAGTAGTAGTAAAGGAAGCTGTTAGCAGTTAGATGACATAAATGTGGCACCTTTCATCTTTCCAGCTGAAGGACTGTCACTTGCACAGCCAATGATCTACAGTAGTCACCTGCAGAAGCTGGAAGATGGGACAAAAGGCTTAACCTTGGACCCAAAGCTAGTGTGATTGAATATCACTAGTATGTGCCACTGGCCCTGCTGGTGACAAGGGCTTCAGTTTGGCAAGGGAAACCCATGTTGAACAGCAGCCTCAAGAAACCTAACAATACTAATTATATACCCTAAAACTTCATTTCAACAAATGGAACCTCTTAAAGAAATACAGGACACCCAAGGGTATGTCAGCACTCTCAAAAATCAGAGCTTTTTGTCATTTGCCAAAGCTGCATATGGACCACAGAAAAATCTTAAATGAATGGAAAGGGAGGCGCATGGGAAACTCAATCTATTAAGGCTTTTGATCTGTCCTTGCATTATCTGTAGTCATTCTGTTAAGGCAAAGTTCCATTCCTAAAGGAAGTAAGGGTAGAATCTTGGTTCTGTTCTGGACATTTCCAGACCGCTGAAGGGAAGGGGGGATTGGACCTGGTAACATTTTTCCTTGCCAGGCCTCAGCTAACCTCCAGTCCTTGAGGGAGAGGCAAAAGGGGTAAACACTGCCTGGGAACTTTTCAGAGCTGAAGATAATGCCAGAAATTCTCCAAGCAGGCCACTCCTTTCTCTCCTCCACCCCCAAAGCACTGTCTACTTACTCCCTTTACACAGTATCATTTAAAACAAACAAAGCAGGAGTTACTTAGGTAGTGACTAAATTTCCTGACAAACAAAAATCAACATAAAGGGAAGAAAAGGGACCATCAATACATATATTATAGGCTTCTCTTTGGATTCACCTGCAAGCACTAAAGTTAAATACCTGCCTGCAGCCAAATACTGCTCTCAGCAGGAGCTCAGTCAGGAAGTTCTTTGGAAATTTGGTGGCAGGGTCTGGTCATTTCCTAAAGACACTCTGGAAGAGAAAGTTCAGGTCAAGTGAAAGCACAAGGTTCCTCCCCTTAACAAAGCCTCAGAGCCAGGGAACAGGTGTAGCCTGCCAAAAACAAACAAAAACTTCCTTCAAACAACAACAAACAGTTAACACAGGCAGCCTGTCAACACCAATTAGCCTGCCCAGCAAGCAGAAGCCTATTAAGACCAAACTCAAATCCAGCAAGGCCTCCTCTGATGAAAACTGCCATCCCTTCTTCCTTCTTCAGCTTCTTCAGGGAAGTGACCTTCAGTGGAAACTCGCTCAGAAGCTGAGACCAACTTCCCCATGCCACAGGGCAGGCATAGAGCCAGCCTCAGACCCCCAATGCTTCGGAGCATTTCCAGAGCTGCTACTTTCGCATTGCTGGTCCCATTCCTCAATAATAATATCCACATTGAAATTTATTTTTATATCACCTTACAAGTCAATATTTTGCTTTCTTAGTGTTTCAGGCAAATTTATAGCTTTCTTGGGACTGAAAATTTAAGTATTTCCTCTGAATATTTCCATTTCCTTTTTTTATTTCCTCCTTTCTTTCTTTTAGTCATCAAAAGATACTAAAGATATTCCTGGGTCCCACAAAATATCTTGGGCCCTAGGCTATTTTTTTAATAAACTATTATCCACAATCATCTATCTAGCCAAACACAATTCCAATCTCTTTTGAAATACATTGAATTGATTAAAAAAAAAAAACTCACGGAATATGCCTGGAAGTTATATATTTCAATTATATATAAGTTATATATTTCAATATTTTAAAAGTGTTTCTTTACAGTTCGATTCCAAGAGGCTTTAAAAAAATCAAGTCAGCACAAGATAGATTTTCTTCAATATTTTATTTATATAGAAATACTTAAAAAATGAAGTAGCACCATTACTTAAGTTTTACCTTTATTATGTAGAACTTTAAATGTCAGAAAAATAAAACTCTTGATACAATTTCAAATCTTGTCTCAGCAAATATAATATTAGTATTTGACCATGAGGTTAAAGGCCCTTTATCATAAAATAAAATATACTTTGTTTTTTAAACTTTGCTCAGTAAAGTACATTTAAGCTCAAGTAACATCACCTACATATACATAAACAAGTGGTAAACAAATGTATTAAAATAGAAATACTAAAACTATAGTGGTGCAACAGAATTTTTGTAACTTGCACTGAATTCTATTTATACAAATGTTAGAAAGCATCAACAGTTCCTTTTGACATGTTTATACATTTCCGTTTTTTGTAATAATATAGAATAAAATATGCTTTATATCACTGAATAGAAAATATGCTGGGTGAAGCAGATCTAGAAGATTTGTCTGAACCTATAAAATCTCCATCCCAACAGAATACTGCTCAAAACGTTACACATTTTATGGTTGTAATTCCGTCACAATTGTGTGATTATTAAAATAATACAGTGTTCTTTGCCATAAGGCCATACTAAAATAAAAAGATTTAACCCAGCTACAAAAAGTTCACTGAACTTAAATTAAAATACTTGTAAACATCTTTGCAATATGAAATATAATTTTTCAAGTCAAAAAAGAATAAAATACTTCAATCTGTATTAATGCAATTTCTCTTTAAAACTTTTAAAGGTTTTTAATATATAAGAGATATGTTACAGTTTCTTTAACTTTAATAAAGCTGCAGTATCCTGGTTTCACAGGAACTCCTGGCCCTTTCACGAACATTCAAAAAGGATCCACTTGTGTTCTATAAGGAGCATCATAGGAACCCACCCACAAAGGGAAACACACGAAACAGTCCACACATCCCATAGCACTATTATTATCATCTTCATCATCATAATTATTGTTCATTTTTCCTACTTTAATAAAATGGAAAACTTGTGGGGTTTTCTTCTTTTGGAAGCTTCCTATTAAGTACAGTGTAAAAACTATCATTACTAGAATGTCGCCGTTCCTATTATTTATAGAGCATGCATTTCAGCTGGTCAGGTTTCCCAGGCTACAGTACTCTTGATGCACATATCCTGGCAAGTTCCTTTGTTTAAAAATTGCATTTTAAAAAATGAGCGGATACTACAGCTTTCCAAGCTCCTCTGGGATCTCAGAATTGGGGGCGGGGGAGAAGGTAGGGCACCAGGGGAGGCCGGCTGGCAGGCGCAGAGGAGTGAGGATGCAAGAGAGGAGGGCTCCCCCTTACTCCTGGTGCCTAGCGCGCGCAAGCGCGCGCTGCCTTCAGGAAAAGATGCGGATGGCCTGAGTGACCGCGGTGTGGCAGACAGGGCACTCGGGCTCGTTCTTCTCGCAGATGCGATTGGCGCACTCCATGCAGAAGAGGTTGTGGCCGCAGGGCACCAGCGCTGCGATCACTTCACTCTCGAAGCACACTGAACAGTCGCGGCTACCCTTACGCCGCAGACCGGAGGAAGAGGATGAAGAGCTGGAGGAGGAGCTGGACGACGAGGAGGATCCCGACGTGTCAGATGATTGCAAGCCAGGTAGCTGTGTCCCTAGCCCGTTGGCATAAGCAGCGTAAGCCAGACCTCCTCCGCCTGGGTCGCTGCGCACCCGGCGAGCCAGGTGATGCTCACCCGCCCCCGGGGCCATGTGCAAGGGCGGAGACAGGCGCGGGCAGCTAGTGCCCGGGTGCAGCCGGCGGTGCACTAATAGCCCCAGGTTGGCATTGGAGGGCGCACTGGCGCCACCCCCGGGAAAGACCACAGAGGACGAAGAAGCGGAGGAAGATGCCGAGGAAGAGCAGGAAGAGGACACAGGAGCTGCAGGTCCGCCTCCAGAGGACCGCTCAAACTGGGCCCAGAGAAGAGGCGCCCCAGGTGGGGGAGCGGGAGCTGGGTCGAAGGTGGGCTGCAGCTCAGGGCAGCCTTCGGGAGAAGGTACTGAGGCTTCTCCTGCTGCGTAGGTGTACCCATTGCCGTTGTTATTGTTATTTCCGTTGTGCGCGAAGCTGAGCGCGGGGCTGGGAGGGCTGTAGTCCGCCAGGCGCGGGGTGGCGGCTGCACTGCCACTGGTCCCGCCGCCGAAGTAAGAGTCTGTGGAGGCGCTGCCAAGCGAACTGGAGCTATCGTTGCGGTAGCTGGAGAAGGGCTTGCGTCCAGGGGTGGGAGTGATGCTGGGGGTGGGCTTGCTCCAGAGGCTACCTGGGCCGGACCCGCCGGACCCATGGTGCAGATCGAAGCCCACATCTGTTCCGTTGGCGTGGAAGTCGTTCTCATCTGTGAGCTCAATGATGCCACCGGTGCGCAAGGCAATGTGTGCCTCTATCTCCTCGCGAGCGCGATCCACGTTCTCAGGCATGCCTGTCACCTCGAACACTGGCTCCTTGTCGCGGCTGGGAGTCACGATGTAGGTGTGTGTCTGCTGCTGAATGCGCTTGATTGTGGCGCCTTTGGGCCCCACCACGAGCCCCACCACGCGGTAGGGCACCCTCACTTGGATGGTGGTTTGCCCGGGCAGGTTGGGCGGCCCTGGCACCGCGCCGTTGAGTGCCGTGTTCTTATTACGCGAGGCGCGGATCATAGAAAAGTGCTCGGCGGCGGAGATGATCTCCCTCCGAGCCATGGCCACATCCTCCTTCCTCCCAGTCACAACAAAGACAGGCTCCTCCCCGCGAACTGGGGTCTTGATGTAAGTGTTGGTCTTCGCCCGCAGCGCTTTGATTTTACAACCTGGGAGCCAGGGTGCGGAGGAGGGAGTGGGAGAAAGAGAGACAGACAGACACGCCCATTATCCCGGGGTAACCGCAGAGACCAGGTACAGCCTGCGACCAAGGCAGTGGGACAGCAGAACACGCAATGGGAAGAAAGGGGGCGTCTCCCTCGCAGACCTCGAGCCGAGCCACCGGCTGGGCAGCGGATTCCACCCGCCAGGCGCTCGAGGAACTGCCCATTGGCTGCCTGGCTGTCCCCCAGTGACTGCAGTTGTCCCAACCCAAACCAGAGAATCCCAGAAAAGTCATCTGGGGAGATGCTGCTGAGATCCAGCTGGGCGCGCCGTCTGCCTTGAAGGCACCGCGAAGGGGCGCAGGGAAGGCGACCGCAGTGGAGATTCCTCAGCTATTGGGGGACTTAGGGGAGGACGCAGTCCCGGGACCCATTGTTCCTCCTCTGGACTCCATTCCGCCTAGCAGAAATCCAGAATCCTCCTCCCATCCGAGGCTCACGCCTCCTCCCCCCTCCCAAAGGACCGATCAAAGGCCCCCTCCCCCAAGCATCTTATATTTAAATTATCTCTCCCCAGGTGGGCTGAGTGGAGGGAGCTAGGGGAGAAGGCAGTGATTTTAGAAGGAGAAAGTGCATCCTGCCGTGGCAGCGGCGCGACTCTAGGAGTCAGCCTGCCTGCACTTTCTTTGTCTGGGGCGCCGGCCCTTCGCGCGGCTCTTCCTCCCTCCCAAGGCTCCCCAGTGCCGCGGATCGCGATCCTGCACACGCCCTCCCTGCGAGGCGGTAGCCCAAGTCCCTGCACACCCCTCATCTCCCCATCCCCGCCAGACCCACCTTGCCGCCCCACGATCTCCGCGACATGCTCGGAACTGGGCACCGGCACGCACTCGGTCATGTTCACGCTTTTCTTGCGCGGCTCGCTGTCGTACAGAGAGGCGCCCTCGTCACTGTCCAACCCCAGCAGGGAGAGCTGGTCGAGAGCAAGCTGCAGGGCTCTTTGGTCATCCAGGGTCTCTCCCCC
>NW_026000196.1:1958261-1976872 GCF_001458135.2 Marmota marmota marmota
ACTCCTCGCACATCTCCCTGCGCTGCCCACCAGCGCGGCCGCCCCTCGGGACCCGCGCGCTTTGCTCCTTTGTTCCGGGAGCTGCTTGGCTCTCCTCGTCTGTCCCTGCGCCCAGCCGCGTGCTGTCCAGAAGAGCGGTGGGACCTGCGGTTCGCTGAGACAGCCCACGTCCGCTCTGAGGGACGCCTGCTGAGGACAATGAGCCATGTGGCTGTGGCTGCAGATAGGCTTACGGGGAGACTCTTGGGGGCGATCTTGGGAATCAAAGGCAGAGACTTCCCTAAGTGCTCGGGGTGACACCAGGAAGAAGGAGCAGGCATCCTGACCTGGGTTTCTCATCCGCAGAATGGGGGAAAAACAATAGATGCCCTGCCCATTCCCTGGGTTGTTTTGAGAAGTCAGTGTGTCAATAGATGGGAACGCACTCTGTAATCAGTAGACAGTTCCGCAAACGCCTTCAGTTTTGAGAGCACCCGGGTGATCCCATCCTTACTTGCTCACCTGGAGCTGTCTGGGGTACTAGGTGCTGATTATTTCCTTAGGGAAATGAAGCTGCGAAGCCACTTAACAGTGGTTATTTTCTCATGATGTTTACATTATACTAAGTTTAGTGTGTTTTCTGGAAAGAAAACGTTCGGTAAGGAGGGGGTGGCAATGGCAGTAAGGGGATGCCTCAGAGTCCTCCGTGAAAGCCACCATCTAGAACTCCGGTAGGAAATTCTTATACACACACACACACACATACATACACACACATACACACATATGTATATTAAACTCAATTTATGGACTCTGAATCTAATTAATTTGGGAATGAGGAGGGTGTGTCCTTGAGGATTCCTACCAAGAAGGAGGACTCCAAGTAAAGGGCCCTGGCTGGGGAAGACCACGGATGAGGCCCAGCCCCAGGCCTTGCACCGGGCCTGTAAGAGAAGAAGGCACACAGGGAAAGCACATCTCCATCATGCCAACACAACTGACTAGTTTTTGGGCTCTGAGCTCTTTTTTTAGTAATTTATAGCCTCCAGTTTGGGAGCATTGAGGTTTTGTGTGTGTGTGTGTGTGTGTGTGTGTGTGCGCGCGCGCGCTATTGTTGTTGTTGCCTTTTTTTTTTTTTTTTCTTTTTTTTTTTTTTTTTTTGTAGTTCTTAATTTCTGTTTGGTGCTGAGGATCAAACCCAATGCCTCACACATGCTAGGCAAGCGCTTTGCCACTGAGCTTCAGCCCCAGCCCCTGAGGTTTCTTTTTTAAATAACAAAGTTGATAAGATTAAGTTAGTCCTCAGCTGATGAAGAACTGTGCGCAGGTTAAGTGATGTCTGGACACACCCCCTCCCCAGGGTGGTTTGTGCTAGGGATCTTGGCCACAAATATTTTCAGTCCTGCTACAACTCCTGCTGTGGTGCCTACTGTGATAAGATTTCAGATGAGTTAATTCTTAAATTTGCTAAAACTAAAAGATGGGCTGCTTCAGAAGAGTCCCTGAAGTTCCTGGGTCATTACCAGGGAGGCAAACTTCACCAAGGTGACATGTTTAAATGTCATTCTTTCCTGCTGAATCATGGAAGTGGGAACTGTTCTTGCCTGTAACTGTAAATGTTCAATGAATTCACACTTCTAACCCACATAAAAAATAAGCCAAAATTCTGACCATAGGAATTGATAAAAACCTGCCTATCCTGAGGTGCCCATAATGGTGCATGCAGCCCAGCTTGCCCCCCTATGGACTGGAATATTTCAGTAAATTCTATACAGAGATCAGCATGGTTTCTGAAGACACTCAGAGAATTGAAGACCCTCCTAACAGTATGGGGGCATGACAACTATGGTAAGGGTAGGAAGCCTGACACCTCTATTTCAAGCTCCCAGCTGTGTTTCAATGTTGTCTGTAAAGAGAAGCTAGTATCCAGTTTCCCACCTGCCTCAAAGGGATGTTTTAGCCCGGTGTTATACTGACAACAAAAGGTAACTCACCGAGGATTGCATACTGCTAAGCAAATATACTTGGTATTGTACCCACACCCATTTGCCTTTTGTAATTTTATCCTATAGTAATAACTGGTCAGGTGGTTTTTGAACACATAAATGCCTTTATAAATGTAACAATCCAAAATTTTAATTCTCAATTAATGCCTTAATAAATCAAGACATCGTAAAACTCACAAAGCCCAGTTCTAGTTTTTAAATAGATAATACACCCTAACCCCACAGTTTCTGGTTTCATTTTCCCAGGCTCCTGTAGGACCCCAGAGCTTAACTACTTTTCCTGATCCAAGACTCATTCCCTATGGACTTCTCAATGTGGCCATATTATTTTTTTGTTACCACTAGAGAAAAGCTTGCAGAGTATGGTCTGATAATGAATAGAGAATTTCAGTTATCATAAATAAGAAAAGGTAAAAATCACACAATAGCAAATAAGTTTAACAAGACAATCTCGTATTTGTTTCTAGAGACTTCATTTTATACACATCTTGTTTTCCTTTGCAAACTAATAGCTGGTAAAAAAAATACTAAAATTCTCATGTGAAAGCAAGCACATGTTTTAAGTCAACTCATTTAGTATTACTGAGCACAGAGAAAACAGTGGATGATATCGAAATGAACAAGATGGCAGGGAAGAGGGAAATCCTTTGTCTTGAACCCTGGTCATGTCCAAACCCAGTCACACTTGTGGGTAAGTGCCCCTGTGAAGTAGTGAATTGCCTAGGGTCCCAAGAAAACTTCCAAGAGTGGTGATATTTGAGTTGTGCTTTCAATGATCAAGATGTGAGAATTAACTGAGACCCTAGCACAGGACACGGCCTCTAGCAGGAACTTAATAAATAAAGGCTTACTAAATGAGTGAGGGAGGCAGGCTAAAAAGCCTTGAAGGTTTAATTTCCTTAAGTATGCGGATGGATAACTCAGTCTCCAGGAAACAACTCAAATGATTCCAGCCACAACTACATGATTTTGCCTAAAATTAGTAATCATAGGTAACATCTATTAAGTGCTTATTATGTACCAGGCAGTTTACCAAATGCTTTACAGTAGAGTATCTTGTTTAATCCTCATAATTACTCTAAGCAAGCACTTTATTATACCCATTTTACAGATGCAATGATTAAATTGCTTGCCCAAACAGAAGCAGACTTACCTTTAAGTGGTTGCAGCATAAGCTGCTGGGGTCTTCACTTAACATAGGCCCTTCCAAAGCCCTGAGAGAGGTTCTAGCATTTTATTCATAGGATCACACATTTCAGTAACATTTCAAGAGTAAGGTTTTTATTCTTTTCCTTCAAGGGAACCCCCTAAGATGTTGTAAGCTTTAGGCCTCAAAAAATCTTAGAGACACTATTGTGCCCAAAGTCACATAGCTGGCAAGAGGCACAAGAGCCCATGACATTAACCAGCCCTATGTTCCTTCCTGTCTCTCAGCCAGGCATCTTCAGCTAGAATTTGGAGATATTTACAGCCCTGTTTCTCGCACAGAGTTATAAGTCTCACATGTGTGAGGGGATGTGAAAGCACTTTGGTTTTTGATGTTCTTCTGTTGTCTTTTGTTAATGTGTGTATGGTATATAACACATGTAACACAGGTCTATTTTTGAAAATATTTTAATAACACAGGAAATGCTTTCCTTATGTTGAGTGAACAAAAAAGGCAAAAATAATGTGTATGTGTGTGCTCACACATGTATATGTGTATTTCTAAACAATAAACAGAGACAGTGAAAGAATATGTAGAAAAAATACATCAGATTTTTAATAATGGTTTTTTTCTTTAAGTCATGGGATCACAATTTTGCTTTCACTTTACTTTTCTGTTTCAAGTCCTAAATATACATTTTTTAATGTTTTGAGATGTAAATGAACCCAATACCTTTATTTTTATTTATTTATTTTTATGTGGTGTTGAGGATTGAACTCAGTGCCTCACGCGAGCTAGGCAAGCGCTCTACCACTGAGCTACAGCCCCAGCCCGAAATATACATCTTTATTCAATTAATTTTTAAATGTAACATGTACTTAGTTTTAAAAATTAAATAGTGCAATATGTCAAATACACTCTACTGGCATGTATATCTAAAAAGAACAAATAAAAAATTAAAAATAAAAATTAAAAGGCTTAATAAGATAAAAAGTACTCCCTGCCCCATCTGTGCTATAAATAGAAGCAAAAAAAAAAATCTAAAGCTCATCCTAGCATGTATTTATAAAGCTTTTAGAATTATAAGAGAGGGTGAAAGTTTCTGAAGTTTTATTAAATCAGCCTTTACATGTAGTTTGACTTTTAAATATTAAAATTACTTAGCTAATAATCAATGATAACCACTCTGCAATATGGGAAAGGAATAAGAAAAAGAAAGTAATTTAAAAATCTTAGATACATGGAAAATAAGGAGCCTGAAACCTCAAGTCTTCAGCAAGAAGGTATCATTTCTTCTTTCTGAATAGAGATAAAGTAGATCAGTGAAGTTCAAACATTTTTTACAGTTAAACACTTTCTTTCCCAAAGTTTTAGATTGAATACCTAAAATACATGGAGGGCTAGAATCACAGGATGTTAGGAGTGTGTGGTCCAACCTTGGGTTTGACAGTGAGCAAACTGAAGGCCAGACTAGGAAAAGGCCAAGTCAACATCCAATGTTCACTGATGCGGAGCTGGAGAGGGAAGCCAGAATCCAGGCTTCCAGGATGATTTGTCCTGTTGTTTTATCATTTAAGGAAATCTGGCAGTACCTCTAGTAACCACCTCTGCTTTTTAGTTTGACTTTGGGGTCGTCTCACAGTCAGTATTGCCAGAATCAAACTTAAGAGGTTGCTGAGATAACTGCTCTCCAAATCTAGGTAGAGATAATAGGAAGAAGGCAGCTGTGCAGGACATCTAACCCCAGAAGAAGGCTCCTGGGCCTTGCTGCTCTCCTTTCCCTGTCTTCCCACTTTGGGGAGAGATGTGGGCACAGCAAAAGTCATCACAGTGATGCGAATAGCTTTCGAGGGAATTCCATGACATGAAAATGAAGCAAAAGAAAAGAGAGAGTATGCATTGGCGTCTGATCCCAGTTGGGCCCCATGTTCAGCACTTGGACACCTTCTCATATGATTTTTTCAGCATTCCCACAAGGTATGTATTACATCTCTGTCAGCTAACCTTATCAAAATAATGTTTCTGGGAAGGGTTCAAACTCGGATTGTAATCCAGTGACTAGAATCCAGATGCCAGTTGACCTTTGGAAATAGGAATATGTCCGGGAAAAAAGAGAGAGCCCGCCATGATGTGAGAAAAATAATCGAAAGAACTATCAGTCTTTAGACAGAGAGCTAATAATATTTAGTTCTCCGATTTGAGAATGACAATGAGATGACAAATAGTAATAATAAGCAAATAGAATAAAAGATAAGCGCTCAGTAAATTTAGGGTTAAAATGATAAAAACTGGGTAGGGACAATAAATGATAGCTTTCCAATATTTAAAGAAATATTCAAAAAGCAGCTAGTTCTTTGAAATGACACAGGGCAGAACAGGCTAGATGCTATCAGAAGATGGATACTGGAATGAGAAATTTCTGAAGCTTAGAGTTGCCCGCAGCTGAGATGCCCCAGCTCACAGCCCACATACACTCTGCACTTAATTGGGATTCTCCAGAACAAGGTTTGTGCTCTGGTTTATCTGGTAGGCAGGCAAATCTGATTAGCAGTGGCATTTTGTGTCCTACGATTGGTCTGTTGACTTTCAACTAGTCATTTAGTCCTGGAGCATTGCTTTTCTCATTTGTAAAACAGGAATAATAGTTCTTACTTAGGCAGCTAACTAATGTGGGTCCTTCCTTCTTTGCCAGTAGGATATAGATATAGTCTAGTGGAATGAATAGGTTAGAAAAATACTTGAAACTTTTTAATCTTTTTCAATACTTTATAGATCACAACTCCCCCATTCTCATAAAAAATATTTTAATAATTTAAGAAGAAATATTTTTTAATAACTTACGAATTTTTGTGACTATATTTTACAACACCAGAGTCAAACTGCTAATTAATGAGGTACAGCCATGATATTCTCATAAATAACTCTGAACTATTTTCCACTTGATCCTCATCATAAAAGTATTTCTTTTCCACACATTTCAGTTAAAACAATAAAAATTACATCAACAGTGCTATTTAAATTTTGGATAATAATAGAATGATTTTGCTATGTCAAAGAAAATCTACAATTGTATTTATTAAAATTCTATAGTTATCATGACACTAAACTTGTGTGCGACCATATATATATAAAGTTACTGACTCAGACAATGAAAGAAATATCTGTTGAAGAATTCTTGGGGCTGGGGATGTGGCTCAAGCAGTAGCGCGCTCACCTGGCATGCGCTGGGCGCTGGGTTTGATCCTCAGCACCACATAAAATAAAATAAAGATGTTGTGTCCACCAAAAACTGAAAAATAAATATTAAAAAATTCTCTCTCTCTCTCTCTCTCTCTCTCTCTCTCTCTCTCTTAAAAAAAATAAAAAGAATTCTTTTAAGCAAGCACAATCACAGGTAACCCTAACTAAAGAATCAAAATATGGACATGAGGGGCTGGGGATGTGGCTCAAGCGGTAGCGCGCTCGCCTGCCATGCGTGCGGCCCGGTTCGATCCTCAGCACCACATACAAAGATGTTATGTCCGCCAATAACTAAAAAATAAATATTAAAAAAAAAATTCTCTCTCTCTCTCCTCTCTCTTAAAAAAAATCTTAAAAAAAATATGGACATGATTAAATGCCACATCTCAGAAATAAAAGAAAAATAATGCAATGCAATCTCTAGCCAGAAGGTTTTAAGAAGGATGGATGATAAGAAGAAATTATAAAACAAGATGTAATAAAAACGTACAAAGACATAAGAATCAAATAAATAAAACAAATATGGACAAGTCAATAATATTAATAATAGAGTGGAAGAAAACACACTCCATAAAAAGAAAATTAAGACTCTGGTTAGATATGGGGCACTTTGCAGAAATTGAGATGGCCATCTCTGAAGCTAGCCTACCTGACTTGACAACTCCTGAACCTGCCTAATAGTTGTGACCTTGGGCAAGTGTCTTTCTCTTTCTGTGCTTATTTTCTTCATCAGTAAATTAGGGATGCTTAGAGTCCCTGCCTCATTGCTGATGTCAGGAGTGATGCTTGCAGATTCTCCTATTGATGTTAAGCATAACTGTAACTTTGAAAAAGAAGAATGGGCCTTGCAGTCTCTTGTATTTAACTGTGTTATGCAGATTAAAGCAGCATATGCTACATCTAAAGATAGCTAGATCATTCAAGTGGACTTAAAGGTTTAGAAACAAATACAAACTGAAACATTTTTACCATATGACCCAGGCACGAATTCAAATAAGGGACAGAAAAGATCATTCCCAAAATAACAAAGAGAGACTTTTTAAAAGCAACATGTTAGATTGGATTTTTTTTCTAATCTCCCAGCATATACCCAAATAAATTCCAGGTGGACTAAGGAGTTAAGTTTCAAAAATTCAAATCATCAAAGAACTGAACAGAAATGTAGGAGACTGTAATTTTTGTAGTCAGGGAAGGGATTTCTAACCATGACTCTAACAGTGGAAATCATTTGTAGAAATAACTACAAAAAAAAAACTAAAATAAATATACTGATATAGTAATATATAGCAGGGTTCCCCAAAACATGATTATGCAATTCCAGGTGTACCAGTGGTGACCTTGAAAAGCCCCAATGATCATCTTTTAATTTAATGATTGTATCTTTATTTTACTTGCATTATAAAATATTATAATATTTTAGTTTGCTTTGATAGACTATAAAATATCATTAGTATTATCGAACATAAGAATTCACTGGTGTCCGTGGTAGGAAGAAACTAAAATTTGTATGCATGTTTTAAAAGAAAGTCAACTTAAACTAAAATGTTAGATGAATATTAGATAAGTAATATTATAGTTGGACACACACCCATATTACAATGTAATATAAATAACTAATGATTAGAGACAAAGTATGGAAGATAATGTTCTGATAAGCCTAATTCTTTCACAAATAATTTGTGATTAGAATTTTCTATAATTCCAATCAAAACACATCCAATCCTACTAAACAAGCAAAAGAATGTAGTACCTATGCAAAGGAATAGAAAGTTCAGAAACAGATGCAATATAATGGGATGGTTTAGTGTAGATACCCATCCTTCCAACAAGTACTTGGCATGCCTGTCCTGTGAGCAATGGGCTGGGGGCTTGCAATAAAATAGTGTGCTAGAGAGAAACATGGCCCTGATTGCAGTCTAGAAAGAAAGATGGCATAAATGAAAACAGGCATTGGAGTAAGATTGCATCTATGACAAAGCCACATAGGAGTGGACCTAGTGCAAGAAGAGCTAACAGTGGGGAGACTTGGCTGCTACTTATTACATAGAAGACTTATTTCTGACCTAGAAATAAATATGTAATGAAACAAGAAAATACTTTTATGTATGAAGTGAAAAAGGCAGGAAAAATTGTTGGCTTCTAATATTTATGGAGCTTTTCTATTATCCCAGGATTATGCTAGTTGCTCTCATTTACTGATCTTAATAATCAAGTGAAATGGCAGTAAGATTATCCCTATTTTTGTTGGGGGGAAACTGAGTTTAGCTGGTAAGTGGCAGGCAGACCCAGGAAGTCCAGAGCCAGGGTCAAGGTCTAATCACAGTGAACTTTAGAATCCTACACATATATACCCACACAGCTACATACACACATGAGTATACATATGTACATGTGTACATGTATTCTTCACATTTGCCTCCATGCTATATATCCAAATATTCAAATCAAGCTGTCAGCAGTTGAATAGGACTATTGTAGAGGTTCTAACCTTCTACATTGACAAACAGGTCTTCACAGTGGACTGTACAGTCAGGTGAGAATTTAGAACTCTCAGCCTCCTAGGGTTCCGCTCTGAACCCTGGTCACAAAGGGACAGGTGGCTTCTGCTGTGTAAGACCTGTGACACTCACACCCCTTCTGCCCCCAGTTCCTAGCTCCATCCATACCAAGAGGGGGTCTCAAGTACACCTCAGGTCCATCCACATTCTGTCTCCTGCAAATAGTCACCCTTTGGGCTTAGAATACACTCACTTGCAGTGAAAGCCCTGGATGATGATCAGAGAGGGCCTCACACTGACACAGGCTCTGGACAGGGAAGTGGGAATATGAGCTGGGATTTGGAAGTCTGGGGAGGGAGAGCTGCAGCCAGAGGATAGCAAGAACAAGACCCTCTAAAGCATGAGGCCCAGGGCAGGGGCTTCTTATGCCTGACAAAATAGTTTATCAAATGACAATATTTGAGTTAGAAAATAACATAAAATAACTATTAAGATATAAGAAAAAATGGCAACTAAATCTATATACAACGGACAAGTTATAAAGAATATTTGCACTTTTAACATTATAAAGAATATTTGCACTTTTAACATTCCTCACTACTTCTTTCCTTCCTTTTTTTTTTTAAAACTCTACTCTCTTCCTTCCTTCCTCTCTTCCTTTCTCTTTTACACAGATATTTAGAGACAGTCCTTTGTGCCAGGCACAGCCCGGGCAATAGAATTCAGAGTAATCAAGAAAGCAGGGGCAGGGTGGAGTTTAGAAACTAACAAGCATACCAGCTCCAATCACACACAAATAAATGCATAATTACAAACAGGGACAAATGCACCCGTCAGATAAGTATGTGTTGAGTTGTTGGTTGCCTTTGATTTAGGGTTTCCTGCTGAGACAGACAGGAATGTATATCTGTTTTTCTCTTGAAGCCAAGGACCTTACATATATTCACAAACCCCCAAATGGATGCATTTCATGAAACTAACCAGAATTGGGTAAGCTTCCTACAACCACAGAAGCTTATTCAATTAAATCAACTCTAGTATTTTTATTGCTGCGGTAAAACTTGACTAAAAAAACTTCAGGGGCACAAATTCCTGCAATTTTTCAATTCAACTAGAGGTTTCACCTGAAGACCCAGATGCCAAATTCTATGGAAATGCAGAAGGTGGCGAGAAGAGGTTGAACAAGAGCCTAGAACACCCTTTGTCCTCTTAATGTCCCTGTGCCACAAAATAGAAGAGATGAGACAGATATGATGACTGATACCTGTTATTTCTTTACTTTTCTTCCTGATTAAGCTAGATGATTTCTATTAACGTAATGCTCAGGGCATGGGGGATGGGCAGCAGTCACTTCAAAAGAAGACAAAATCCCAGCTAGACGGGTTGGTCATAAGAGGCAGGGGAGTTTGGCTCCAGCTCCTTGCAGCCATAGCCATATGGCTAGTTGAAATGAAACTTCAACTAGTATCCTCCACTTGGATTCAGACAGACAAGACAGAAATTGCATTGTATCAAGAGGGAGAATCCTTGAAGGGAAATCTACTTGTGCTGTTAACACTGACAACATGGATTATGATTGTTGATTGATCTTATCTTTTTACATGAAACAATGGCTAAAACAGTATCATTGTTTCCAGTAAGGGCTAAATTCACATTGAATTTAACTTGGGAAAGGAACAATTACATCTTTACAATTAGGCAAACATTCCCTGAGAGCTTCTTTTCCCACCCTGTGGTCCACCCACCCTCCAACATTTCAATAGAGGAAAACATTAATTTTAAAAAAATTATTTATTTATTTTTGAAACCATTAATTTTTTAAACTGTGTTTAGGGCATGCACACTCACACACACATTTTTCTGAACCTTTCTTGTTCAGGTTTGACTAGAAGGTGCCTGTAGGAATTTCCAGCCTCTCACTGGAGTGTCTGCTGCAGGAGACAAGGGACTGTGGCTCCTGCTCCCCTACCCACCCAACCCCTGAAGGACTGGTTGTGTCTGCTAAAAGCGCCCCATCCCCCACCGCCTGCCATAACCACCTGGGATGCATTTTCCTCCACATTTTACCTACAAATTGCACCGCCAGGAGAGGGTTTTTCTTTCTTTGCAGGATTTGGGGAAACATCAAACACCAGAATCAGAACTGAGGGAAAAAAAAATGAGGAAATGATTGAGGCAGGGAAATGGCTTGTTTCCAGAGCATCTTTTATCTTAAGAGCTTGCAATTTTTTTTTTTTTTTTATGAACTTCTCAAGTTCCCAGAGGCAAGGAGTGAGTACTAATGATGTAGCCTGCTAGGTCAAGGTTAAGGCAGACTGGACAGAAACCCAACTCCTCAAAGAGCTCCAGAAATGACCCCCAGGCCACTCCTAAGCTTCCTCCTTCTTCTCCACCTCCTCCCTTTTCTCGCCTCCTCTTCCTTTGCATTCTCTCCCCCTTTTCCTCCCCTCTTCTTCTTCCTTTTTGTCCTCCCCTTCTTCCTTATCCTTTAGCTATTATCACAAAACATGTTTTAAGCTCATGGGCTTTGTCACCACACCAGATTCACTTAACCTTCCACAGATGCCTCCATTCACTGGATTGTAAAATGCAATGGAAATGGGGCACTGAAGGTGCTTGTAATAAATGAGTTGATTTCTCTAAGGTGTTTTGCACACCATCTAGCACACAGATGGGGCTCAATGAATGTCTGTTGCTACAATCTCACTTTGTAGCTCACCTACCAGCACAGTTTACCATGTTCTCTCACAACACCATCTGGAATGTACCCCACCCCTTTTTTTTTTAATAATTTCCCTTCCATAATTCTTATCACTCTATAAGGTCTCATGAACATGCGTCTTCCCCAGTGAGGCCTCAACCTCCTATTCCATAATCAAAAGCAATCACCACTCCTTCTTTCATTTCCCACTAAGATCTTGGATCACCCTGACAGCTCCTTTCTTCCAAATGATACAAAATTCATTGCAGATTGTCTTACCTCCCTTGCCAGGCTGCAGGTTCATTTGAGAAATTTTTGTTCCTCCATTTTCTGTGCCACTTCAGAAACTACTTAACCTCTGTGTCTCAGTTTCTACCTTCTGAAAATGGGAGGATATTAATTGTACCATGCTCAGTGGAGTCAGCATGAGAGTGAAATAAGATGCTACTTGTAAACTCATGATGCTAAGGAAGTGACCTCATGTAGAAGATGCTTGGAAAAATCTTTGTGAGGTGATTGTAAAAGCAAAATAACGGCCTCATACTTTGAAGCTGACATCTATGTGCTGAGTAGCAAGCATTGGGGTGAGAAGGTCTAAAATTGGACATGCACAGGGTTGGTGTGGTGAATGGCCCAGCAGATGTGAAGCCACAGACAGCCTTAACTGTTCCCACTCACAGGGGACGAGTTAGCAGTCACACAGATGCTTCTGTCTCCACAGCCCTGCGTCGGAGGGGGCACTTTCCAGCTGCAGACCCCACTGTTCCTGAGGGAGCCCATCTGTGGCTGGAGCCGTGCCACCATATGTGCCTCTGCCCCAGCACGTGGTGGGGGCTTCTTGAAGCACAAGCACCACTGTCCTCCCGGTGCCACATCTGCAAGGAAAGCCTGTAGCCTCTAACAACTGGGCCAGCTGAACTCTGAACACATTCAGGACCATCAATAGGGACAGAAAACCAGTCATGACAAGTCAGTGTGGAGGAGAGCTCATCCAGCCAGCCCCTGCTCAGTGAATTTCACCAAGAAAACCATTCAGAATGTCTTCTTGCAGGGAGGGGCATCTTTTCCATGATTAGCCTTTCATTTGTTTGCTTTTTTATTTTTCATTTGGACATAATTTCAAACTTATAGAAAGGTTGAGAAAATATGATTGTACAAAGAATACTCACATAGTCTTTTCAGATTCCTCTACCATTGATACCTGTCTTACAAAACCATGACTGCTATTGTTAGGATATGAGGTGTCCCCCCAAGTCTCCTGTGTCGATGCAGGATTATTCACAGGTGAAAAGATTAGATGATGAGAGCTGTAACCTCATCAGTCCATCCTAGTTTGAATGGACTAACTAAGTGGTAACAGTAGACAGGTGGTACGTGGCTGAAAGAGATTGGTCACCGGAGTATGCCCTGGAAAGGTGCATTTTCCCTGTGGCCCCCTTCTCCCTTCCCTCTCTCTGCTTCGGGGCTGCCACAAATGGAGGAGTGCTCCTCCACTATGCTCTTCCACCATAGTGTTCTGCCTCATCTTAGGCCCAGAGCAATGGAGTTGAACATGGGCTAAACCTTTAGAACCATTTTCCATTTTAGTTGTTCTTGTTGGGTATTTTTGTCACAGCAATGAAAAGCTGACTGATACAAGGACCGACTTCAATAAATACAACATTGATATGGTAGTTTTATCAAATCTACTGTCCAGTTCCAGTGTTGTCAATAAGATTAGCACTTTCTCCATTCTCTTCAGACAATCTCAACTAGATTGAATAAAGTCATATTTATTGTAAAGTCCTCAGCTTTTGGAGTAAATTAAAACACACCCACAATGGACAGCTTTGAGCAGCCCACTTAGGTTTGCCTTACAGCCTTACGCCTTCTATTACTGCTGTCAA
Organism: Marmota marmota marmota; assembly: GCF_001458135.2. Classification (NCBI taxonomy): domain Eukaryota; kingdom Metazoa; phylum Chordata; class Mammalia; order Rodentia; family Sciuridae; genus Marmota; species Marmota marmota. The sequence continues at coordinate 1,971,719 of NW_026000196.1, forward strand.
AAGTGACCTCTGAGCCTGCATCTGTTGTGTGAGCCAGCTAGTGCCACAGGTGTTCTAGTAAGGGAGCTCTGACAGGTAATTAAGGCCTCAGGGAATGATTTACCTGCAGTGGGATCTGTCAAGGCCTTTACAGTGGACTTACCTATGCTTTCAACAATTACTCATTGAGCACCTGCCATAGGCTGAGCATTGTAGATACAAGCATGAAAAGACAGTCTCTGGCCCAAATGTGCTTATGTGGCAGGGGGTCAAGAGCACAAACTTAGACATAGGACAAACCTGGATTGTATCAAGCTAAGCCACCCACTTGTGGGAGTTGGCCACATTGCGTTTCAACTACAGAATGTTCCTTGCCTTATAATGGGGCTACACCCTGATAAAAGCCATAAATGGAAAATATTGTAAGTCAAAAATGTATTTGCAGGTTGATTATTCCTTATCTGAAATGCTTGGGACCAGAAATGTTTCAGATTTTAGAGTTTTATAACTTTTGTAATATTTGATATACATAATGAAATAAGTTGGGATTGGGATTCAAGTCTAAATACAAAATTCATTTACATTTCATATACACCTTATCCATATAGTCTAAAGATAATATTATATAATATTTTTGGTATGGCTGCATTTTGACTAAGACCTGTCCCATGAGGTCAGATATAGAATTTTCCACATGCAGGGTCATATCAGTACTTAACATTATGTGCATGTACAGATATGCCTCAATGACATCTACTGTTCTGTAAAATTAATATTCATCAATAAAATTGATCATCTAGTTAGTCATATTTTTAAGGTACAATGGTAACTTGTGGGTATAGTTATAGAAAGTTCATTAAATTCTAGTTTAACTTGGAGAGCATCTTTACAATTCTGCTTCTTCCTATTCAGGAACATAAAATCATTAGAAAATGGAGTGAGATATTGGTGGAAAAGAATTGAATTCTGAAAAAAAAAAACTGAATTCTGCTTTGGCAGTCAATTTCTTTTTTCTTTAAGGTCACCCCAAAAAGCAATATTTTATGATTAACCAAAACTATAGCCCTATACCATATTCAGGCCTCTGGTAAACTAACCAGGACCCACTGGGGATCTCCCTCATTATGTCACATCAGTGTGTGTGGTCTAGCATCAAAGAATATGCTTTGTCTATGCCACATGTCATCAGGTCCCTTTATCCTTTGTCACCCTCCTCCACCCTCACCACTAACCAATAACAAACCCCAAACACCAAACCCTACCATTTCAGTGGGATGGAACCCTACACTAATCAGTACTAGAAAAACAGGGCCCAGACAGATGCATGGAAAGAGAAAAACACATTTGCTCTATCATTAAAAGTGGTTCCTATTTAAATCCAGCTAAGGCCAGGAATGCTGGTGCTCAACTATCATCCCAGAATCAGGAGGCTGAAGGAGGAAGAATCAAGTTCAAGACCAGCCTGGGGGATTTAGTGAGACCTTGTCTCAAAATAAAAAATAAATAAATAAAAAGGGGCTGGGAGGTAGCTTAGGGGTACAGCATCCCTGAGTACCAAAATAAGTCATTAAATAAAGCCAGTTAAGGTGGCAGAGAGCCCAAGGAAAGATCCAGAAGTGACCAAGCTTGATGCGGGGGGTGGGGGGGTGATTTTGTTCTCCTTGCACAGATAGAGAGAAAGTTTCCAGTCTTTCAAAGTCCCACCCTCAGGAAAAGATGACCTAATCATTACATATGAAGTCCCAACTGAATTTATGCTCCTCTCCATTATATTTAGAGTATCAATGAGATAGAGAGTTCAGAGTGGACTTCCACTAGAAGTCAACAAGTAGTATATTGCCTGAATTCAGTTTTTTTTTTTTCAGAATTCAATTCTTTTCCACCAATATCTCACTCCATTTTCTATTTTCTATACCACCCTGAATGCACCCAATCTCGTCTGATCTCAGAACTCAACAGTACTTTTATTCACACATTCAAAATTTCATACCCTGCAACAAAACCTCACGATGCTCTTCATGTAAATATTACACATTCTTTGTCAGGTTTATTCCTAGGATTTTATCACTATCAGGAAATAGTAATTATTATTATTATTTTTACTGGGGACTAAACCCAAAGTGATTTTAACACTGAGCTTCAGCTCTTTCTATTTTTTTTTTTTTTTTTTTTGAGACAGGGTCTGGCTAAGTTTCCCAAGCTGGCCTTGAACTTATGATCCTCCTGCCTCAGTCTCTCAAATAGTTGGGACTACAGGTGTCCAGAGCCACACCTGCCACACCTGGCTGGATATATTATCCCCCTCTCCACCCAATGGAAATAGATACATTTTGTTTTAAAATGAGGTATATGCTCATTGTAAAGAAAACTGAGTAAATTATACAAAAGGAATGTAGGGAAGAATTTATCTCTTCCCACCAGATGGATATTCTTAAAGTTATATTTTCTAAGTGTGTTATTGGTAAATAAAATTAATTTTTTGCATGTTTATTTTTATCCAACCTCACTGAGCTCTCACTATTTTCTTAAATCTCTGGAGTCTTCTAAAAAAGTCATATTCTCTAAAAAGTAAAATAGTACATTATTTGAAAAAAAAAGTTTACAACTCTACAACATTTTGTATTTTGGATTTTTGGATTAGGAATATTCAACCGGTAATACACCTAACAAAGCTCCGAAGTTCAGTCAGCGCACTATAATATCCTGGTTGTTTCCCCTTGTGATCTTGTGGCTTCTGGGAGCTGCAGCTTACTGCTGCTGCTTCCTATCATTGAAAGAACATATATCATACATGGCTAGTTTGAGGGAAAAAATACTAAATTCAAAATTCAAAGTAGTTTCTAGTGAATGTATTCAAAGAATATATTTTCTTTCATATCATCATAAAATCAAAACCCAGGCTGAATCATTGTAAGTCAGGGGCCATCTGTAATATAGAAGCTTCCTTGCAGGGTAATTGCAAAGATCAAATGAGAACGTCTGTCCAGTCCTCAGACAATACCCATGTCACCATCATGAGCAGTGAGGGGACAGCACACACACACAGTCACAATACAATCAATGAGTGGTTATAATGGCAGTCCAAAGTGCCTCACCAAGGGATCCCAGGAGATGGAGCCCCCAAGTCTTTCAAGTGGAGTCAGAGACATCCTCAGAGGAATTCCTTGAACCCAGATTGTAAAGGTGACTTATAAGCTGGCCAGAAGGAATCTGGAAGCTGAAGGGAAATGAGGGGGAAAGAAGAGAAGGTATTCCATACTCCATGACCATGGAAATTGCGTGTGAAAAGAAAGAAGGACTGAGAGACTACAAATGAGTTCATTGTGGTTGGACTCAGAGCTTGAGGTGTAGGTCAGTAGTGGGTGAGGCTGGAAAAATACCAGGGACACGGTGGCACAAATGATTTGTAGGTGAAATTCCCGGGGGAAAAAATTGCATACAAATAGAATCAACCACTTTGCCTTTTGTCACTGGTGCCTTATCAGGCACGGGCTTCCTGATGAAGCAAGAGCAGAGCTGGCTAAGCTGCCACATGTAGATATGCCCACCTCTTCTTTTTAACGACTGAAAATTGCCAGATGCTTTTTCAAGAAAAAAAATTTTTTTTCTGATTGTAAAATTAATAAAGCTCATTATAGATGAGTTTGAAAATATAAAACAAATCTCTCTTCCCACTTTCAATTAAGAAACTCTCACTTAGTAATAGCTTCCTTATCTGGAATGTCAAGTTAATTAAAAGGCTGGTTGGCTGAATATTAAGTCATTTAGCTCCCTGCAGTCTCCCCCTTCAACCTTCCCTCCAGTGATCTGAGGAAAAGCCAGCGCCCTCCCAACGTCCTAAACCAGTTTAGGACTTCTCAGGAGTGACTCTTGTCCCCGTTTTCCTTTCCAGGTGCCACCATGTTATGCAACATGCCAGTTTACCTAAAGGTGACTCATTTAAAAAGCAATGGACTTTGCAAAATGTGAAAACCAGAACTTTGAAAAAGGACCCATGAAGAGTGGCTCTTAACCAGCAATCTTCCAGCTAAAACGCCTGGGGGGTTTCTCCAGCTTAAGAGGCCATGTCGTCTGCATTTCAGTAATTCTGAGATTGGAGGGACCTGGGCATATGTATTGGGCTCCAACTCCCCAGGTGAAGCTGATGAGCTAGCGCAGTGGTTCAGAACCCCTCCATCACACGGTGTTTGTTTATTCACTTGACTCAGCAGAAAGGACCCCCGAGAGACCATTAGTTAAACCAAAACCCCGAAGCTGGAATCCCCTCATTAGAGCTCCACTCACTTCATTGTTCTTTTAAATAGACTGGTCCCTTGGCACTTTTAAAATATAGTTTACTTTCAAAAAGTAAGTGCTCACTGCTTCTCTTCCAGTAACAGATTTGCTTAGGGAGCCGAAGAACAGCTCTATAATCAGGCTTCAACTTGGCTCTGACAGCAATTAATGAAAACTGCATGAAGCAGAAATTTGATTCATTCAAGTTACTTGTCCATCAACCTCGTTGTCTTCCAAAAATGCTCTCTTCTGATTTTTTAAAATAATGACTCATACAAATGCCAATAAAGGGCTTGTATTTCACTTTGCAAAGGGGCTTTAAGAGAATTATAACAGAAGAGTGTAGTAGGTTCCCCCAAAGCACTAAAAATTAGATTGTTTATAATCACTGGTTTTACATAAAATTCTTTGGTGATGTCACTCATACATCAGGAGCAACACAGCTGCCACAGTTATGACCTAAGTGTCCAAAATTCTCTTTATTGATCCCAGCGCCACTCAAGTTCCATCTTTTGGGGAAAGTGGAGTTAGATGGGGGTTACAGAATAACAAGCAACAGTGTTTCCCCAATAGCCTGCTGAGCATGATCCCTGTCCCCATCAGACCTGTAGTGATAGTTTTTTGTCCCAAACCTTGGCCTTGGGCCTTGCTGATGCACGTGCACATTTCCCTGTCCCTCCTCTAGATGTTTGTGAAAAATTAAGATAAAAATCAAAACATGCTTGAGAAACACTTGACTGACAAGTTACAAGAAAAAAAAAACATCATTCTTTTCCTGCTTTCGTATTTTTACTGTATTGTTTTACGTGTGCTTTGTAGACTAGCAAATGTTTCCAGCTTTAAAACACACACACACACACACACACACATTCTCTCTTTCTCTCTCACTGCCACCAGCAC
>NW_026000196.1:1977047-1992850 GCF_001458135.2 Marmota marmota marmota
CCCCGGCCATCTTCCTCTTCCTTTTTCTCCTCCTTCTTTCTAAGGACCTGAAGTCACTGTCAAGGACAAGAAAAACAGCTGAGTCTCACAGGGAGCTGGAGCCCTGGCTGGAGGAAGAAGCACAGCCTGTGCTCACACTATCATGCCTCCCCACACTTGGGCTGCCTAGTTCCTGGGCTTCTTCACATTTCTGCTTCATTCTCTCACAGACCACCTTTCTCTATTTATCTCCATGTAGCTTGTCAGTCCAAAGACCTGATCTCCGAGTCACAATTTCTAAGTGTATTGTGGTAACAATCTGATTGGTTCAGCTTGGGTCCTATAGCTATGGCCAAGGGGGATTGCATACACTTGACCCACTGCCTGCTCAGTGTGGTGGGGGGAACTGGCCTCTAGCACATCTCTCCACTGTACTATTTCATCCCTAGCTCTTTCTTAAATATTCATGTTTCTGCTTCCTTTGTTCTCACAGTTCCTGTGGTAAGTATCAATGGAGAAATACCTGTTTTGTTTTGTTTTGTTTTTCCTACCCAGCCTCTGCTGGTCCTGCTTCCAAGCCTTGAAACCCTTACTTCCTTTTGGAAAAACCCTATATACCCAGGTGGTTCAGGTCAGGCTGCCATCTTCCACTCCCCCACTTGCCTGCTCAGTGAATCACAGTGATTCATTTAGAGCTTGAGCATATGACCAAGCAGGGCCAATGAGAATCTTAGGATTTTCGTTGGATCTATCAGGAAGAGTCTGTTCTCTTCCTGCTGGGGTCATCAGATTCAAGCCTGGAATTTCTGGTGGTTATCTTGGTTTGTCCTCAGTGAAGAAACCTAGATAAAAGGCAGAACCAAGAAATGGAAACAAATTGTGGATAACTCAAACTATGATAACTAAATATGTATATGAAGTTATTTATATGTAGTTATATGAGTAATTCAATATGTATTTCTCTTCAGCAAGAAGACCAAAATAATCTCTTTCTTCTTTTTTTTCTTCTTTTATTTAAGGCAATTTGAGTCAGATTTGTGGCCTTTCCACCTAAAATAATCTCAATTAAAACGTCTATGGAAAGAAAGACATTGTGACTCAGAGATTACATGCATTGCTCTTTACCAGTTTCAGCCTCTTCAGCCAACATTTAAAGAATGACAGAGCTCCATGAGCCAGTGGAGATTAAGGAACCCAGGTCCTCATGGTGCAAAAGAACTTCACACCTGGAAGGCAGAAGAGATTTGCCAGAGGCAGGCAAAAACCCAAATGGAAGTCCATAGACTACAGGTCTAAGTATTTAAAGTTTACCAATTCAGTTAAGAAAGTTTTAAAGACTATCTATTCTATCCTTCTACCTTGATATCTACACACGTTCATTTTTTTTTAATCTAGAAGGCTAGATCCAAATTTAGATTTCTAAGGCTCCTTGGAATTCTGTGGCAGAACTTGCTGGCATTAGAAGACCCAGCCACCAGCACATGGTGCAACCTCCCTTCCCATCCTACCTCCTTCAGCTCCATCTTGCTCTTTAAGAAGCTTCACATGCACAGAACTATACATCTCAGCCCACTGGCCAAGCTCTGCTGGCTATCTCCCCACATATGGATTTGCCCCCTTTCCACCCCTCGGGCTTCTATGTAGTCTGCCCTCTAGAAGATAAACTCAGTAGAGGAAACTGGGCAGGCTCTGGAAAGAGCCCCAGAGCATTTGGGCAAAAATTCCAGCATCCTGGGCGCCCAGAGAATGGCCCTAAAGGAGAAGAGGCCTTAAGCTCTGACTTTCTTGACCCTGCAAACTTCTCCTCCTGAGAGTGAGTCCCCAACAGGAAAGACCCTGAAAGAGTCACACTTGCCCAGGACTAAAGTCAGTAAAAGTAGTAATAAAATTACTACTAAAGGCTGAGGTCACACATAGGTGACAGAACTTTGTTTTCAGCTCCTACTCCATGCACTGGTTTCTATCCCATTATTGGTATTTTTATGTGACTTGAGTTTCCAGATTTTATATTTGTAGAGAACATTTAGGATGTGGCTTACTCTTTGATTAAACCTGGGCTTCTGGGTTGCAAAGAACTTATGCTGTGAGGGGAAGTTGTTTGCGTAGGACTTCTGGTCACGTCTTACTGCAAGATGAGCTTTCGTAGTCTCATCTGCTGAAAACACGTTTGCATTTAGAAGTTCATTTTAATAGGACTTGACTGGGCACAGGATACTCACCCTAAGACAGTCTTGAGAGCCAAATAATTTACATAATTGCAAGTTATTTACTACTTCATTTCTCAAAGCTTTTTTTTTTTTTCTGTTTTGTGTTGGATTTTTAAAATTTTTTGCCCTGGGAATTGACCTCAGGGTACTCTACTACTTAGTTACATCCCCAGCCCATGTTTTTATTTTGAGGCAATCTTGCTAATTTGTCAAGGCCGGTCTTGAACTTGCAATCCTCCTGCCTCAGCCTCTCTAGTAGGCAGGATTATAGGTGTACACCACCACATCTCACCCCAACATTTTGAAAATAACAAATGTCTCCTTTATTGACTCTTCTGGGAGAATATTGGCTTCTGCAGCTATTTTGAAGAGACTTGTATTTTAGGATGACTATAAATAACTTACTGGAAGAAGTAAGAGTTTGGGGAAAAATATGGATATAGTCTTAAGGACCTATGGAATTTAACAAATACAACTTGAAAGCTCATAGACAGGAGGACCTGTGTTGGAAGATGTGGCTTTCATTTTTGCCATTGGACAAAGGAATCCTCTGAGTCTTAATGTAAAATGTTCTGGGCTACAATGAATGTTATAGATGATCAAGCGCATCTTTCTTATTGCATATATGGGAGGCCCAGGGTCAGGGTCAACCAACAAGCTCTCACAGAGCAGGACTAGCAGGTCTCAGGGGCTCAATTATCTATTCCACACCAATAAACTTCCTTTCCAAAAACCCCTGTGGAAAGTGCCCAGATCATTAAGTGATTGGAGACCAGACGGCTTAGGTGGGCAAAGAGTGTCCTGTTCGCTACAGAGATGGTCCATCCTACAGAGATGTTCCCTGATGAGACACCAGGAGACGGGTACCATGGCTCTCCTACACTTGGCAAGGCCTTCTCTCCTTAACAGAAACCTAATGTCCTATTTAACTTGAGAAGTTGAAAAAAAAATTAAACACCAAAGAAAAATTATACAGAGCTAACTTAAGGAAATAGCACCAGCCCCACTTCTTCAGGATTTGGGAGCACCAGGCAGCATTCTTGTCCTGAAACATCTCCCAGGATCAGAAGTTTAAACTGCCTCCAGTGTTTGAGGATTTGGGACTTTTTTTAATGTAAGGAAGAAATGCCAACAGAGAATTATTATGAAAATTATTATAGGGGCTGGGGTTGTAGCTCAGTGTTAGAGCACTTGCCTAGCATGTGTGAGACACTGGGTTCAATTCTCAGCACTGCATACAAATAAATAAAATAAAGGTCCACTGACAACTAAAAAAAAATATTAAAAACTGAATCTGTCTGATGATTTAAATGAACCAAAAAAATCAGAAAGTACTGTGCATTGACCTCTGCTATCTCAGTTTCTCACTGTGGCTCCTTTAAGAATAATAAAAATCATTTCAATTACTGGTGAAATTTAATCTATTATAAATAAATAAAAATAATAATTATCATACATATTAAATGTTTAAGTCACCCAATTATAATTATGCTAGTTCCTAGAGAAGGATAGGATTTATTTGAAGAATATTCATAGTGCATCAAAGGTAATACAGCCCTGTTGTGACATACAAGCCTAAAATCATCAGGTAAACTTTATTTTTTCAATCTTACTGGTGAATCTCTGTGACAGTATTTATAGTCTCATTTGAAAGTTAATTCCAAGTCTAAATATGAGGCTCTTCCTGATTAAGAGGCTAAGTCCCACCATCCTTCTATCCTCACCCCAGGCCTATATCCTGGCCCTACTGTGGTATTGATCCTGGACCTGGGGTGAATGCTCTGATCTCTGAGCTGTGATGTCAGCTTTTGGAGACCTTCACTGTTCATCCAGCCCAGAACTGCTGTTCCCCAGGTGGGTCTGCAGCACCTCTGTACGCAGCTTCCCAGAGGCCCCCGTAAAGAAAATGTTGTCTGACCACTGTACAGAATTCCACAAATTCTCTGGCCATTTACTAGCTCTCTTTCTGCTCCTGTTGTTCTTGCTTTCTTACCAAATTCATATACCATACTCCTTCCTTCACGAAGAGGCTACAGCATTGCAAGCACTGTACTGGAGACACAGAGCTGAATCAGCGATTGTGTTGTCCAGGGACTGTCAGCCCAGGCAAGAGATAATGAAAAAAGAACATCTCCGAGTAGTGACTGCCATGAGGATAGATGAGTCTACTTTGTCCTCTCCTGGCCCGTCATCACCTGCCACCTAGTAGGTATTCCATAAATATTTATCTATGTCTTGCTATTTCATTTGGCATTGCTGGGGCTTAAATACCAAAGTGTTTTTTCATAAGAATTATATTATCTTGGTAAACATCAACTGTAATGACCTCATGATGGTATTGCCTTCTATTTCCTCTATCAGCATACTCCAAATTTGTCTTAAGATAAGAATGGTCCAAAGTGCCTTTTTAAGTTATGGATTCCTGGGCATCATCCCAGACATACTGAATCAGAATTTCCCAGGAGGAGAGACTGCATGTGTGACCAGCACCACAAGTGAATCTCGTCACCCCAGAAATCTGAGAAGTACCAAATTGTAATAAATTTATCAAGGATTACTTAAGCTACTTCTATTTAGATGGTTTCTACAACATTTACTTTTTAGCTTACCATATGATTCCTTAATGATGTGCGCTGCTTGTACTCAGTCAAGAGCAGCAAGTTGCCAGTTAACCAAAAGAATACGGATGCCCCTCACCTCATCAACAGCAGCATCAGCTTCTTAAACTTTGCTTGATCCGTAATTTAATATGCATTTCCTTATTTTATTTTGCATTGGTTTGATTCCTACTGAGATTGATCATGTCCTTATGTTTGTAAACTCATTGGATGGTTGATTTTTTTGGGGGGGGGAAGAATATTTGATTCTGCTTCTTGCCTGTTTAATTAATTTTCAGTGACTTAGCAATTTTCTTATCTTTTTTTTTTTTTTGGTAACCTTTTTATGTGTAAGATGTTGACTCTTGGCATTTCTTATTTGCTACAAACAATTACCCAAAGACATAGTTTACCTCCTAGCTTGTGTTCTCTTTTTGAACATGTAAAAGCTAACACACACTCACACACACACACACACATCACAAACCAGAAACACACACCCCAGACAGACACACATTCACACACAGATTTATAGACACAGAGACTCAGACACACACACAAACACACAAAGACACACACAGAGGCATAAATAGATACACCAGACACACGCAGACAGACACAGACACAATGTGCCACCACCCACTTTTTTGTCATTTCTCTCTCCCTCCCTTTGGTCCTGTGTGCTTCTAAGGGGATTCTTAGCATGCTGTGCAGGCAAGATGTCAGGGCTGGAGTTATAAACACAGGAGCAGGGGTGGCATTAAAGCTACAGCCTAAATGATCACATCAGAAGGACACACTGAAAGAGAAGGGGTAAAGGAAACTGAGACCCAAAGGACTCCAACATAAAGAGGTTGAGGTTTGGACAGAGCTAGCAAAGGGGACTGAGAAGGGCCAGCCAGCTGGGTAAGAGAAAGCCAGCCACCTGGAGTCTGGCGTCATGACAGTCAAGAGGGGGAGGTATGAGAAGACGGCTTTCTGTCCACAGGTAGTCAGACCTTCTATTTGCTTTCCTACTTGCTTTGGTTTTTGAGAGTTCAATCCACCTAATTTCCTGGATATGTGCAAGGAGGGCCTCTTACCTTTAGTCTTGAGGTTTAGGAACTACCTACCACACAGCCTCCTCCTTCCCACACCCTTCCCTGTTCTCCAGCCTTGCATTTGGGTGGTCAAGGGAGCCAACCAGAGTCAGAATTGCTGTTTCCCTAATTGTCACATGGATGTGATTTCCTGAACAGACCCACTGCTCCCGTTCTGACTAGCTGCTTGAAGTTCACTTGGGTGCTTAAAATAAGGCAGAAATTGTGGGGGGGCGGGGAATGTTTTTTGAGCAACCACAATAGATCTTTTAAAAAGCACTTTCAAATACCTTGTGACACAGGAAGACTGATGTTATGACTCTATATTATAGACATGGAAATTGAGTCTGAGGGCTTCACAGGGGTTGCCCAAAATGTTATGGCTGGAGAGCAGTGGACCTGAGAGAAGAGCTCCATCCAACTGTTCCCCAGCATACTTGGTGGCCCAGTATCTATCAGAACAAGATTGGGAAGCTTGGCCCTTCTCCATTCCTTTAAGTGACACTTCACGTGATATAGTCTCAGGGAGACAGACCTGAGGCAAGGAAGAAGTTCTGACAAGCATTGTGCTCAGGAGCCTGGGTGGCTTTTTGAGTAAATATCTTATGCTTTCTTGAATGAGAAAAGAAAGCTCATCTCTGGTGCAAAGAACAGAGCAGCGTCCATTCTAGCCAGTATGGGCAGCTGTCACACTATGAGATTCCTCTTCTGATTCTCAATCTCACATTTAGCAAGACCAACAGATTTCAGACAGATCTGGGGCTTCTTCATCCAATAAACACACCAAGCATAAACTTAGTGTCTAACAGAGCAAAAATTCTCATAACATAACGTGATACTATTTTAGAATACATGGAGGAAATTAAAACTTCCTCAAACTGGCTTTGACTTCTTTTAGGTTTTTTTTGCACTTTGAGTTATATAGTGGGGTTGTTATAGAGGTCACACCACAATGCCTTCACAGCATCTAAATATATTCTTCCTACCTTGGTTAAGACTCACATTTCTGAAGAGGTCTTGTCCCTGCTGTGGGATACCAGTCAGAATTTGAACTTAAGTCTTCAGCTTGTATCCCAGCTTTGCTCAGGGAATCAATAAACGTGTACTTTGTAGGATTTGAAGTGATTTATGTAAGGAAAGTTTAACAACTGGCAACAAAGAATACTCCATAAAACTAGAGCTCTGCCTTCAATTACTACTAAATAACTCACCTTGTAGTCTTCATCCATGACAGAGGTCAACAAAATCCTTCTGTATAGGACTAGATAGTAAATATTTTTCAGCTCTGCAGGCCACAAGTTCTCTCTGTTGCAACTACTCACTTCTGCCAGTGTAATATCAAAGCATCCAGAGATAATATATACATAAATGAATGAGGGTGTGTTCCAATAAAACTTTACGTACAGATTGGAGATTGAAATTCCTTGTAAATTTTTACCTCCCCTCTGCTCACAACCATTTAAAAATGGAAAAACCATTCTTTTGGGCTGTACAAAAACAAGCAGTAACCTGGATTTGGCTTGCAGGCTGTATTTGCCACCTCCTGTTCCATGTTATAACTGGTTCTGCCATTACTGAGGACCACTATCAAATTTCTTTTCCTCTTGTCAAGTGGAAATGAAGCATCAGTGTATCATATCTTCATTGTTGGAGGCACAGAGACAGCCCAGGGCCCAGAAATTGTGAATTTATTGGCACCCACCACTTTTCCACATTTATGGAAACATGACTTTATTTGAGGTCTCCTGGCCCAGTAGACACTGGAAGCAGCACATGGAAGGAGCAGGAAATATTTGCCTTTGGATTCTCAGTGAATGTGCCCAAATGTAAGCAGAGGTTCCAGGTCTGACTTCTCTGCTACTCAGCTGTGTAATGTTGGAGCATCTCCTCAATATCTCTAAGCCTCATGATGCTCATGTTCCCTGCTTCCCAGGCTGCTGGGAGGATTCCTCGTAATGAGGTACATACTGTACCTACTGAAGGATAAATGCTCAATAAACCTAGTGGAGATAATCATGAGTAACCAAAGCAAACACTGCATGCCTAGTTTCTAGGTATGCACTAGCACCAGGAGGAGGGAGAAAAACAGAAAAGGGCTCAGGACTGGGGAGAACTCAAGATATATATCCAATCCATGCAGAGAAGGAGCATGTTTAATTATCCTGCTTATTTGGCCTCCAACTCTTGAGCAGAGGGTATAAAGCACCCAGCTGACCAACTAGCCAAATATTGCCCTCCAGTCTTCATCCCGAGTCCCTGTCTTGGATGAGGACTGGCAGAAAGAGACTACTGAGGAGGAATTCCCCCCATCCCACTCCCCTTGGGGCACCTGTTCTCATTTCTTCAGGTTATCTTCCAAGTCTCACGTAGGGCACCCAGATGTTTGCACAGTTGCCAGCATTCATTTAGTGCTACCCATACTCAGACATCATCACATGTCACCACATGGTTGTCACATGTACCAGCATTAGTGGTTGAATACTATTTCTCTGAGTAGGTTTGCCATCCTTGTCTTAACATTTCCTTACTGTTAAACATTAGGTTGTTTTTTTCAGTGTCAAATGCAAAGCAGCAACAGCCATCTTGTGCCCCTGGCTCTTTCATTCTGCAGAATGACTTCCTTTTATTTCCTTTGGATGAATTCTAAGGAGACAATAAAGCAGTACTGCAGCACAGGGATCAGTCCAGAGGTGTCCCTATGGTCCTCCTCTGGCTGTATTCCTCCCTCCCAGTGAGAAGCCCCCAGCCAAAGGAACTTGCACCTTCCAAATTCAAAATCCCCCCGTTTAGGCTATTTTCCAGGGTCCTGGGACTCTTAGAGGTTCCCACTCCAGTTGCCTCATGCTCATCTCCAGGGCCTGCACAGCCCTGCTTCCTGGATCTCCCCTCCTGAGATTCAATGGTACCATGAGTGGACACAGAGCTGGACCCAAGTATTAACCAGAGGGTAGTGGGTACTGGACAAAGCTTGGACATGTGGGCTGAGGTGTCTACCTACATTTAAATGAGGCCTCTCCCAATACAAAACAGACCTAGAGACTGGAAGGGTCTCAGGGGTCAGTGACTGGCTCACCCCATGTTCTTGCATTCCAGACTTCCAGATGTCTGAAAATTTTAAACACCAGCCTTCAAGGTGGTTGTGAAGGTACATTGGTCAAAGTAGGAGAGTAGAATATATTTTTATATAACAGCTTATAATCTGGTCTACAGTACTCAGGTATACAATACGTTGAGGTTCCATTTACAGTCTTGTCTAGAACCTTGCAAGTTATAAAGAAGGTCAGGTTAAAGTTTTGACCATTTTTAAGTTGCTTACTAGAACTATATTTCCTCAATTCTTTTCCAAATGCCTGGACTGGATTACAATTTATACATGTGCCATTGTCATCCTACTCTCTCAGGCACTGAGGAGTATATATAGTTGCTGCTAATTCAGTAGGTGGGAAATGATGATTTCAGGATTGCTTTATTTGCATTTCTTTGATCACTTTTGATTAATAATAATAATAATAATAATAATAATAATAGTAACACCACTTTTGTTGAACTCTTAGTATGTGCCAGGCACTATGATAAAACACTTTGTATTTTTCTCATATACTCCTCCCAGAAACCTCTGGAAATATGTAGAAGTAAGAAACCTATTTTAGTGATGAGAACACTGAGCTTAGAGGAACAAAAAAATTTGCCTAACATTGTAGTTTGCAATCAAGTTCAGCCAGCATTAGATAAGTGCAACTCCGAAACCTATGGTTTTTAATTACACTACATACATCTTACATGTATCTATTTCTTAAATGTTTTCTCTTTGGTGATTGACTTTTTTAAATTATTATTTTAAACTTTATGTTTTGGAACAATTTTAGATTTATGGAAGGGTTGCCAAGATATACACAGAGTTCCTGTGGACCCTTTGCCGAGTTGCTTATTATTAACATAGAATCATGGGACATTGGTCACAACTGAGAAACTAATATGGATATAAAATTATTATCTAAACTAAAATTTTATTTGGATTTTTGCAAATAGATTTTTATAGGCTTTATTTTTAACACTAAGAATTTCATGTTCCTCTTAAAAACCTGAATGAAAAGCCAGGTGCAGTGGCATATGCCTTTAATTCCAGCAACTTAGTAGGATGAGACAGGAAGGTAGTGAGTTTGAGGCCCACCTGAGCAAGATCACAAGAACCCATCTTAAAAAATATATATATATATCTGAATTGAGTTCCTTATATTTTACTTGATCCTTACCCCAAAACATAAGTTTCCCTGATCATATATATTCCCCAAATCAGCAACTAAATGCATCCTGGCCCTTGATCTCACTCTCACTGCCCTGTTCCTGCTCTGTGTTTCCCAAACACCAATCTACTTTGGAGTCAAATCCTAGCACACTCCCTCCCCTCATTAAGCACATCCTGAACTCCAGTCTTCCTGCCACCAGGATCTCCCTTGCAGACAAGAGTTTGCCTGAAGCTCTCCAGGGCTGCTATTTCCTGCCCACCCTAAGTGCCTACCACCAGGAAGGGCTTTGCTGTCTTCTTCAATCTCTGGTGACTGGAGAAGAGGAAAGTGACAGCACTAGAAGAATCTTACTATGAACCAGTAGAGAGAACAGGCGAGCCTGGTTCCAGACCAGCTGTCTTCCTCTGAGAAGCTTTTGCTGACCCCCCAGGTTCAGGATGAGTTCTTTTCCCAGGTGTCCCCAGAGTACCCCATGCTTTGAGTGGAATACCTGTTGTCCCATGCAATGGTTGCCTGTTCACATGACCATCTCCTATCCAAGATAAGAAGTCCCTAAAGGAGCACATCTGCATTTAAAAACCACTGCACCCACAGCACCAGGAAGCACGTGGTATTTTGTGTACACAGACTCATCCTCTTCCTTCCTGGGTGTCCCAGCAACACTTAGCAAATTGTCTTCTTATTCTAAGGGTCAGATATCACATTCTTGTATTTAGCTGGGTTTATCCCTGAGCCCTTTATTCTACTCCATCGATCTATATTTACTTGTTTTGAACGTTCATAAATATATTTTAAATATTGTGTTTTAAATAGTTTTATTGGAAATGTTTTCTCTGCTTTATAAAGAAAATTTTGAAATCATTTTGTGCATTCCCAATAAAAGAACTCTTAGCTTTTTATTTTGATTATATTCAGTCTATAAAAAGTTTCAAGAAAAATCATCTTTCAATAACATTTAGCCTTCCCATGTGAAGCATACTACATTTATTTATTCACACCTTTATTTATATCACTCATTAGTAAACTTATAGTGTTTGTTCCTAGAAATGCTGTATTTCTTAAACTGAGCGTCCCTTTCATTTTTGTGCTGTGTAACTTTGCAATATACTTTATATTCCATTGTATTTGTAAAACATTTTATAATAGAAACAAAAAATCTTGTCATATCTCAAGTATTTCTTTCCTTTATAATAAAATGCTTGATTACCTACTAATTAAGGAAAGCCGAGGACCAGCTGGGTTCTCAGCCAATTTCTACAAGACCTTCAAAGAAGAATTAACACCAATACTTCTCAAATTATTTCATGAAATAGAAAAAGAGGTGAAAGGAAAGTGAGGAACTGGGAGACAGGTGAATGAGAAATGAAAGACGGAGACCAGGCAAAGATACACATGAGAGTTTATTTGTCAAAGCTGAAAAATAAAGGGCATCTCTCCATAGACAGGGGGGAGAGACAATACAGGCTTGGGTCTCCCGCAACTTTTATGGGGCAGGCTCAGGGATTAGAGCCAGGAGGGTCCTAATGCCAGTAGTTAAGAGTGGGGTTGGTATGAGGGAGTAGTAAACATTTCTCAGAAATGCTCTTGGGCGGGAAAGTGAAACTTTCTTAAGATGGCAGCTGTCACTTAAGATGGCCAACCAGATGCTAAGCAAAGACCTTGCAGGAGAGGAGGTAACCCTTCCAAACTCATTCTGTGAAACTAGTATTACCCTGATTCCAAAACCAAACAAAGACACATCAAGGAAAGAAAACTTCAAACCAATATCCCTGATGAACATAGATGCAAAAATTCTCAACAAAAATCTGGCAAACTGCATACAAAAACATATTAAAAAGATAGCGCACCACAATCAAGTGGGATTCATCCCAGGGTTGCAGGATTGGTTCAACATACAGAAATCAATAAACATGATTCATCACATCTATAGACTTAAAGAATCATATAATCATCTCAATAGATGCAGAAAAAAACATTTGACAAAATACAGCACCCCTTCATGTTCAAAACACTGGAAAAGCTAGAGATACTGGGAACGTACCTCAACATTGTGAAAGCTATATATGCTAATCCCAAGGCCAATATTATTCTAAATGGAGACAAATTGAAAGTGTTCCCTCAAAGAACTGGAACAAGACAAGGGTGCCCTTTTTCACCACTTTCAATCAACATCATCTTTGAAACTCTAGTCAGAACAATTAGACAGAGGAAAGAAATTAAAGGGATACAAATAGGAAAAGAAAAGCTAAAACTATCACTATTTGCTGACAACATAATTCTATATTTAGAAGATCCAAAAATTCCACCAGAAAATTTCTAGAACTAATAAATGAATTCAGCAAAGTAGCAGGATTTAAAATTGACACCCACAAATTTGACACCCATCAAATGTATTCTTGTACATCAGTGATGAATCCACTGAAATAGAAATTAGGAAAACTACCCCATTCACAGTGGCCTCAAAAAAATTCAGTATTTGGGAATCAATCTAACAAAAGAGGTGAAAGACCTGTACAATGAAAAATACAGAACACTAAAGAAAGAAATTGAAGAAGACCTCAGAAAGTGGAAAGATCTCCCATGCTCTTGGATAGGCAGAATTAACTTTGTCAAAATGGCCATTCTACCAAAAGTGTTATACAGATTTAATGCAATTCCTATTAAAATCCCAATTACATTCTTCATAGAAATAGATAGAGCAATCATGAAACCCACTTGGAAAAATAAGAGACCCAGAATAGCTAAAGCATTCCTTAGCAAGAAGAGTGAAGCAGGAGTCATCACACACAATACCAGACTTTAAAGTTACTATTGAGCCATAGTAACAAAAATTTGGCATGGTATTGGCACAAAAACAGGTATGTAGACCAAAGGTATAGAGTAAAAACACAGAGACAAACCCACATAAACACTAGACAAGGTTGCCAAAAACATACATTGGAGAAAAGATAGCTTCCTCAATAAATGGAGCTAGCAAAACTGGAAATCTGTATGTAGCAAAGTGAAATTAAACCCCCATCTTTCACCTTGCACAAAAATCAACTCAAAGTGGATCAAGGACTTAGGCACTAGAACAGAAACCCTGTGCCTAATAGAAGAATAAGTAGGCCCAAATCTTAACCATGTCAGCTTAAGAACTGACTTCCTTAGCAAGACTGCTAAAATGCAACAAGTAAAATTAAGAATCAATAAATGGGGGCTGGGGATGTGACTCAAGCGGTAGCACGATCACCTGGCATGCGCGGGGCGCTGGGTTCGATCCTCAGCACCACATAAAAAATAAAATAAAATAAAGATGTTGTGTCCACCGAAAACTAAAAAATAAATATTAAAAAATTCTCTCTCTCTCTCTCTCTCTCTCTCTCTCTCTCTCTCTCTCTCCCCCCCCTATAAAAAAAAAGAATCAATAAATGGGATGGAATCAAACTAAAAAGCTTCTTCACAGCAAAGGAAACAATCAACAATGTGAAGAGAGATCCTACAGAATGGGAGAAAACCTTGACCACATGCACCTCAGAGAGAGCATTAACTCCAGGATATATAAAGAACTCAAAAAACTTAACACCAAAAAAACAAATAGCCCAGTCAATAAATGGGCTAAGGAACTGACACTTCACAGAAGAAATACAGTCAATCAACGAATATGTGAAAAAATGTTCAACATCTTTAGCAATTAGAGAAATGCAAATTAAAACTATAATGAGACTCCATCTCAGTCCAGTCAGAATGGCAATTATCAAGAATACAAGCAACGATAAATGTTGGCAAGGATGTGGGGGGAAAGGTACACTTATACATTGCTGGTGGTACTGCAAATTGGTGCAGCCACTCTAGAAAGCAGTGTGGAGAGTCCTCAGAAAACTTGGAATCGGGGGTTGTGGCTCAGTGGCAGAGTGCTGCCTGGCAAGTGTGAGGCCCTGGGTTCGATCCTCAGCACCACATAAGAATAACTTATTTATTCTTATAAATAAGTTATTTAAAGGTGTTGTGTCCATCAACAACTAAGAAAACTATTTTTTTTAAAAAAAAAGCTTGGACTGGAACCACCATTTGATCCAGCTATCCCACTCCTCAGTTTACACCCAAAGGACTTAAAATCAACATATTATAGTGATGCAGCCACATCATTGTTTTTATAGCAGCTTAACTCACATAGCTAAACTATGGAACCAACCTAGGTGCCCTTCAACTGGATGAATGAATAAAGAAAATGTGT
This sequence comes from Marmota marmota marmota, assembly GCF_001458135.2. NCBI lineage: Eukaryota > Metazoa > Chordata > Mammalia > Rodentia > Sciuridae > Marmota > Marmota marmota. The sequence goes on from NW_026000196.1 coordinate 1,991,373, forward strand.
TATATATTCACAATGGAATATTACTCAGCCTTTAAGAAGAATGAAATGGCATTTGCAGGTAAATGCATGAAACTGGAGAATATTATGCTAAGGAAATAAGCCAATCCCAAAAAATCAAAGGTTAAATGTTTTCTCTGATATGCTAATTCACAATAAGGTAGTGGCTAGGGAAGAATAGAGGTACTTTGCATTAGACAGAGGGGAGCAAAGGGGGGTATGAAGGTAGAAATGATAGTAGAATGAGTCCGACATATGTGATTACACGACCTTTGTAACTCTACATCATGTACAATCATAAGAATGAGAAGTTATATTCCATTTATGTATGATGTGTCAGAATGCATTCTACTATCATGTATAACTAATTAGAACAAATAAAAAAAAGAAAGTATCAAAAAAATGCTTAATTAAATTTGTAAAAGTGATTCTCTTTTTAATAATTCTCTTTAAGTTCTTCAGGATTTTCAAGATGCATCTTCGGATATGTTTATCTGGCACCTAATAAGGTATGACAAAATTCCTCTGAAAATGATGACTTTCCTGTCTCTCTTCCCAATATTGTACTCCTCTCATTTATTTTTCATGTTCAATTACATTGTCTGGTTTTCCCACTGCTTTGATCATTCATTCCAGCAGTCTAAGATACAAAAAAAAAAAAAAGAAAAGGAAGGGCTCTGATGGGCGTGTGATTTAAGATCATAGAAGGGGAAAAGATAGCTGAGGTTCCTGGGATGATGTTAGAAAAGGGGACTGCTCCCAGGTGACAGGTGGCAGTTGATAGGGAATCTTTCCTCTATTTGTACTGAAACAGGCGGTGAACTGTTAAATCCATGTCAATTTTGACAGGAGGGCTGGTCCTCCCTAGGACAGATTCTAGGGTTCGTTTTTGTACTAAATGTTCTTCAATCTTGACAGAACAAAATACTTGTTTTGCTTGGGTCCTTTAAGTTACCTTGCTTTTTAATCAAAAGCATTTCTAAACTAAGGAGGTTAGGCAACAAGTGGTCTGCCGGCAATAGTTATCTCCTGTCTGTTTTGAAGCTTCCCATCTTTCCTCCTTCCCCCAGGAGTACCTATGACGTGCTCATGCAAATAGCTTTCCCTCTGTGTGTCAGTTTCCTTTAACAAAAAATAGTCATTAAACTAGATGATGATGATGATGATGACTGTCCCAGATTTGGGAGAGGGATGATATGTTGTTGAAGGCATGTTTCTTGTTGATACTGGCTTAATTGATTAATTTACTGATCAATGATTGATTAATAGTTTTTTGATGATGCTAAAACACAAAACAGTTGTTTCTTTGCCTGTGGTTGCCAGGAGTTGATGAAAAGCCACGTTTGGGGGTAAAACTGAAGTTCACTTGAGCTATAGCTCCAAAGCCAGCTGTTCCTTGTAAAAATGAGTAGAGTCCAGGATTTCAAAAATAATGGTTTGAGACCCTCAGGGTTATACAGTGGAGGAGGTAGAGAGAGAGG
>NW_026000196.1:1992874-1995968 GCF_001458135.2 Marmota marmota marmota
TGGAGGATGGGAAAGGCAGCGGAGCACAACAGACACTAGGATGGCAATTTGTAAATCAATGGATGTGTAACTGATGTGATTCTGCAATCTGTGTATGGGGTGAAGGTGGGAGTTCATAACCCACTTGAATCAAAGTGTGGAATATGATATGTCAAGAAATTTGTAATGTTTTGAACAACCCACAATAAAAAATTAAAAAAAAAAAAAAGAAATTAAAAAAAAATAATAATAATGGTTTGAATATATCATTAGACTTCGCTTCTTCTGTGAAGGTTTCACAAGTGCCCTTGGGAACTGAATTCTTTACCCATCTTCCCAAATACTGCTCCATAAACTCATTACTATGCTCCCACACTGCCCCAGAACCTCTTTTTACTTCTCCTTTGTCCCCACAAGACTGGAGCTTTCTGCAGTGTGGTGTCGTGGTTTGTGACCTCAGGAGGTATGTGAGTCTTCAGAGGCGACCCAGAGAACTTTTTTTGAATAAAAGAGAGAGCATGTGTGGGTGAGTGAACGAAGTGAAACCAGAGGTTTGCCTTCCAGGACAGGAGCCCCCAGCCACATGGGGCCACTTCTATTAAAATCCCATTGGCTGTAAAGGTAACTTGGAAATCTGTCAATCATACCAGCCACCTCTCAGGTCCTCAACATCTCTATTTGGCTGGTGGTTGCCATATTGAATAGCATAAATCATAGGACATTTCCATCATGGCAGAAAACACTTTTAGACAGCTTTGGTTCAAAAGAAACACCTTTATCACACACACACACCCAAGCACATGCACCACACACAGCATACACACCCACACTTACCCCACACCACATACTCCCACACACGGACAGAATTAGAGGGACTTAGCAGTGGAGTTCCAAAAAAGATCATCGTACCCTGACAGCTTGAACTGAAACTTTGCACATACACAGGGCACCACCTCTCTTGACCCAAGAGAGAAAAGATTCTAGAAGAAGTTGAAGGGTATGCCTTTGTTCCTGGAGAGCTCCCTCTCCTTATTACAAACCCTCTTAGAGAACAAAGGGCAAGAGGAGATTCTACCGCCATGATGTTAGGCAGAATTTCATTCCTTCTCCAGACAGTGTCTTTTATTGTATTCCTATTACTCCATACTTTCAATTTATGAAGGGAAACTTACATGTCTCACATGATAAATCATCTTTATTTATTTAAGCCTGGAGAGGGGCCAGAAGCAGACAGTCAGTAAAGAGCGAGCGATAACCACAGACGCCCGACTGGAGAGCCCTTGTGGAGCACACGTGTTCCTGCCAATTCCCAAACACTCTTTGTTGGGCGATGTTTGCCAGACATTTTCAAGAGTGCTGTTTTTGTCTCTGGGGATTGATCTTAAGCTCTACTCATCTGTCACCCGCCAAAGGTCTGCTCCTTCAGGGGCAATGCCTAACCACAAGGATGACAGCCCCCATCGGCCAGTTATGGCTGTGCTAAGACATTGCCAAACCCTCCCATTCCCTTTTTGGAAACAATAAGCAATGGTTACCCTGCAGAGTGTGTGGGATCAGAAAATCCCTGGGGCAATAGCTGAATTCTTAATAAAAATTTGAGACAGCCCATGATCCTCTAAGCAGCAGGTTTTGTGAATGGAAGATTTTACATGAAAAAGATCTCAGAATTCTACTCAATAACAAATGGCCTCTGAGGCAAGAATGGTCACAATCTTAGGCTGAGAAAATATAAGGGAACATCCAAATCAAGAGAGTAATTGATCCATAAGGGTTGGTGCTGGGAAGAGCCCACGCAAGCAAGGGTGGGAGTAAAACTTTAGGGGACTCCAGAAAAGAGAAAAGAGAGCTTGTCCCCTGAAGAAAGTGGAAGCAACCATCAGAAATCATTATCTTTGAATATGAAGATCATCATAGCTGATATTGCTCTGGACAGAATAAAAATTCAGGATAATTCCATTGAGCTGAAATTATGATGGAGTGGATCTCAACCAACAGGATGCACTATATCAAGTTCCTCTTTTGTCCAAAAAAAAAAAAAGGGGGGGGGTGTTTGTAAAAGCAGATGCCTGCTTGGCACAGTGGTGCATGCCTATAATCCCAGCAGTGTGGGAAGCTGAGACAGGAGGATTGAGAGTTCAAAGTCAGCCTCGGCAACAGCAGGGCACTAAGCAACTCAGTGAGACCCTGTCTCCAAATAAAATACAAAATAGGGCTGGGGATGTGGTTCAGGGGTTGAGTCCCCCTGAGTTCAATCTCCAGTACCAGAAATAAAGAAGAAAAGAAAGAAAGAAAGAAAGAAAGAGAAAAAGCCGACTCCTGAGAGTTGTAGATGACCATAAGCTCATCATAAAACAATAACACAATTAGAACATGAAAAATAAAATAAAAATGTAAATGCCCATTACTGACATGGGGCAAGTGAGGTGGCTGACAGGGGCCTGTGTACTCTGCACTTGTCAGCTACATCCAGAGAATACTGAAAGCCAGTGCGCACTTCAAATGCCATACTGAGAAAGGGGTTCAGAAGAACACAGAGTCAGATGAGTTTGAAATACTGAGTCTGGGAAGTGATTATCACAGCGCTAATAAGACTCTGCCAATATTTTAAAAGTCATCTAATGAGGGTAAGAAAAAAAAATGGACAATCTGACCTGCACAATTAATTATTCTGAACTGGAAGCTAGTTGAGCAGAGAAAGGAGATGCTAGGGACCTGTTGTAGGGCTATTCATAAATTCATCTAGTTCTCAGGATAACCTGGTAGGTAGGAGTTGTATCTTCATTTTATACAGGAGAAAGCTGCTTACTATTAATAATCAAGCTCAAGGTCTCTTGCTTGTAGATGGTAGAACTGGGACTCAAACCTGCACCTTCCTGGCACTGGAGTCTCCTTCCTCTGGGAAGACTTCCCTGACTGCATCTTACCCACTATCTCCCAGCGGTCATTCTTCCCCTCAGGCTGCTCTACCCCTTTCTCCATGACTAGTTCCTCCTGCTCTCTCATCCTCTCCCCAAGGTTCTGGTCTCCCCCAGAACCCACATACTCTCCAGATTTCAAATCTCATCTCTCTCTCTCTCTCTCTCTCTCTCTCTCTCTCTCTCTCTCTCTCTCTCTC
>NW_026000196.1:1995992-2004768 GCF_001458135.2 Marmota marmota marmota
TCCTACCCATACCACTACTTCCACACTCAACTTCAATCTCTCTCTCTCTCTCTCTCTCTCTCTCTCTCTCTCTCTCTCTCTCTCTCTCTCTCCCCCGCTCTCCCTCTTCCTCCTCGTCCCCTTAGCTAGCCCTCTACCAACTCTCTTTTTTACATTCTTATCCCTAGTTGAGAGTTTCATTACCAGGTGCCCAGATCATAAAGAATAATGAAGCAAGTCAATCAGTATTTCTAGAACATCTACTAGGCTCAGAATGGTGGGGGGGCGGAGGTGTTCAGAAAACACCATCATAAAAAAAAAAAAAAAAAACTAGGTAATAGTCATTGGATTATAACAGTGTGCTCTGTGCCAGAATGGCTAGTATTCAGTCTCTGACTTCCAGGAACTCTCTGCCTTTCAGGAGAAAACAAAGACAAGCTAACAAATCATTTCAGGTACCACAGAGCCAGGCAATGGGATGCCCAAGGATAAAGAGTGAGGTGGGTCTGTGGGTATGTCAAGGACAGCGTGCTGGAGGATTCTGAGAGGCAGACGAGCTGAGGAAGGCATTCCCAGAAAAGTCCCTTTGGAAAGAGAGGTTATGGAACTCTAGGTGTGCGAACGACTCAGAGATGCCAGCACTGTGGGATGGTATCTGGGGTTAATCGTGAAGGTCAGCTTGGGAAGCTGAGGCAAGAGGATAGCTTGAGCTCAGGAATTTGAGACCAGCCTGGGCAACATAGTCAGACCACAACAACAACAACAATCATGAAAGTCCAATATCCAACAACTCTCATAGGTAAGAAGAGCTGAAGAGCATATAGCCCACAATTCAGTCACTCATCTTGATATTCATTAAACTCATTTATTAGAATAACCGTATACACTTTTTGGAAGGAAATTTTTACTGTGCCTGTTGATCTATTTCTACAACTATGTTCTTTTCTTATATTTTTTTAGTGCATTACAATTATACTTAATAGTTGGCTTCATTTTGCCATAATCATCCAGGACTATATCTTATAGAATGTCCATCGTTTATTCCAGCAATTTTTTATGTTAGTAGTAGAATATTAGACATAATATTAGACATTTGTCTTCTGATACAGAATTGTTTGACAGATTATCAAACATTCATATGATGGGACATGATGGAGATGAAAAAAAGGAAGGAATTACTAGGAAGTCAGTAAGAAGTTTCCTCAAAAACTAGGAACAGAACTACCATCTGACTCAGCTATAGGACTCTGTGGTAGTTTTCCTAAAGACCTAAAATCAGCATTCTGTAGCAATACATGTATACCCCGTGTTTACAGCAGCAAAGTTCATAATACCCAAACTGTGGAACCAGTCTAGGTGTCTGTCAACAGATGAATGGATAAAGAAAATAGGGTGTAAATACACAATGGAGTTTTATTCAACCATAAACAAGAACAATATGATGTCTTTGCAGGAAAATGGATAGAACTTGAGAACATAATGCTAAGTGAAGTAAGCCAGACTCAGAACATCAAGTGTCGTATGTTCTCTCTTATTATGTGAAACTAGAGACAATATATATATAAAAGGGGACCTCATGAAAATAGAAAGGAGACCAGCAGAGTTGAGGAAAGGGATCAGAGAGAATGAAGAGTGGAGTAAAACAGGAGGTGCTGGAGAATGAAATTGACCAACTATGTTATATGTATGTACAAATATGTCACAAAGAATCCAAAAAATATGTGTACATATTTGTACATACAGATAACATAGTTTGGTCAATTTCATTCTCCAATATTAAAGAATCCCACTTTTATGTATAATTATAAGACACCAATAAGAAAGGAGTGAGTTAAATATGTACATATCAATGTGGAAACCACATAATTTTTTTAAGTTGTAGATATGTGCACAAATGCACACATACATGTTGTGCATGTGCACGCACACACACACAGAGTATAGCCTCATTGTGTGTGTGACACCCAGGGCATGTGTCAAAGTATAAACAGCTGGTGACTCTATAAACAGAAGTACGTGTTAGAGAGGGGAGAGACTTTTGCTTAATTACTGCTTTTGCTTCTGCTGGGTCGCTTAAAAGTTTTGCAACAAGTGTGTAATAACTTTTGTAACTAAAAAAATTTTTCATAAAGGAAACAAATATGAAGAAGACTTTGCCCTGTAAATTAAGGTAAAATCAAAATAAAATATCTACTCCATTCCTCCTTCACAGGGTCTTCCATCCCCTAGGAAAGTGGATGGAGGCTCAGGAACTACAGCTGGTGACGTCATTCATTCCAGGCTTTGGGCTGCTGGACAACCAGGAGTGGGCCAAGTCTTTGTCCCTGGTGGAAAGGGCCTGGCCAGAAGAAGCTGGTCCCACACAATGATGGCTCACATTTCTCTACTTAGGAACACACTTGCCCCAATCTTGTCCTCCCCTTCACCAGCGAGCTCCGTATCAGGAATGGCCTCTGCCTTTGTCCTCCTGCCGATGTCCTTCTTGGACTTGGCTTCTCCGCTACCAGGGAGCTTCTCTCCTAACGCTGCACAGGTACATATGGGACACCAGAAACAAGGACCACAGCCTTCGTGAAATGTTCACTGTGTGAATGAAAGTTACAGAGTTAGCAGCATTTTGCAGCTATTTCCTCAGTTACATTCTATAGTTGCAGTGTGCAATGTTAGGAGCATTGTGTAGCTCTCAAGAAAGTCCACTGAATTTTCAGGCAGATTCAGGACCAGAGGAACTGGAGAAACATTGTGATTGTCTAGCAAGGAAGTTCCTTCATTCCTAGGAGCTGTGTGCCTGAGAGCAAGGTTGAACTAATAAGACTCTAGCAACAGAGTCTCCCCATGGAGAGATTGCCATAGCAACCAGGCTTCCTATACATTTTCACAGACACTTTCCCAGTCACCAAACATGCCACAGCCATGAAATCATCAGGGACCCCAGTCTCAGACACTGGTCTCCCAATCATTGTCACCACTCTCCATACCTATCCTTTTGCTTCATCATTCTTAGCATGTGGCTTTCATCCCCAGATTCAACTGCTTCATGATCATGAGATGGCTGATGCAACTCAAGCCCTCACATCAAAATTCCAGTCAGCTGGGATAAGAAATAAACAAAAAAGCCATAATACTCATTTGAGTCAACCTCTTTCAAACAGCTTTATTCAGTTTTGTTTATGTCTCATTGACCATTGGTCTCATTTTATCTTATATCTCTATGTGCAAGAAAGACAGGAAATGTAGGTTTTAACTGTAAATCTTGATGCAGACACTATGGTAGAAGAAGATATTTGGGGCAGGTAGCTACTTCAGATGGACACCATGGGTAATGCAGAGATAAGACAGAGCTCCAGGCCCAGTGTTTTCTCTGATAAGTGGATGCTAATCCATGATGGAAGGTGGGGCATGGGATGAGTGGAGGAACTTTGGATGGTGCAAAACGGTGGGGCATGGAGATGGGAAAGATGGTGGAATGGGGTGGACATCATTACCCTTGGTACATGTATGATTGCACCAATGGGGTACTTCATGTACCACCAGAGAAGTGAAAAATTGTGCTCCATTTGTGTACAGTGAATCAAAGTGCTTTCTGCTGCCCTGTGTATCTGATTAGAACTAGTAAAAATAAAATTCAAAAAAAAGATAGAGCTCCACCTTCAAAGAGTGCAGGTTTCAGGAAAAATACTTTCCTTCCAAAATGGTTAAAATATATCCTGTGACATAACTAAAGGAAAAAAACTCAGTAATTTGCAGCAGTATTTTCTCAAAATGTTCTTGACTGCTGAGACCTGTGCTGAATTTGGTTTGTTTTAATCCCACAGATTAAATCCCACATTTATGTCTGTAACATACCCAGCACCTGCTTTCATTCACCACCATTTATGCTCCTCATAACTCTGGAATTGGGAGAAGTTTTTGCTAATAGCAAATATATGCAGTATTTCTTAGCCAGATTTCCTTGAAAGACAAATGACAAGCACATGCACAAGGCATTGTGTCCCTCTCTGTCACCTCCCTGTCCCTTGGGCTTATCCCAATCTTACTTAGGTTGTGGCATCAACAGCTGTGACTCTTCTTTTGTGAAAACTTTATCAAAGAAGAATCCTCTACCATGGCTGTACAACCTCTGTCCAGGCACTGAGTGTCTGCGTCTCCTGACACACAGGAGATGCCTTTTCTATTTCATTTTGAGCAAATCTGATGTTTTCCTAGACAGAACGAATGCACGGCTCTCTAATGTGTCTCTGGGGAGGGTACAGGGATTTCAAACTGATATATTTTCTTTCTGTCTTGGCAAGGGGCAAGGATCCACCTGACTAAAGTAGGAAGAAAGTGACTTGAGCCAGAACCACAGGAGCCACATGGTACCACCAGCACAGCTACCATTCACCTGGCTGCCTGCCCCCTGAGCTTCCAGGGTCCTTCTTACAGGCTCAGTGGTGCAGGTGGCCCTGGAAGGAGGGGGAGGGCACCACAGGCTGCTGCAGGTGTCATGGAAGAGAAGCAGGGGATCATGAACAGGGTCCACCCACTTGGAGAAGGAGTCCCCCAGAGTTGCAGGTGGGCTGTCCCAGTTTTCATTCTCATTCATCTGTCACAGATCGGGTTCCCTCTACTGGGCTTTACACTGGGCACTAGTTCTACAAAGGCCCTGCAGAAGGTACAAGGAAGGTTTGAAGGAAGTTTAAGGAAAAGTCCCCCACTCAAGCTGGTGACCACAGAGCTGTCCCTGGAAGGGGTCTCCCAACCTGAATTCTGGAGGACAGATCAGATAAGAAGAGATGAAGAGATGGGAGCAAGCTCTTATAGGGTCCTGTGAACTTAGTCTTCCCTGGGGCCAGGTGAGCCTGGGCAGCACTGGCTGACAGGGAAAGGTGGTGGGGCCAGGATAACGGGGCTCAACTGTCAGGAGCAGGACGCGTGAGCCCCAGTGGACTTCAGCAAGGAAGGGCCACCCACCGATGACTGGGTGGAGAACAGCTTGGAGTGGAGCCTGCCTAGCAGTCAGCCAATGGGTAGAGCTATGGTTGTCACCTGTACAGGAAAGGACACTAGAGACAAGAGGGCAGATGCACAGGTGGCTGAAGAGATGACATACATAACGGTTGGTAAGGGATTGGCTGTAAAGGGGGAGTGAGGAGCAATGGCTTGGGGACTAGTTGACTTTGTCCTACCCTCACCCTTGCTCAGGAGAAAGATGACAAGTTCAGAGAGAGTCAGGTAGGAGAGAGGTCTGCAGGTCAGCTGATGGAGCCCGCCACCGATCAGCCGTGAGTACGCGGCTGTGGGATTCAGGAGAGAGCTGAAATGCCCTAAACCCTGCCTCACCCACTGTCCCCACTGCTCTGCAAGATGTGAGGAGTACACACACAGTTCCCCCTTGTGAACATAAAATGCCGTATGAAAGAACCAGAGTCCTGAAGAAAGGCGTTGTCCTAGAAACCCACGAATCCCTCAAAGCCGGGCAGAAGGCCATTTTCAGATGCGCTTCTTCCGGGTGCCCTGCTAGATGAGTTCTAGACTTCACTCCATTTGGCCACTAATGAATCAGAAGATCACAAAGGCAGAGTGATGTAAGCTGACCTGACCAATGAGTGACAAGGATGGAAAAGGGTTCTAGGTCTTCCCATCCCATATCAGATCTGAGGAGGAAGTCCAATCCAGAAGGATTTTGGAGTTAGGTGAATCAAGGATTGAATACTTACTAACCTCTCTGAGCCTCAGTTTGCCATCTGCAAATTGGGGATAATGATTCCACATTCTCACAGAGATGCTGTGGGGCTTGAGCAAGATGTCGCATGCCTATAAAACAGTGCAAGCTGTTCCTAGCACATGGAATCACTCGATTATTGGTTTTTGTTGTTGTTGTTGTTGTTTGTTTGTTTTTTATGTAATAAAGTGCCTAGAGGCACCCCTGTTTATTCAGCAGCCAATCAGGAGAGCAAGACATGAAGCCTTCAAAGCTGCATCTCCAGCTCTTTCTATTTTTTTTTTTTTTTTTAAATTTTGAGACAGGGTCTTCCTAAGTTGCTCAGGCTGACCTCAAACATGTGATCCTTCTGCCTCAGCCTCCAGAGTCACTGGGATCATAGGCGTGTGCCACTGGTTGGGCTTGTTTCAATTAAGTGTCAAAAATCTGAGTTCATCCTCCCTCCAAAGCTGAACACAGCCCAGGACTGGACCACACCTGGGGCTGGGAGGATTTACAACCCAGCCCCCTGGAAAGCCTGGCATAACCTGGGGCAGCCTAAGACACAGATGACAGGTGCAGCTGGGTGCCCGTGTTCCGGCCTTGGGCTCAGTGCTGCTGCCCACAGTGCCCAGCCCCACTCTCCCTCCTCCCTCCAGCACAGTTCACCCCTCCAGCAGTCAGACTTTATGGAGTCAGATCCAGGAGCCCCCGCCTCAGTCAGAGGTGTGGGCAGGAGCAGTCAGGAGGGTCCCAGCCATTGGGGAGATAGGTGGGAGGCGTGTCCTTGGCACTTCCTCTGCAGGGCTGGTGCCAAGGCCAGCAGAAGGCCTGACTCAGCCCAGCTCCTCATCTGGGTCCCTCATCACATGTCTGTGGTCTGGACCACAGGCCCCAGTGACGACGGTGCCTAACCACAAACCCACAGCCGACACCCATCTGAGCCATTTCTGGCAGGGCCGCCCCGTAGGAGCTCTTGAAATCTTGCGTATGCAATTGCAGTGCAGCAGAGACTCTTTCAACTCGTAAGTTCAGATGTAGCCTTTTCTAAAAAAAAAAAAAAAACTGCTACAATTCAAAGTGAACTTTGTTTCTATAAAAAGAAAAGTGAAATAGTGCCTTAAAAAAATAAAACAGCCCAAACTGGAACATTTAAACATAAGACTGATACATACATACGCATAAAAGAGTGGTTTGGGATTTTTTTCTTCTTCTTCTTCATTTCTCCTCAGTTGTTGAATGTCATTGAAAACCCACCAAAAGCTCTGCAGGTGGCGAGTAGCATAGACCCCGCACCGCTCGCCTCTCCCCACAAGCAGCAGCACAGAGCAGGATGAAGGCCTGTGTTCACATCTGCTCCTGCAGTCACTCTCTGTGGGGTACTGCCCCCATTATTATTCTCTAGAAGGAGCCCAACGATATCTACTCCAAGGCGTTTGAGCAGGGGCAAATGAAAGCAGGCTGGGCCATAGGAAGAAAGGGGAGCTGGCCCTGGGTTGCCACCAGAGGGGACTCTACGTGATGCTTGGCCCGCCTTTAGTAAATGAATTCATTTTTCTCTGTGGAAACAGATTTGAGAATAGGACTGAGGATAGCCAAGAGCAAGGAGGAAAAGAAGAGAGCATCTTGTAGTCAACAAGGAAGAAAATGATCACACACACACACACACACACACACACACACACACACACGGGCACGTGCACACATGGGGGTATGTCAAAGGGCCACAGAGGCCAACTGAAAGAACTCCCATGGTCAAAGTGGGGACAATTTAAGCAACAAATAAAATAAATATCCACAAGTCTAGACAAATATAAAGACATGATTGAATAAACTGATGAATGGGGTAGGGGTCAAATCTCCCATGCATAAGAATTCCAAATTATTTATGTAGAGACTCCATGCTCAAGGAGGTAGAGCACAATCCCTCCACCTACCCCATAATTGTGAATAGTGTGCAGTGACTTCCTTCTAAGAGTGCAGTGTAGCAAGAGAAACAGAAAGAGAGACTCCAGAGAAATCCCACAAGCACTGGCTCAGCCAGGTGGCCAAAGTCAGCACCAACAGTCAGGAATGGTCTTGGCAGCATGTGCCATTGACGTGACATGATGGAAATGACACTCCTCCCATGTGATTGATCTTCAGAAAAACCCTATAACCTTGCCCTAATTATGAGTAAAACATCAGATAAATCACAAGAGACAGATAGCCTACAGAATATCTGGCTGGTTTCCCTCCACTGTCAAGATCACCAAAAATGAAGAAAACATCTAAGAAACCGTCCCAGCCAAGAGGGGAGTAAGAAGGCACTATGACTATACAGAAAGTGGCATTCTATATGGGGTCCTGATACAGTAAAAAGACATTCAGTAAAAACCAAGGAAATCTGAATAAACTATGTGCTTTAGTTAATAACAATGTATCAATAATGTTATATTAATCCTAACCAATTGACTACATTAATGTATAAGATGTTTATAATAGGGGAAAGCTCATGGGGAAAAGGTATAATCCATACTATCTACTCAAATTTTCTGTAAATCTAAAACTGTCACAAAATGTGAAATCCATAAAAAGAAAAGAGAAGGATGATGAGTGTCTGTACCCCTAATGACTTAGGAGGCTGTGGCAAGAGGCTCACAAGTTTGAGGCCAGTGAGAACTCTAGGTCAAAATAAAAATTTTAAAAAGGTCTGAGGATATAGCTAAGTGCTAAAGCTTCCCTGGGTTTAATCCCCAGTATGGAAGGAAGGAAGGAATGGATGGAGGGAGAGAGGGAAGAAGGGAGGGAGGGAGGAGGACAGAAGGAAGGAAGATGAGAAACAAGAGGAGGGAGAGGAAGAATTCTTCCTGTATGTATCAGTAAAGGGTTGATATGGGAGGGCATCGTAAGCACACCAGTTGAGGAGGGCTCAGACGAGGAGAGCTGGGGTGTAGTCATGCCAGCAATGTCGTGGAAAGATGGGCAAATATCTGAGGGAAGCCATGGAAAGGAGCCCACACTGGTGACAAAGACATCAGGCTGTGCTTGTGTTTGATATTCAACACTGGCACATAGGTTAGGCGTTTGGGGTACATTCACCTTGATTCAGTAAAGAAGAGGAGAATATATATA
>NW_026000196.1:2004834-2061727 GCF_001458135.2 Marmota marmota marmota
ATATATATATATATATATATATATATATATATATATATATATATATATATAAATTGTCATTTAATGAAGAGGTATCCTTTCCTATAAATATCTTTTTGTTCTGCCAGTCATTATAGATTCAGATTTTCCCGGAGCCAGATTTGGAAGGGGGAAACAGGGAGAGATGGGAAAAGAAGAGAGAGAGAAACCCAACAGGATAGCAGAAGGCTGAGGACCCATTTGGGTGCAGGGGCCAGTGAGAAGGCCCCCTGGACTTTCGCAACAGGAATGTCAGGCATGGTTTTAGGGGTCTGCCCTGGTCCACCCAACATGACTTTCCTGGGCTGCCACCCTTCATCACTCAAAGTTCTGCTAAGTGGTGGCCCAGGATACTGCAGACATTTGACTGGTGTTATGGTTTGGATATGTAGTGTCCTCTCAAAATCTCCTGTGGGAGTATTGAGAGATGACATGATTGACTTGTGAGAACTCTAACCCCATCAGTCCACCCTTCTTTGAGTGGACTGACTGGGAGGTAACTGTGGGCAGGCAGGCGTGGCTTGATGAGGTGGGTCATGGGGGTCCTGTGCATCTTACCTGTAGCCCATTCATCCCCCCCTCTCTCTCTTTCTCTGCTTTTTTTGGCCTCCAGGAGCTGAACAGCTTTCTGCCGCCATGGCCTTCTGACATGATGTTCTGCGATAGATTTGGTTGACTATGGATTGAACCTCTAAAACCATGAACCAAAATGAACTTTTCCTCCTGTAGGTTGTTCTCGTCAGGGATTTTGGTCACAGAGACAAAATACTGACTGACCCAGCTGGGGAGAGAAGCCAGGCAAAGGGCTTATTTGGACACCTATTCAGGGCATAGAGCAAGAAACGATGATTTCAGTAGATGCCAGAAACTGAATATGGAAGTGACCCAAAGAATGGTGGTGGGGTGCTGGGGGCTCTCAGGCACAAGGAGGAGAGTTGAGTCTTCCTGCATCCTTCCTGGGAGAGTCTGCATAGAAAAATGGGCCTACCCAAGTGGGCCTCGAGAACAGCACAATGCTACCCTTACAGCTGGGTGTGAGTTTTCTCTGTGGCTGACAATCGTCTCTCGCGAGTGACAACAAACACACTCTTCATTAACTAGCACCCCCAGAAAGCATCTGTTTTTCTTCTTTCTGGTTGATATTTGCAAACAGAGATCTCTGAGTAGCTAAGCTGATGTGTGTCTGTGTGCGTGCACGCACACTGGCAGGTGGGGAGCAGGAAGCAGGGAGGTGGCCAAGCTCTACTTAAATCTCCCCTGGCACCAGCATCACACTGCCTGCTGCACTGACCGTCATAAATGAGGCTGTCAGTTGGCAGTGGTTAGTGCTGCTGCGGCTGTTAGCAGCCATTGAAGGCTTAGGATGGGAGGTGGTTGGGGATGGACATTGGTGCTACAGGTTGCAAGATGAATCTTGTTGTCAGCATGGAGGATAGCAGAGGACTCGGAGGCCTTAGAGCACCAAAGGTGACTCAGAGGAGATGGGGCAGGAAGAGGCTGAGAGGACCCAGGGCTGAATGGAGACCAGCCCTCCAGATGAGATGGAAATAAGAGAAAACAATAACTAGAGAGAGGGTTCCAAGTCTAATAAGAATCCAAGCACAAAGCTCAGGTGTGGGCTTGCTGGCCCCCCAAACCCCCATGGATTATGTTTCCTAATGGGCAAAGCCCTCTTGGTAAGATCCACCCTGTTTCCTTCCTGGTCTCTTTTAGTTGGCTGTGTTTTTTTTTCTTCCTTCCTTCCTACTTTCCTTCCTTCCTTCCTTTCTATCACCATAATCAAAATACTTAATAAGAACAACATAAAGGAGGAGGTCTATTTGGCTCATGGTTTCAGAGGTCTCAGTCCATAGATGGCGGACTCCATAGCTCTGGGCCTGAGGTGTGGCAGACCATCATCGCAAAAGGGCATGGTGGAGTGAGGCAGCTCAGGACAGGTCCAACAGAAAGCAGAGAGCTCTGCTCACCAGGGAAAACATATAAACCCCAAAGGCATGGCCCTAGAGACCTACCTCTTCCAGGTACTCCCTACCTACCTACAGATATTACCCAGTTCATCCACAACAGTGGATTAATGCAAGTGGATTAATGCATTGATTGGATTAAGGCTCTCATAACCCAATCATTTCACCTCTAAACTTTCTTGCATTGTCTTACAAGCTTTTGGAGGACACCACATATCCAAACCATAACATGGTCTGTCTGTTTTACAGGTGCAGCTCCTGTTCTGGTGTGAACACCGTTGTCAACAGCAAGGTGGCATTCAGGCCCATTGAGATGTTCTCTGGATCCTTGCTCTGTCATCCTGTATCTCACCCAGGCCTCAGGGACTGTGTGAATACCATCCCTGACAGTTAAGAGAGCCTTACTCAAAACAATGAGTTCTTTGAAATGCACCCCTCTGCTCAGGAAACCTCCACCCCCTCCAGCCCCTGCAACTTCCAACTCCCAAGCAAGTCAGCACCTGCATTCCTCAGGCTCACCATGCTTCTACTTTGAGATGCACACTGCTGGTGCAGTCTGCCTGCTCCCACCACACTCTTCTCCTGTGTTCTGCAGTTGATCAGATGGGAAGGTGGTTTGTTGCTGGAGGAGCTGCTGTTGGTCTTGGAGCATTGTGCTACTATGGCTTGGGAATGTCTAATGAGAAGCCCCCTCACAGCTATCATTTTCCTGACCACCTTGGGAATGCAGTGACTCCTCCCAGCTCCTGGGCCCAGAGGACCTTTGTATCTGCTGGTTGGTCTCCACTCAACATGCTCATTACTTTTTCCAGGCCAAGGGGTCAGGCCACTTTCTTACCGTTGCCATCCTAAAACACAAAACACCATCTGGAAATTTGATGGATAGAGTGTTCTGCTTCCCCCCTCCCGTCACATGCACACAAAAGCAATCCCATTAACCTCATAAGGAAAGCCCAGGCATTATAAATGAAATTGCTGGTCTCCTTCTGGCTTCAATATATAATTTGTAACATGTTATGTGTACGACTGTAGAATATAATATATAGTATACAATAAGTAAGTTGTAAAACATAGCATAGAGTGTGTGTGTGAGAATATATGCCAGGAACTGACATATACTAAGCTCTCAGAAAATAACAATAAGTATTATTATTATTATTACTATTTTAAATCTAATCCTTCTACTATTTGTCTTCTCAATAAAAATTTCTCTGCAATAAAAATTTCTGTACAATGAAAGGATTTCCGATACTCTATCAGCTCTATTATTACACACTTTATCCATTACTAGGAGTTCTAGAGTTCTAATCCAGTTAAGAAAATCTGACTTTAGCGAAAGAGTGAAACTTTTGTCCAGTTCAGTAACCTATATCTCAGTTACTTTACAAGTTTACAACATGTGAACTGTCAACGGTAGAGAAGAGGAAGGTGTGACTCACAAGATGGATGAATCCAAGCTTGCCAGAGTTTTCTTTTTCATAGCTCACTGTGATAGTTAGCTTTCTGTTGCTGTGATAAAATATCTGACATTATCCACTTATAAGGAGAAAAGATTTATTTTGGCTCATGGCTTCAGTCAATTGTTGCTGAGCCCTGTTATTTTGGGTCTATGGCAGCACAGTACATCACATGTGAGTACATAGCAGAAGAATGTTCATCTTGTGGCAGCCAGGAAGCAAAGTAAAGAGACAGGAAAGGGCCAGGATTCCAATATCCCTTCAAAAACACACCCCAATTAACTAACTTCTTTCTCCTAGGCTCCACCTCTTAAAAGTTTCACCACCTCCCCCACAGGGCCAGAAGCTGGCAACCAAGCCTTTCATGCATTGACCCTGGGAAGCCACTTCCAAACCATAGTGCACCCAATCTTTCCCCCAATTAAAAGGAAGCCATGTAGGAACTGACCCACAGCCCATTTACTCTGGCCATCATCAGTCTCACACATTTATTGCTGTCCTTAATTTTCCAGAATCACCACCACCTGAAGCTCAATGTGTCTTAGAAATTCTCTTAACACTGAGGAATGGACACACTATTGTTCATGCCCTTTGATTTCAAAGAAAAACTTTAAGATTCTCTCAGAAGCAAATAAAGGAAGGGGGTGGGATCACAGTTGGATAAAGTAGGAAAAAGTGGAATTGTGGCACCCAGAGATTCAGGGACGCCAACTATGGGTCCAAGACACTCAATCCCCACCTCCTCCAGTCCCCAGATGTACACATGAGCCTAATAGGAAAGACTCCACATCCATGTGGGGAGCTAGTAAGAGAAAGTGCCTCCAATTTTGCAAAAGTGCAAAGCATGTCAGCAGAAAAGGGGGCTGAGTAGCTAAGTAAGTTCTCCTACCCACCTGCCATTCTTCACTTGTGGAAACAGATCCATCTGGGAAAGGAAAGCACTTGTCACAGGTTCCCTCCTGACCATGATTCAGAACATAGATGAGATCCCAGACCCATGGATGTGGAGCAAACCCTAATCCATGGAGGCTCCAAACTAGTGTTTTGTAACCTGATTTGCAGTATACATAATCAAAAACATCTTTAGGGCATCCAAAGTGAACTTCAGATTCAATGCAATCCCCATCAAAAATACCAAAAGACATTCTTCAACGGAAATAGAAAAATATCCTCGAAGTCATATGGAATCCACAGAAGACCTTGAATACAGCCAAAGGAATACTGAGTAAAAAGAACAAAGCTGGAGGCATCACAGTACCTGACTTCAAAACCTACTACAAATCTGTGGACCAAATAGCACGGTATTGGCATTAACAGAGACACATAGACCAGTGGAACACAATAGAGAATCCAGAAATAAATCCATGTACTTACAGCCACCTGACATTCAACAAAGGCACCCAGAAGATGCACTGGAAAAAGGATAGTCTCTGATTAGTGGTGCTGGAAAAACTGGAACTCCATATGCAGAAGAACAAAACTAGAATCTCATCTCTCATCATATACAAAATTCAATTCAAAATGGACCCAAGACAATTTTAAGACCTCAAACTCTAAAACTTCCTGACAAATACATGTGGGAAGTACTTCAGGACATTGGTCATGGCAAAGATTTTTTGGATATGACCCAAAATTGGCAAAGGAAATTATACCAAGTTAAAAAGTTTCTGCAAAGCAACGGAAACCATAAATATATATTGACAACATAATTTCTAACAACAATCTATTGTCCAGATATGCCACACTCTATTTAATCAACCCCCAGTTCTAGACACCTAGGGATTGTCCCCTAATTTTTCACTATAATATAAAATGCTGCCCTGAGTCTAATGAAAACATTTTTAATGATTTGTCCTATTATTTCCTTAAGATAAACCCCAAATGGAATTGTGATATAGGCACATTGATAAGGCTCTATTAGAAGACTACCTTGCTAACTTTCTCTACAGAAAAGGTGTGACATCTTAGAATCCCACCAGTGACAGGGGAAGGCCCATTCTCTCCATATCCCCCAAAAGGAATTTAGAATTTAAAATAAAAGCACTTGCCAGAGCCTTTTTAAGGTTTATATGCATGTACCCTTTGATACACTAACTGCTCTTCTAAGAAATTCCCTTGAAGAAACTTCACAACACATGTTTACAAAGACATATGAAAAAGACATGCAGCGGGGAAATAACTGGCCCATATCTGCCAGAGTCCCCTTAGCTGTTCCAGTGCAGTCTTGTTATCCTGTCTCTATAAAGGACAGCATGAGTCTTCCCACTTCCCCATATTGGTATAACCGGGATCATTATTGTTAGCATGAGACCTTAACTCCCCTCCCTACCCACCTCCTTATTTAGAAATCAGATCGCAGTGTTTCTGTTGGATTACCATTGGTATTCCTTTCCCCACTCTGCATTTCTTGGGCAAACAACCTTTCTAGCTTGTGAGCCCAGGTGCCCTTATCCAATCAAACAGATGCACCAGTAGCAAATCAATGAATCTCACAAGCAGCTTCACACACATCACACCTTGGCTCCAAAGCTTGTAGCAATTTCCTATTTCTCATCATCACTTCCCAGGCCCTTCATCATCATCCTCGGCTCTTTTCTTCTTCCTCAGGACCCACGAGTAGGTTCTATCAAACCAGCATCCAACTTGTTAACAACTTCTTAACAAGAAGCACTTGGGCTCACTCTTCCCAGGCCCTGATGTCTGCCTCCCAGCTTGTTCCTTCTGGGCAGGACCTGGACTATGTCAAGAATCGGAAGACCTGAAATAGGCTTCACTTTCCTGGTACCCAAGACAGCTTCATCCACTAAGCTTGGTTTCAGATTTCCTGATTCTGATATTCCACCAGTGAGGAATCTATGTAGATCAATGACAAAAATTATTTTACATGCAAATAAGTTCCAAAGGGCACCTGAGAACGAATTCCTTAGTTCCATAAGTTCTCTTGATGTCAAAGCCTAAGTGGCTGTCATGTGTGTTAGGAACTCCACTGGTAAGGTACTAGTGTGGTTTAAGTCCAAAATGTCCCCCAAAGACACAAATGTTGAAGGCTTGGTCACCATCCTGTGGTGCTGTTGGGAGCTTATAGAACCTTTAGGAGGTGGGTCCTAATGGGAAGAAGTTAGGTCATTGGGGTCCTGACCTTGCAAAGGGATATTACCACCCTACTGCCTTCTTATCTCTGTTTGCCCCCTGGCTGTGATGAACTGAGCAGTTACTATCACCATGTACTTCCACCATGATGGCCTGTGGAGCCACTCCACAACAACAGAACCAACCAAACATGGACTGAAACCTCTGAAACCATGAGCCAAAATAAATCTTTCCTCCTTTAAGTTGCTCACCTCAAGTATTTTGTCACAGTGATGGAAAGCTGACTAACACAGGCAGGAAAGGATGAACAGTATGGTGTATGATAATAACTGCTGCTCAGTTCATCACAGCCAGAAGGGCAAGAGTGATTTTGCAGGAAGCAAAGACCTAGGTTACAGGGCAGAGTGGGATCATGTGAAGCCTTTGAAACAAAGGGAAGGGGCCCTCCAAAAGAAAGGGAAGCAAAAGGATGCCAAAACTTCCTTTGCTTACATCAAAATTTCACTTTGTGGGGTAACATGAACCCAGGAAAAGGAAAGGAAGACCTCTTTCTGCCTCTTCTCTCTATTTTTTTCTCATGGGGCCTAACTCCTACCAGGATGGTTGCAGAGCAGGCAGGCTCAGGCAGCTTCAGGTCTGCCCCAGCCCTCTTCCTCACCCAGCAGCCCAGAACTCAGTTGCCACAGAACTCTCTAGAGACAAGCAAAGGAATTTTCCAACCCATGGTTAAGTGCACTTTTCCCAAGTGTAAGAGAAAAAAAAAGTTAAATGACACTTCATGAAATGGATCCTTAAGTCACACACACACACACACACAAAAATGTTTCTGTTGTTTTCTTCCATCACTTCAAGCTCTTGCTTTAGCCCTTGCAGGTGCAAAAAGGGCTGGAGTCATTCGAATTCAGATCTAAGGCTGTGCTTTAACGGAAAGAAAAACAGGGAACCTCTTAGACCCATGACCCACTGAGCAATCCTGGTTTGTTTCAGAAGAGGAGACTGTGGCTCAGTGAGTTAGGTAACCTTCCAGAGGTTGCACAGCTGGGAAGACAAAGCCAGGACTGGACCCCCAGCCTGCCTAAGTCAGCAGTGACTCCAGGATCTCCCCAACTTGCCCAGGCTCCTCCCAAGCCCAGCACAGATTTCCTATTTATAACTTTGTGCTTATTTTCCTTTATCCCTATTTTTAGGGGTGTGTGATTATACATAGTAGTGGAATTCATTATATATGCATATAACACACTTGGATCATTCCCAGTGCCTTTCCTTTCCTCCCCTCCTCCCTGATCCCCTCGCCCTACTGTACTGGTCTCCCTTCTATTATTACTTTTTAGTTAGTGAATTATAATTATATATAAAAGCAGGATTCACTGTGGTGTATTCATACATGGACATAGCATAACTTGGTAGATTTTATACCTCTCCCCACTGGGCCCTCCTCCCCTTCTCTCTCCCTCTTGATTTCTTTCCTCTACTCTATTGGTCTCCCTTCTATTTTTGTGAAATCCCCTTTTTATTCTTTTCTTTATCCTCTCTAGCTTTAACATATGAGATAAAATATTTGACACTTGACTTTCTTAGTATGGTGGACGGCTTATTTCACTTTGTGCTTGTTTTCTTAAAAAGAATCCCTCACTTATGAGCTTTGAGCCCCAGAAAAACCTAGATCTACCTCTGCTGACCAGTAACCACTTAGAGGAATTTGAATCTCAGAGGAAGCCAAGTCCATCTCGAGGTCATCTCCAGAACCCCTCAGAGTGGACTCTGATTGGCACAGGGTACAGAGGCCCCAGGGCAGATGGACAGGCCTTTGGATGTAAGGAGCTTTCCCAGAGCAGCTCATCTTATCCCTGGTGCCTGATCTCTGCACATCCAGTTCATAAACACCTCCAAAGTGGATTCACTCCTTGCATGACTAGGGGAAGAGATTTCCTGCCTTCACTTCACTTAGAACTTTCCATGAATTTGAATCCTGTTTTTACAGTTCATGCCCATGAATGACAAGCTCCCATCCAATCCATTCTCATGGGACTAGAACCCCTGAGCGGAGTGAGTAAGGTGGAGGGAGGAGAAGCAGAGTGCTGGGGAGGGACAGTTGAAAGAAAGACAGGTCTAATGCTCTGGAGCTGGAGATCACCACAGGTGCGGACACAGGAACTGATGTGGTGTGATGGAAGCTGAGACACAGCTGGAGGGGGCTGTGGCTCAGTGCACTTGGGCTGCTATAACAAGAGTCCCATAAGTCATGTGGATTATAAACAACAGAAATTTATTTCTCTCAGTTCTGGAGGCTCAGATGTCCAAGATCAAGGCTCCAGCAGATTCAAAGTCTAGGGAGGACTGTTCTCTAGTCACACACAGCAACTTCTTGCTGTGTCCTCATGTGGTGGAAGGGGAAAGCTCGCTCCCTTGAGCCTTTCCTCTAAGGGCTGCATTATGAGAGTGACATCATCACCTCCCAAATGCCCCACCTCTTAGTACCATCACACTGGGGATCAGGGTTCCAACATGTGGATTTGGGGAGGACAAGTCAGTCCATCGTGGGCTGGCAGAAAAAAGTTGAATGGGCTTTTAAATCATGTTCAGGAGTTTCAATTTTACACCCCGGCGAGGAGCAGCAAGAACAAGGAAATGATATATTTCGTTTCTCCTTTTAGGAAGACGACCCTGCCTGAAGATAGAAACTGAGAATCCAATAAAGAACGTGAAGTGACCCACACCATAACACAAGCCAGAGTCCCACAGAAGCAAGGTTACGGGAAGGTAGATGGATTAGAACCCAGGGCTACAACGTGACCCACATGTTCTTCACATTGAGGAGGGTCCAGCCACCTCTGCCTCTGCCCTGCTTTTAAGATATAATATGAAATAAGTATAAGTAAAATAAATAAAGGCATTATAAATATTAACATTGTAATTTTAATACTATGCTAATAGATTGTAGACTATATATTTACTTTCCAAATCATTTGAAATCAAGTTGGAAACTTGATTTTCCCTTTATCCCTAAATATTGCAGTGTCTGTTTTCTTTTGGGGGAGGGGAGGCGGGAGTACCAGGGGTTGAACCCAGAGGGCTTAACCACTGACCCACATCCCCAGCTGGTTTTTTACTCTATTTTTAGACAGAGCTTTGCTAAGTTGCTGGGGTTGGCCTCAAACTTGCAGTCCTCCTGCCTCAGTCTCCTGAGCTGCTAGGATAACAAGTGTGCACCACTGTTGCGCCCAGCGTACAGTGTCTATTTCCCAAGGATACATTAGTTCTCGTATAGGACTGCAGTACCAATATCAAAATCAAGAAATTTCAGCCAAGCATGGTGGCACACATCTTAATCCTAGATACTAGGGAGGCTGAGGCAGGAGGACTCCAAGTTCCAAGCCAACCTCAGCAACTTAGTGAGACCCCGTCTCAAAATCAAAACACAAAAAGGGCTGGGGATGTAGCTCAGTGGTAAACTACCCCTGAATTCAATCCCCAGTGTCAGAAAAAAAAAAAGAAATTAATAAATTTAGCATTGGTATTCTCTAATCCACAGGGAATATCCAAATTACAATTGTCCCAATAATATTCTTTATAGCAATTATTTTTCATGACTCAGCCTCCAATCCAGTACCCACTTTGCAATGAGTTGTCATGTCTCTTTAGTCTCTGGTCTCCCTTCATCTTGACAGTTCCTTAGTCTTTAACTTCCATGACCTTGGCACATTTTAAGAAAACAGGCCAGTTATTTTATAGGATAGCCCCAGCTGAGGTTGTCTGATGTTTCCTCATGATTGGATTTGAGTGATGTATTCTGGGTACAAGCCTCCCAGAAGACACGTGTACTCAGCACGTCAGGACAGGAGGCACGTGCAGTGTCCCACTCTTGATATGAGCACGCATCATTGGGTTAAGGTCACATATTCCTTTAGAAAAGTCGGATCACACTGGATATGTTGTTTGATAAACCACTTTTTCATTGAAGTATCTATTATAGAAGTTTGGCATGTTTTAAAATAGTCTTATATAGCATCTTTTTAAAATCTGCATAGTTCCATCGTATTTACACCATATTTAATTATTATAACTCCTATAATTTTGTCAAGTTTCAACATTTTCCTAGTTTTTGCTACCATTAACCATGTAGTACAGAATATTTTTATAGATAATTCGCTATGTTCATCAGAGATTATTGCTTGTGAGTAAATCCTTAGAACTGGAATTAATAGCCCAGGAAAATGCACATTTTTAAGGCTTAAAAGTGCCTTTTAAAGGGCTCCATCCTCAAGAGCATGATTCAGATCTGTACTCATCATTGTAGTATACGTAAGTGTCATTTCTCCCTGCAGTCTCCCCACACTACGGTTTATCATTTAAAAAAAAAAATCTTCTATTGCTTTAAATATGTGTTTCTTTAGTTAGAAGATTTGACTTTTCTCACACATTTTGGGTCATTTGTGTAACTTCTTTAGTTTCCTTTCATATTCTTCTCTAGCTTTTTCTGTTGAGTTTTCATCTTTTGTTCACATCACTTTTGTATGCAAAATTGGTAAATTGCGTTTTGAGTTCCTCCTTGATGGAAGAGTTCTGTGTATTGTTTTGCTTGAAATTTCCACATAGCATTTCTGTTGGTCTGTTTGGAATGAATTTTGCAGAACAGGTCCCGGAAGCAGGCGAAGCATAGGCTTTGGAGCCAGGCAGGTGAAATGTTGAGTCCTGTTTGGGCCAGATGACTTTGGGAGGGTCAACCTCACTGCATTTCAATTTTCTCATTTATAAAATAAATAGGAGATTAAAAATAGGGTCGTGGTGAGGTACCTGCTACAGACAGGTGTGTTAAGTGCTTGCTAGGTGGCACTTGGGCCATGTGGCTTGTGAGAGGTGTTTTGTTATTGTTGTAATCTGGTCTCCTGAGCAGCACATTCAGAGAGTTCATTCATCAGGACATGTACAAGAGGACAGGAAGGGCT
The DNA here is from genome assembly GCF_001458135.2 of Marmota marmota marmota. Taxonomy (NCBI): domain Eukaryota; kingdom Metazoa; phylum Chordata; class Mammalia; order Rodentia; family Sciuridae; genus Marmota; species Marmota marmota. The sequence continues at coordinate 2,016,310 of NW_026000196.1, forward strand.
CTTAAAAGGAGCCCCAGGGAGGGCCAGGCCCCAGCTTGATAGACAGCATATAACAGTGGGCTGCTTTGGTGGCTCTAAGTGTCAGTCACAGGGCAATGCTCCATTCTGAACCCTCCTAACCAGTCCTCTACACTGGCAGTTAGGCTGTCAGAGTGGGGAAGCAGTTGTCATTTTGATGGATTCACTCTTCTTGGCTGCACAGAAGTCTGTCTTTAGTGACATTCAGCAGCTTCCTGAGGTTCTTACATGTGGATCTGTGGGCTGCAGCCTTAGTAACCTAAGTTAATAAAACTTGCATGGGTCTCTAACCAAGTTAAGAATGAACTAGAAAACACTGGGCCTTCCTATGGGCAACGTAACCCACGCTTTTAATTCCAGCTCCTTGGGGGGTGGAGGCAGGAGGACTGCAAGTTAGAGGCCAGTCTCAGCAACTCAGCAAGACCCCATCTCAAAATCACAAACACAAAGGGCTGGGGATGCAGCTCAGTGGTAGAGCACTCCAGGATTTATTCCCAGTAGAAAAGGAAAGAAGAGAAAAGACAAGACTGAGCCCAGTGCTTGGCACATAGTAGGTGCTTGTCTAGTGCACCTACTATGTGCACTAGACAAGCCTTCCTCCTTGCCTTGCTCATTCTCTCCTTCTCCCCTCCCTCAGGAAGTACATTTGAAAGATCATGCACCAGCACAGGGTCCATGTTCTGACTCTGCTCAATAGCTGCTGTTGCCGGGATACATACCTTCTGAACTTCTCTCCGCTATAAAAGATGGTTTGGGGGACACATTGCCAAGGGCCATACCAACTCTAACATTCTATAATTGTATCATGCAATATGCGCCATGATTAGATGTTCCTGAACGCTCACTCACCTTTGAGATATTCGTCCACTCACAGGAAACACAGCTGGAGGCAGGAGGTGCACACAGCCCAAAGTAAGAAGGCTTGAGGGTATTGGGAGGAAGCTTCCATCCCAGCCTCTTCTCATTTGCTTTCTAGGCCCTCCTTCCTGGCAAATACCCTGGGGAAGCGCCGGTGTGACCACATTCCTCCCTGAAACCAGCTTCTTACGTGGCTCAACCGGCTAACTAGCCGTCAGACCTCAGCTATGCAGATGTTGGTGGGAAAGTCCAAATTCTTTCTAACCCCATGATGGAAATTGAAAGAAAATCATGTGAGACCTGCAGGGATAACAGCTCATTCACTACCACAAATGGTGCCATCCCAAAGACAAGTAAGTAGCAGCTCGGAGCTTGGAGACAGGGACCGGGAGCTACCAACACTAAGAATGGGAGCAATTCTGTTGATCCATAACTGCCCTGTGGTCCAGCAGATGGGGAAAACAATATTTCTAATGACCCCGACACTATCCTGTATTTTAATATAAAAGAGAGGAAACTGATGAGCAGACCAGCCAGTGAGCCAAGACAACAGCCTTCTGCTCAGGTCACTGCTGAGCCCACTGCGGGGCCACCGCCCCCTGCCCAGCAGAGGCTCTGCTGCATCCTCTTACCATTCTTTGGGGGCGTCCACATCAGACCCCTTCCTCCTCTAGATTTCTTTACCCTCTCTGGTGTTCTGTGGGAGAAACTGGGGACAGGAGGTCCGAATAACAGCCCTATCTACTCAGTAATAAATAAAATCCAAGCCCATCCGCATCACTCTGCTTTCTGGAGTTATGACCCATCCTTTTCCTCCTCTGAAGGTCACCTGCAGCATGAGATGAGCACAGGTCTCTGGTATTATCAGGGTCAGGCTTGAATCCTAAGATCTTTAAGACAAACATCCCATCCCAAGAATTCCAGAAACCTCTGCATGGGCAGTCTGGTGAAAGAATGCTTACTCCTTAGGAAGGACATTTCTGCTTGGGACAATCTCAGCCATGCCTCACTTTCCCTTTGTGTCCCTCTGAGCTGTGGATGTTGAAACTGAGGCACCTTCCTGGAAAAGACAGACTTCATGATGCTTCCTGTCTCACAGTGTAAGAGCAACAGTTATAGCTCTTCTTTCCTGGATAGCACAGTCAGATCCACCCCACCTGGGCCCAGCTGGCCTAGGCTTTCCTACCCCGTCACTTGGTTTTCAGGGTGAACAGGCAGGAGAGTGACAGAGATTGCATGGCTTGGGTGACACTGACACTGAGTGTACTATTAATTTGACTTTTCTCTTACCTCAACAATGGCAGATCATTAAAAAGAAATCACTTTATCAATTTATGGTATTTTGTTATAGCAGCCTGAAGAGACTTAGACAGATCTGGTAGTCACAGCAAGGGGCTGCAGTCGTAGGGCTCTGGGTCCCCAGAGAGAGTGGCCTAACTGAGGGGAGTGGAGACAGGGGGCCTCATTCTCCAAAGGGACATCTATTCAATGACAGCTTTCTAAGACAGTGGAGATGGTTAGGACAACACTGAAAAGAAGTGAGAGGAACGGGTGAAACCAGAGAGTGAGACAGTGGAGGAAGCCATTGGGGACAGAGCCTGTGTAAAGTGGTCACTTTCCATCCCAGCCAGGCCTGACCTCTTCCTGGCTGGCTCTGCCATTAGAGCTTCAAAAGCTGCTCTCTTCAGAAATGTTGTCACCTGAAGAACTGACCACCAGGTAAATTCCTAGAAGGAGCTTGCCCCAGTAGATCCATATTTAATTTCTAACAGGGAATTTTCAATTAGATCTTCAATTTGCCTCCTGCCTGATTGTTGCCCTGCAACCGACATGGACCTCTCATTCCAGTCAGCAGCCACGAACAGATGATTTTACAACCATGGTAAGCCAGGTATTCCATCCCACAGTCGCCACCAAAACAGAAGCCAGCAGTGGTTCTGCAGAGGGCTTCTTTTTTTTTTAAATTTTTTTTTTTTAGTTGTAGATAGACACGATACCTTTATTTTATTTTTATGTCATGCTGAGAATCGAACCTTCCACATGCAAGGCGAGCATTCTACCACTGAGCTACAACCCCAGCCCTGCAGGGAACTTTTGACAGTGTCTGGAGACATTTGTATTTGGCACAAAGGATGCGACTGGTATCTAGTGGGTGGAAGCTAATCATCCCACAATGCACAGGGACACCCCACAACAAAGAGTCAGCTGGCCCCCAAACTCCACAGGGCTGAGGTTGAGAAACCCTGCCATAGGGTTCCCACTCCTCGGCAATTGCAGTTACCTCCCTGATGGTCCTATCTATCTATCTATCTATCTATCTATCTATCTATCTATCTATCTATTTATTTTACTATAGTGAGGATTGAACCCTGGATGCTGTACCACTGAGCTACATCTCCAGCACATTTTATTTATTTTTTTTTTATTTTGAGTCAGGGTCTCACTAAGTTGTCTAGGCTGGTCTTGAACTTGCAATCCCTGATGTTCTGTATGTCCACCCTCAGTTTTAAAGGCATCCCTACTAAGGCACATCCAGGTGTGAGCATACACAATGCACCGTCGCCTGCAAGGATGCAGTCCCAGCTCTTCACCTGCATACTCTGCCCGTGTGCCTTTCCAGTTTTGCTTCCCCATTTCTTTTCTCTCTCATAATGGTTCTTTCTACTCCAGTGACTCTCAAATATGATCTTGCATCAGAACCATCTGGAGGACTTGGCAAATACACAGGGGCCGGCTCCGCCCTCATCCTCCTGACCCAATGGCCCAGGCTGAAGACCTTGAGTGTCGTCAGGGGCTGCCGAGGCCTGTGGTCTGGGCACCAGTGTTTGAGGACCATCGTCCTACACCAACTTCTGCTCTGGACCTCAAGCTGCTGCTTCTGCCCAGAAGACTCATGTTCTTGTTCTTCCTGGACATCTCAGTTCTATCCTTGAGGTCCGACTCAAATGACCTCTTTTCCACTAAGCTGTCACTGATGCCCAAGTAAAGAAAACAAAATACACAAAAGCCTCTGCCACGGCGCTCTCTCAGCACTTCGCCCCTGTCTGTGGCCACTGATTTTTCTTCCTTTGTGGACAGTTATGGAAATCATGCCTCACCCTCAAGCACACCCAAAAGGAGCATCTGAAGAGAACTGAGTAACAGAGGTCTTTTGCAAAGGAGTGGACAGGCTTAAGAGACACTAGCAAGGATGGCGAAGCACTGCAGAGCCAGCAGTTGTAAGAGGTCATGGCTACCCCCAGGCTAGGGACAAGGTGAAGAGGTGGTTGCTAGAATCAGGAGAGGGTCACCTGATTGATAGTAACTATTGGCCTTGGGGAGAGGAACACAACCACTGACCTTCCAGTTAGGAAGCTGAGGGAGAAAACACCCTGGCTTCTCCTCCCTCCTGCCCCCAAGGTCCTGCCCGTGCCTGCCTCTGGCTGAGCCCCAGAAAACAGAGCAAAGGAACAGGTTGATGTAACTTGTCAGGCTTCCAGGGCTCTGAGCAGGTGCAGAAGAGCACAGAGTGGATCTAGCGGGTCAAACAGAGGGGCTCCAGCACAGCCCTCTCCCCTACCATGAGCCCCAGAGGATGACAAAAGTCAGGTCGGAGTTGTCCCTGACCCACGACAAGCCCAGAGTCTTGCATGACATGGTAGGTTATTAATAAATATTTGGTGACTGAATCATCCATCCTTAGCTGGTGTGAATGTCTGGTGATTAATTCTCAGACATTTTATGGAATTTGGCCACTCAGAATACTAAGAGTGTTCACAGTTCCACAGGAAATCCTGGCAGTGCTGGCCCCGTGGCATGGCTGGGAACCACATGGTGATGCTTCTGAATTCCATCCACCAGTTTCTCACTTATCTTTCACTTTGTCCACTGAAACAGAAAAGGAAGCCCAGATCTGTGGAGAAGCAGTAGCTTTTGTCAGGTTTAAAGTAATCAAGGAAAACACAAATGAAAGGAATCAACACCAGAGATACCTCTCTTATGAAGTGAAATATAAACAAACTAAACTTAGAGGGGGAAAAATAATTGTAAAATAGAAGTAATCATGGCCTTAAATCCACATGATATTTGTAAATGTGTAAGAGAAATAGCTAAAGCTTGAGAGAGAAGTGATTTGTTCTATGTACTAATGACTACCATTTCTTGAGCACTTACTTTGTGCTGGGAATGGTATTAAGTGATTTATGTATATTATGGCATCTAATCCTTAATACTAGCATTAGAATTAGACATTGGCAAACCACGATTATTTTTATCATAACAGATGTCAAAACTGAAGTCCTGGAAAATAATAAAAAATTTCCAGCTTCCCCTGGCTGGAATTAAAATCCAAATCTGTTTAGTCAAATCCAAATCTCACTAGACAAAGTATAGATAGTTAGAAGTCAAAACATTAAACATCATAACAATTCAAATTCAAGACCATAAGTGTACCATTTTTTTTTCTTTTAATTTTGGGACATGGTCTTACTGAGTTGTCCAGATTTGCCTTGAACTTGGGATCCTCCTGCCTCCATCTCTGGAATCTCTGGGATTACAGGTGTGCACCACCTCGCTGGGCTAAGGGTATCGTTTTACACCAACTATAAGGTACAAAGAGACACTCGAGTAGCTGGTGCCATGGTTGGTGAATGCATCCTGGTGGGAAAGCAGCACCGCAGAGCCACAGAGAGGACCATAGCCATGGCCACACCTTGCTTCAGGGACCAGGAGTCTGTTTCACTGTGCTGACGTGGGGCATTGGTTCTACACTCTTGGGGCCAGGAGGGAGACAGAAAATTTCTTTAGATAATACAAACACACAACCCCGAGCTACCCAGGAATGGCCTCCTCCTGGAGTGGCATTGGTCAGCAGACTGGGTGAGACCAGGAATAGGATAGAGTCCTGCTGAACACCTGGGACGGTGTGACTCAGGCACAAGGACCCAGACAGATGATGCAGACCTGCTCAGAGCTGTTGGCATTCCCAGAAGGCTGTCTTCATCTGCTCCCAAGCCAGGCTCTCCCTGACCTGGCCATGACTGGCCCGAGAGTTGACAGATGTTGGCTTCCAGAAATTGAGCAGGTGGAGTGAGGTGGCAGGGGTGGAGGAGACCCCTTGCCAGGTGGAGGAGCATGTCCTGATCCCTGGTTGGGGAACTTTGGAGCCTGCACGGGGGGCCTTCTGGCATCTTCCATTTTGTCTTCCGGAAGCAACACAGGAGCCAGGGCGTTTGCTCCCTCCCTATCATCTCTTGGCTTGAAGCTTCCTCTGATTTAGTAGAAGCATCATGCAGTGGTCCTGTGTTTGAATCCTGCCCCGCTCACTTCTACACTGTTCAATCTCAAGTATGTCATCTTGAGATTAAACTCTCATCTTCCTCCTCTGTAAACACTAGAACCTGCCTCAGAGTTTCATCATGACGTAACTTGCATGAGGTGTAGTATTTATCAAGGTCCAGCCAAGCCAAGAAAGCAAACTCAGGCCAGATACATAACAGGGTCTTGTTAATACCACTTTCCTCCTCCTCCCCATTTCCTTACTTTTATTTCTCCAACAAATTAGGGGGAAATAACTCTGTATAGTCTTCATTATACATAAGACCCACCTTGTTTGGGACTTTAGCCTCTCTGGAATCTTCTGACAGGTCAAATGGCTGTACCCAGCAAGGGTTTCCACTCTCAGAGTCAACTGGGCCGGGCCAGGCAGTGGGGCAGGCTCCACCAGAGGGGAACAGAGAGCCGGGAACTGTGGGCATAGTTGGCCTGGCAAGCTCAGGAGAACTTAATGGCAGAGGGGAAGCCCAAGTGACGTAGAGAGGCAGGAGATAACGCCAGGCTCTATCACTGGAGGCCAAAGATTTGAGAGTATGGGTTAGTGTCATCCCAACTGAGGACCACAGAGACAAAGACCTAGGTGGGTGTGAGGCTTGAGTTAAAGAGGAAGTGGCTGTATAGAGTCTAGAAAGCCTCTTAAGATGAGGGAATCAATAATAATAATACTAATAACTGATATTATTTTAATGTGTTGATTTAGTAAGGCTATTACTGGGGATACCTTACTGACTTAATATCTTCCAGCAAAACCAGTATACTCAGGCCATATCGTGTCTCCTTGGATGTGGAGAAGATACCACTATCAGTCATGGGAACCTTGACCTAGGGAGCAGGTGAGTGTTGAGAGGGGATTCTTCTGGACAGGAAGAAGAAATGCAAATATTGCTATTTCCTCTCAATGGAAAAAGAAACAGAGGAGGAGAAAAATGGGTCAGATACATGTGAAATGCCTTCCCCAGTCCAAATCTCAAGATGCAGTGGGGGTGGGTATTTAGATGGGTGGAACGGAAAGCCAGAAGTGGAGGGGCTTGCACCCCCCACCACCACCCCCTGTGAGGCCTCTGGGCAAAATAAATATTTGCTCCTCTAAGTTCTTTTTGTCAATTATTTTGTTCACAGTGATAAAAAGTTGGCTAGCACAGCTAGTCATTCGTATTTGGTTGCAATTTTACAGTTACAGTTCTTTGCTCTTCTTTGGCTCCTGCACCTCCCACAATAGCATAAGCTCCACGGGGACAGGGACTGTGCTTGTTTTCAGTCATTGTTCTGTGCCCAGCACCTGGCACCGACACTGGCAAATTATAAATCTTCAATCAGTATTTGCCAAATGACTTCATCAACCAACAGCTGAATAAATGAGTGGAAAGAATCTGTCACAGTTTCTCTGTGGGACAATCGCTTCTCCATTTTCAGAAGGAGCTGAGGTAAGAACAAGATGTATCCAGCACAGAAGATCAGTGTGTTCATCACCTTTTTGTCACTGTGACCAAAATACCTGACAATAATAATTTAAAGGAGGAGATATTTATTTGGGCTCACAGTTTCAGAGGTTCAATACAGGACTGGGCTCTGGGCTCCAGGTGAGGCAGAACGTCATGTGGAAGGGCCTGGTAGAGGAAAACAGTTCAGTTCACAGCAGCCAGGAAGCAGAGAGAGGGGAAGGGGCCAGGGACAGATATATTCCAAGGCCAAGACCCAGCTGCCTGCAGTTACCTGTCAGTACTCAGTTCAGCTGTCAATGGATTAATCCAGAAAAAGATCAATTCACTGATGAGGTCAGAGCCCCAATCATTTTCTAAAAGCACCATCTCTAAACCTGGCTTTATTGGGGATCATGCTTTTCACATGTTGGCTTTGGGGGAACATTTCTAGAACCAAACCATAGCAGCTGGGGAAGCCAGAGACAGAAAGGGTGCAGATAGCTGCCCTCACTGAAAAAAGAACAGCCTTTCTCCATATCACCCTTAGTCTATTTTAAACTCAAAGTCAAAGCAGTATTGTCCTCTTCAAATGAGGAAACTGAGGATTACCTGGGCCTTGGGGGTTTGTTTTCATTTTTCATTATGAAAATTTTCATCATGTAAGAAAAATAAGGAAGTCAATATAATATCCATAGGAGTCTGGGGGTATACTTCAGTGGTAGAGCACTTGAAGGTCTTGGATTCAATGCCTAGTGCCACACAAACAAACAAAAAAATCCTTTGGAGAAGAAGTATTTTAAGGTAAAGTACAGTAATCATAATAATTTACTCCCCAGAATTTCAATTTGTTTCTCTAAAATATGAAGACACCTCCCTGATCCAACCAAAAACTATCACTGTTAACAAAATTACCGTAATTTTATTTACATCATATATCTTAGTCCATTTGTGTGGCTATCACAGAATACTTGAAACTAGGAACTTTATAAAGAAAAAAATTTATTTAATCATAGTTCCTGAGTCTTGGAATTCCAAAGTCAAGGTACCTGAACCTTGAGTTCTCCAAGGGAAGGAAGGCTGTATTCTCATATGGTGGAAGGCAGAAGAAACGATAAGACATTTCCCATTTATGTTTTGGCAACCTCAGTCACACTGAATGGCAAGCAAGTGCAGGAAAGACAGCCTCAGAGCCTAGTTGTGCAAGGACACAGGGCCCTGCAAGCATGCCGGTGCCTGAGGCAGTCACACAGGGAGGGGACATGCAGGCCACACTGCCGAGAACAGAAAGATGAGCCACAAGGAAAGACTTTTCTTTTTCCCTATGTTGAGAAACCTGCCTGGGAGGTCCTGCCACCCCTCCGGATTGCACTGCCCTAGGCCTGTACCAGCAGGCAATGGTGTGAGGCTAACTGACAGCTGTCCACCTGGGGACAAAGTCCTTTCTCCCGCACTCAGCCCTAATGCAGCTCTGCTGGGCTCCGCACTGCCTGCCAGCCTCCCCTCACAGATTGGAGGCCAGGCTGAGCGGTCTGCAGACATAGGCAGCTGCCACCCACATTTCCGGGGTGAGGGAGTGGTACACACATTAATTGGCTATGCCAGTAAGATTTTGTTTTTCCCTTTATTTTTTAACTTTATGGGAATTTTGTAGCTTTCACATTGTCTTGGGCCAAATAGGACCTTAACTTATTGTCCCCAAGTCTGTAGCTACTGAATTGTCCTTTATAGTTTTCCTCTTGAGCAGCTGGAGAAGCACAGCCCTCCCTCCACCCCACCCCCAGCTTTGGCTTCCTTGCCACAAATGAGGGAAGGACACTGAGAAGTCTCACCCCAAGTAGAGTCCTCTAACCTTCTCCCTGTGACAGTGGGCTTGGACAGACAGACAGGACAGTCCTCAGTCCCTCTCTATGCTTCAGACAGCTGGAGGCAAACTGAAAACATCCTACCTGCCTGCAGGAGCCCCACGCAGCCGATGAGGGCAGAACTGCCCATGTGCAAGGCCACAGTCACACCTGTGCCCTTGAGCTGCAGCCTGAACCTGGCTACCACCTGGCACCCCTGTCATGCCCATCAAGGTGGGGTGCTGTGGAACCATATAGGAAGGAAAAGCCTCCCTACTCGGCCCCCACTCACCCACTGATTCCGACACAGCTTTTGGAGGGGCATCCTGGGCCCTGGAGGGTGCTCATCAGCAGCCCTGGCCCTGCTCATGAGATGACCATGTGTTTTCAGGTACCGCCAAGTGTCCCTGGATGGCAAAACCACCCCTAGCTGAAAACACCTGCTCTAGGCCTTAAACAAGGGCCTCTCTGTAAAAACCAGGAAAGGTTTTCACCATGTACACCAAGTATGAGTTCAGTGTTGGGAGAACCTCAAAGCAGGCACTTTTAGTTGCATTATCCTGAGGAAGGAATCGCAAGACAATCACCAGCTCAGTTTCCCTCTATTGAGGTCAGGGAAGCAGGGGCTATTTGGGAATCTGGGTCTGACCTTGGATTATGAGCCATAGGAGACATTACTGTCACTGAGACATTTTCTTCCTGGATGTGGTGATCCTGGATGTGTGTGATTTCCAAGCAAACCACCCACCTTATCCACTCCTTCCATTCTTCCTCTCTTCTTTTTCATGCTTCCACATCCCCCACTGAGGTCCAGGCTCGGACCTCTGACTCCATCAGCCTTGAGCTGGACTGCAAACTGGTTGGCTTCTCTGCACACCACTAGGGTGGCCATGGACTGCACTGCTGGCCTTGCCACACGTCCTGCCATCACCCCCTTTTTGTCATTTCCCAAAGGGGCTGCACCATGGAGAATGGAGAGAGAGCCCTGCTTTGGGAAACTAACGGGCCTGGGTCTGCATCTGCTTTTCCAGTCATGGGAGTGTAACCTGGTCTCTCAGCTGTAAGTCAGGAAATCTGGGTATTGCACATAAGCCCCTGGGTACAGGGCCTGGCACAGGTAGATTTTCTCCCTCCTCCTCCCCTCTTCCTCCAGCCTGGGAGGTGAGGTAGCTCCTTCTTTAGGGTCCCAGGAGATGATCACAGAACTGTAAACTGGCTATATCTGCAGATGCCAGGCCCTGCAGCAGGGAGGGCCACTCTCCTCCTCTCTCCAACAGTGTCAGGATCCATAGCCAGCTCCATCCAGGATTCAGATGGCAGCCAACTCAAGAAGAAGATGAGGGTCTGGAGGGACAAGGGAAGACACAGAGGTCGAGGGAAAGTCTTTTCTCAAATGAAGGCTCCTTGGGGAGGGAGAAGACATGGTTAGTGGCTGTGACCTTGAAGACTGAGGCTTCCCATCAGCATGAGCACCTAGTGAGAAGTTCCTAGCATACAGACAAGAGGCCATGCACACTTCCAGTTCCCCTTGAACTCTCATGCAAGGGGTTACACTGACTTAGAGTGAACCATCTCATATATATATACACTGTCTTCTGTGAGTGCTGAAAACAGCCCTAGAATTGTTGAGGCTCATACTACCTTCTTCTCTGTTATGGTTTGAATATGAGGTGTCCCCCAAAAGCTCCTGTGTTAATGCAGGAATATCCAGAGGTTAAATGATTGGTTGGTGGTTGGTGATAGCTGTAACCTCATCAGCCCATCTTAGTTTGAATGGATTGACTGGGTGGTAACTGAGGCAGGTGGGTCATGACAGGAGGAGGTATGCCGTTGGTGGCATGCCCTGGAAAGGTGCCTCTGCCAAGTGCGCCCTCCCCCACCCTCTCTCTGCGTCCTGGCCACCATGATGTTTTGCCTCATTTGGGTCCAGAGCAATGAGCCCACCATAGACTAAGTCCTGTAACCGTGAGCCCCAAATAAACTTCTCTTCCTGTAAGTTGTTCTTTTAGGATATTGGTCACAGTAACAATAAGCTGACTAACATACCCTTCTTCCATCATGGTGCTGGGCTCCCTAACAAATAAAGGGCAGGTACTGATTGTTACCTGCACTGAGGCTATTGGGCAGGATCTCACAGAGGAGGGGAGCATCCTCAGAATCTTGACTATCCTGCCACTTCCAATCACATCTGTGACCAATCCAGCTTCTCACTTTCCTCAGAATATCAGCTCATCCTGCCCCTGCGTCTGTCAGTCTTTCTGGCCCCTCCTGGCTTCACCTCTCTCCCCACAGCCAGGGCCTGGTGATCACCAGTGTCGATGGCAGCTAAACTCACTGGTTCCCTCACTGCCCTCTAGGCTTCCAAGACCACCTGCCCACCCCTGGCCTTGGCCTCAGCTGCCCAGTACCACCAGGGACATTGGCATAAAGTCTCTGATGTCTACTGCTCTAACTGGGGCCCTCTGAGCCCCCTGAGTAAGCCTCAGGTGTCTACATGTTCTCACCTGTCACGGTCCCTTTTCCACAACATCCTTCTAACCCTTCTCTGCTGCTCTTGGGTGCCAATCCCATTTCTCATCATTTCAGCAGGGATTTTTCTTCCTCCTTTCATGGGAGAACAATGGAGTAAAGAACGTCAGCAGACTTGAAATGTTTCAAATATTATCTCTTCTCCTCCTCTCTCCTGCTGCCACCCTGGGTCAAGGCACAATCATCGCCTGCCTACAGCCTCATGATGCCTCCCACCTGGGCTCGCAACTTTCCATCTGGCCACCACAGAGCAACCAGAGAGACTGAATCAGCTCAAGTCACTCCGCCCTGTCAAGAATCCTTCAAGACTTCCATTGCTCCTGGGACAAAATCAAATTCCTCAGACGGGCTTTAGTGCCCTCCTGGTCTGGCACTTCTGCCTTCCTGGCCAGGCTGGTGCAACTCTGCCATGGCCATGCTGACTGTCTTTAAGCTCCTCAGGCTGACTAAGCTTCCTCCTGTCACGGGGCCTTTGAACATGCTGTTCTCTCTAAAATGTGATTTTTTTTTCTCCATCCTGGTCCTGATCAATGGTCACCTTCTCAATAGAAGTTCTCCAGGCCTCCCAAGTAGGTCACCAATAAGTATCTCCTGGGGACAGCAACTGGCACATAGTTGGAACTTGGTAAATGTTTCTTTTTCTTTTGTTCTTTATGGTGCTGGGAATTGAACATAGGGCCTTGCACATGCTGGACAAGCTCTCTATCTCTGAGCTACACAGATCTTAACTCCAATATTTCTCAGTGCACCATCTTACTTCAAACTTTCTCTCCCTCTCTACCCACACCACTCACCACATCTAAGGGTTCACTAGAGATGACTGCCTCTGTCCCCTTTGCCACATGCCCAGCCAAGCTCTCATGTCAGAGTGAGCACCCACACCTCCACAGCCACTGTGAGGCCTCTTCTTAGTCTAAGCTAATGAATCTGGCTAGCCATGATTTTCTGCATTTTCCAGCTCCTGTTTTCATCAGAGAAACAGTGCACTGAAGCCCTGCGGGGTGGTAGTCCAGTAAAGGCCCACAACTGGACTGGCTGGACTTGAATCTCTGTTCTATCCCTTTCAAGCTGTGCAATACTAGGGAATTTATCCAACCTCAATAAACCTTAGATCAGCATCTGCAAATGGAGAGATCAAAGGTACATATCTTATTTAGTTGGGAGACCTATTAACCAATCTAGCATAGTGTTGGGGAGCGTGAGCTCTGGCACTTGAGTTCAAATCCCAGCTCTGCTGCTTGCCAGCTGTGGGACCTTGGGCAACTTATTTAACCTCCCTGTGTCTAGTTTCCTCTGTAAGATGAGTACCTACTTTGGAAGATTGTCCTGAGGTTTTGGGATGACTGGCATATAGTAAATTAAATTATGACTTGTTCTTGGGTATTAATTATAAGATGTTTGGCATAGTTCCCAACCCCTAAGAGCCCAGGGCATGGCAGCTGCTGTTATTATCATAACTTCCTTGATTTGCCAAGAGCTTGGACATTCAGGGCCCTTTTGAGTCAGCTTTTTTTTTTTTTGTGGACACACAACCTGTGGGGAAGACTCTCCTAAGACAACCTTGTGCTATGGCTAGCAATGCATTTTCTGATTCCACTCAATCCATCTCTTCAACTTTCAGGCCTCAACCATGAGTATAGCTGAAATCCAACAGAGAAAACTGAAAGCAGTGTGCATTAAAGGAGGAATAATTACTTTCTCCCCCAAATTTTAAAGTTCTACTTTATAGATGAAGATAAACAAACAAACAAAAAAAACCTAATAGTCAAATAGTAAAAAACGCTCATCTCTCTTTGGTTCAAAGTGTGAGTCAGTTTTTCAGTTTTTCAGTTGAGAATAAGAAGTTGTCATTAAAGGCAGACTGGACCAAACCCTAATAGTCAAAGAGTAAAAAACGCTCATCTCTCTTTGGTTCAAAGTGTAAGTCAGTTTTTCAGTTGAGAATAAGAAGTTGTCATTAAAGGCAGACTGGACCAAACATTTTCCAGTTTGGTGAAAGATGATTGCCCTATTGTCATGGGGCCCCTATTGAGGAGGTAAGTGTGAGGTCCAGCTGGGCATGGCTGAGCCCCACCTGGGCCACCCCAGCAGTCACACCACCTGCCATCTCCCATCAACATCCATCCCTTAGAGGACGAGGACAGATTCCAATCTACAACAGTTAGAATGCTCACAAGGGCCTTCCTTGATAAAAGAACATAAATGATGAGACAGTCCAGGTCTCTCTGACACTAGCTGTGTGATATTGAGCACTCTCTTAAGCCAGTTTCTCTGCCTCAGTTTCGTTACCAGAAGGGATTGTCTGGCAGTTGTGGTGATGTTTAACAGAAGCAATTCATCTAGCACGCTCAGAATGGTGTCTGGTACATGGGAGGAGCTCAAAACACTCCAATATTCATTATCAATATTACTAGAGCTATTATAAAAGAGCGGAATCAGAATGTGGAGGGATAAGAGTATTTGGCGACGTTAGTATCTGTCTCAGCAGGAATCTCCAGGATGTCAGGCAACATCAGTGTGCTCTTTTCGTCTGCCTCCACCACAAAACCATGTAAAGGCATCTCTTCTCTAAGATCTATATTTATTGTACATAATGTTAAAACCTAGAGGGAGAGTGATTAAAGATTGCTACATTTAACGAGATAATTAGGAATAAGTGTGTTTGCGTGTTTCCCAAAAGTCTGTGAGTGTGGGAAAGTGCACCATTGGCGTACAGGTGAGCTTCGCCAGGACACACCATCACAGCAAACAATGGAATCCCACCCTCTGGCTCTGCCCATCCACTGTCACATGACTTTTTGCCTCTTTGAAAATGGGCCTTGAGTTTTTCTCAAGGTTCTCTGAGAGTATCTCAGAGGTAAGGCCCTGAAAGTTAAAAAATGCTCTGTAGAGCCTAGTGGGTCGACACCAAGCTGTGTCCTGGGCAGAAAGAAGAGGTGCCTCTGTTCGTTACAGGGCTTCCCTTTGTACCAGGGGGAAGGAAACAGCTCTGTCTCATTCCCAGGAGCTTGGAGATTTCATAAGGTAGGATTCTCCTTGTTTACTCAGCCTGCAATGAGTTCCTGGGAGGTTGGGCAGGGAAAATCTGAAAAGTGGATCAAAGGTGTACTCAAATCACTCCTTCCCTCCTTTCCACCTCTTGGGCTTCTCAAACATGTTGTGAGAATCAGAAAGAGAGGTGAGACCCATTGTTTGTTTCTCATTTAACAGGTCTGAGGTGGGACTGAGAATGTGCCTTTGTGACCAGTCTCTGGTTAGGAGACCACAGTATCTTTGAGAACCAGTGGTCTGGGACTTCACCATGAATGAGAATGTCTGCTCATGTCCACTTTCCAGAGTAGACTCCGATCTACTCTAAGTGCATTAAAGGTTCCGAACTTACTCCCACCCTTGCGGATGCAGAGAGCTTGGTGAGGAACCAGCCTATACCAGGCAGCTAATGATAATGGAACTAGGTACGGTGTGCATGTGTGCAATCATGGGAAACCAGCAGAGAAGATGGTGTAGTCAAGGGAAGCATTAAGGGGTTCATAGGATCAAGGATCTACAGCTGTCAACTTTCAGATATGCTCCACCCCTAGGGTGTTCCACAGACTCTGCTAGTAGCTAGGAGCACCTGCCTACTTTGGGGGTCATGTTTCAGGTTTCCCTTTTCCTCTTCCAAGCCCAGCAACCTTCCACTCCTGCCCCAGATGGGATAATCTTACTTGGATTACTTTTACATTGGGATCGATCTCCACATTAGATTTCTTTTGGAGAAAGCACTGTGTGGCTAGGTTGAAAAGGGAACCCTGGGACTAGGTATACTCCATGTTCCCAATTTAGGATAAGCAGTCATCACTCAGATTTCCAGGAGGAGTGGAGATGGCTTATACTTACACATGGGAGCAAGGAGGACAGGATCTCAGCAGGGAACCCTGGAGAAGAGCCACCAGGCATCAGGCATGCTGAGTGGTTAAAATGTGTGAACTGAAATATGTTTAGGGTCAGAGGAGGCTGGGGGACCCAGCCCTAGAAGCAGCACACAGTTTCAGTCCAGTGACTTACCAAGTCTCTTCAATCTGCCACTCAGGGGCTCTTCTTTCTCCTCTAACTGGCTAAGTACCTCAAGACTTCCCCATTCAAATTCCTGAGCAATACTGCCAGAGCCTGTCATAAATTTTCTTTATTATTATTATTATTATTTTTTAACCTGTAAAACAATCATGTAACTCAGAAAGTGACTTCTAGGGCCAGAAGCATCCTGGGGGATCTGACCTCCAAAAAGAGCTGTAGAGCAACAATGCGTGGTACAGGTGCTGGGATTGCTCATTTTTTGTGGAAGTTACCAGGCATCGTGACTAACCTACCTGAAGTCTGGCTGGCATTATTCTGGTCTATCTGGTTTATTTGTCTGCTTGCCAGGATTTCAAAGCCTTCTTCCTCTGAACACCAATCCAAAAATATTCCAAACAAACGCGGTCCAACTCTGTCATGGGCAGATGCACATGCATGCATACAGCTCTCCAGAAACTGCATGGCAGTGCCTATGGCTGATGGTGCAGGATTACTTTATTATTTTATCTCACACAATTTTTTCCTGTTTCTCAGAGAAATACATATTAGATGTGCAAAAAGTAAAACTCTATAGGAAAGAAAAGTGACCATTATTAAATCCATAGAGATGATAAATTCAACAGATTTGTGAATGTCTTCAGATTTTTTTCTAAGCATTAACAATGTATATTGAACAAACACAATAAAATTTTGAATTCAACAAAATATAATTTTGTAGCTTGGCTTTTACATTTCAATATATATTGGAATTCTGCAGCATTAAACATAATCTTTTCCAGTCTTTTAAAGGACTTAGCAATTTACTGTTCAGATTCAATTCTCCATCGACAAGACACTGAAGTTCTTCCCCTCGGGGCTTCTCCATACAGTCTTGTTAGGATATCTTTGCATCCTGGTGTGAATGTTTCTGCAGCAGAGCTAGAAAGATTGCTAGGTTAAAGTGTATAACTATTTTACAGTTTAACACATGTTCCTGAATTGGGTAGGGCCACTTCTCAAAGCTGCTTGTCTGAGCCTCAAGTTGTCAGGGAACCTCTAGCACCCCTCTAGTTCCCTTGATATCATGCCCACTTATTTATTCCCATCCTATGGACGGACTCAATGGTGATTTCGCCAATGCTACCAGCATACTATTAAAAATTACGACAGTAGCGGTCTCCTAGATGGAGCTATGGATGTGGCAAGGAATCAGACCGAGCTGTTTGGAACTGATGCCAAGACTCCCACCTTATTTTTGCTTTGGAAATTGAAATTCCTATTTTATAGTTCACATTGCAGGAGGCCTCAAAATATTTTGATCATTTGAAAATGAACCAGACTGAACTTTTCAAGGCTCTGAACATAGTACTCAGTAAACCAAGAACATGATCCCTAAATACACTTTCTACAAGCTGTTATTTTAAAATGTTAGTTCTTATCACTAAATACTAGTAACTGATTTTTAAAGGGCCAGAGTCAGACGTACGTTAGCACCCAAGATTGATGGGGTAGGAACTGCTGGTCGCCCCTCCAATAGCCACGAGACCCTTCTTTCCTGCTAACAGAACTCTAAATGAAGGCACTTTCCAGTCTCCCCTGCTACCAAGTGTCTGATGGGATGTAAATGAAGGCTATGTGTTAGGGCTTCTGAAAGGCCACTTTAATGAAGATTGTTGCACTTAAAGGCAACATTTCTGCCCATCTCACCCAAAATATGGATGTGAAATCTAGGATTCCAGCAGTCATCTTAAATCATGAACAAAGTTGAGGACTGATGTGTAAACCAGTCAATCAGAAGACTGGAGCCTGAGTCTCTGAAGGCTGTGGAGCCACCACATTGGCTCTGAACAGGCTTCTTTTACATGAGGAACAAATATCTGGCTGAGGCTTCTCACCTGGATTTTCTGATACATGCAGTTAAATGGAAACCTAACTGACCTCCATTACTTACAGTATGGGACTCAGTCTCTTTGAACTTCAGTTTGCTTACCTGAAGGGGGTGGATCACAAGCAATAGCCACTTGATGGGGTGGCTCTGATGAATAGGAGGGCATGTATTTATAGCAGTGTTTTTCCACCTTGGCTGCATATTAAGAGTTGGCTGTGAAACTTTTTTTTTAATGTTTATTTCTTAATTTTAGGTGGACACAAATATCTTCATTTTTTTTTAATGTGGTGCTGAGGATCAAATCCAGTGCCCCACACATGCCAGGTGAGCATGCTACCACTTGAGCTACATCCCCAGCCCAAACTTTTAATTCCTTGATGGCTAGGCTATAACCAAAAACTCTAGAACATCTGAGGGCAAAACCTGGGCTTGGATGATTTTTAAAAGCTCTGAATGAAGGCACTTTCCAGTCTCCCAGGTTGGTAATTCCAATCTGCTGCCAACTTTTGAGACACACTGGTTTAGGAAAACTTGGGTTGGGTTTATTGCTGAGGTTCAGAATTGCCTGATACATTGATGGGATGGAACCTACTAAAGTCTATTGTAGGGGACTCTAAGGAACTGTCTAAAAGAAAACGTACAACAAGAAGGTGACAAACACAACTGGTTGAGTAACAGGAGGGAACAAAACTTCTGAATACAGTGGTGATGACCACTGACTCCATCCAAAAGCTGAGCCATGAAGACAACCTCCTGGGTCCTATGGAGAGCAGGGTGCCAAGGAGCTCGAGGCTCCATAAAACCCATGCACAAGAGTCCCCTGCTTTGAGAATTCACCAATATAACACAAAGGGGGAAGAAGAAAAAAAATTCCACAGCTTTGGCAGCAGTATGGCTCAAATAAACAGCCACAGGAGCTGGGGAAGGACTGGCATGAAGGTGAGAAATAGTGATGAAGGATCAGGCCAGGGAGGGAAGGAGTTATAGCAACTCGCAGAACAGTATAGAGAATGGGCTTGATCAAGAGCCTATGTGAAATTTTCCTGGAGTCCCCCTAAAATACTTGGCAGTGGAGGAAGCAGTCAGGAGGTCATTAGGCCACTGATACTGTCAGGGAGGGTCAACTCAATTTGCTTGTGGAAGGCCCCCTGCATGCTACTTAAGGATCAGCTGATACAGTGGTATATTCCTGTAATCCCAGCAGCTTAGTAAGATTTTGTCTCAAAATAAGAAATAAATGAGGCTGGGAGTGTAGCTCAATAGGAGAGCACCTCTGGATGCCACTCACTAAGGCAGGAAGGAAGTATTAACCTTTTTTGAGGAAGAGAATCAGTTCTCAGAGCAGCCCAGGTACTACAGAGTCTCAGGCTTGAGAATAATTCTGCCTTTTTTTTTTTCAGAGAAATATTTGACCAGTGAGCACTACCTTTTCTGTATTAAACTCCATTCCAAATGATAAATCCTATTTATTTTGAAGGATTAAGAGCTGCTAGTAGCAGCTGGGCATGGTGGCGTATGCCTGTAATCGCAGCAGTTCAGGAGGCTGAGGCAGGAGGATGATGAGTTCTAAGCCCCACTCAGCAACTTAGCAAGGCCCTAAGCAACCCGGTGAGACCCTGTCTCTAAATAAAATACAAAAAAGAGCTGGGGATGTGGATTAGTGGTTGAGTGGCCATGAGTTCAATCCTAGGTACCCATCCCCCACCTTCAAAAAGAGGTGTGGTAGCAAAGTTTAAAACATTTCAAAACCTCTAAAACTAGAAAAATGAATTCATCTCTAATTAACATTCTCAAAAGTGAAATTGTTTTATAAGAAAATGTCTTTGAAAAGCATAGTCTACAAAATGAAGTATTGTCAATGATCTCATGATATGTGGAACAGAAAAATTCAGCACTGATTTTTCTAGACTCTGAGAGAACAGATGAAAAAAGGTGGAAACACACAATGAGACATCTTATAAGGTCATTTCATTTCTTTCTTTTCGAATTAGGGCAAATAAAAAAAGAAACATCTAAACCTGATGTTCAAATAACTTTTTCCAGTTTGATCCAATCCTTTCTCCTTAAGAGTACATTTATAAGTGCCCCAGATCTGTGACTGATAGACATATTGTTCATCCCTTTCTTTGCTCCTATTGGGTTTGAAAGGCAAGTAACTCCCTCCTCTGTCCACCAGCCTTCTGTCCAGAATGACTGTCACCTGGATGCTCTTTTTCACATTACTTTTGGGCTACTTCTCTTTTCACCTTTAGTTTGAGAATCCCAATCCTGAAATAACAGCGTGCACATCTGAAAGACTTGAAAAATTTTCTTTTTCTACTGTAAAGTGGAAGTTGTTCAAATGATGTCTTTGTAAACAAGAAGGCGGCTCACCCAGCCTCTCAATGAGAGTACAATGGTGCTGGTCCTCTGGGCTGCTTGTCTTCCTCCTCCTCCTCCTCCAGTTGGTCCTGGAGCCCAACCAACTCCCAGCCCCTTTCCTGTTCACTGTGCTCCAAAGCTGCTGGGAAAAGACCTTATATTGGTGCCCTCTACACCTATCTCTGAACAGAAGCACAGCTGCCTCTGGGCCTCAGTACAAAGAATCTTCAGGAGTAAAGGTCCTGGTTTTGTGGTTTCTCAGGCCTCTGAAGTCTGTTTAATATAAACAACGAACTATAAGAAACCAACAAAAAACAGGAACACTTCACTTCCACTCTAGGACCAACAGATTTTTGTTTCCTTCCAGTAAATTCAACAAATTGAGGCCAGAGTCTGGGCATGGGATTGGGGCATAGACTGAAGACCACACTGCTATGCTGTCACAGAAGGGGACTAGATTTCAGGACTGGGGTCTTATCACAAAGTACACAAGTGGGTAGATTACTTGGATGGCAGATTAGCTATATCCCTTGGCCAGCCACTTTGTGGCTATTTTACTGTCCATTATTATCTCCTCAAACATGGAAAAGGAAAAGGGGCCATCAATCAACTTGACATGTCACTTCCTCAACACTGGCACATCTGGCAGAGCCAAATAGAACTGCAGAAACCGCTCCAACTCTTTCTGGGTTATGCTTCGCTTCTCTATTAAATACAGAATCTGCTGATAAAATGTAGAGTGTAAGAAACATTTTATAGCACATATAAAATTATTTTACAAATGCTAAATCTGTGCTGGCTTTTCCTATTATCTGAGTGTTTTAAATAAACCAACACATGGTATAGCTCTCCTAAAATAATTCAGATATC
Source organism: Marmota marmota marmota (assembly GCF_001458135.2). Taxonomy (NCBI): domain Eukaryota; kingdom Metazoa; phylum Chordata; class Mammalia; order Rodentia; family Sciuridae; genus Marmota; species Marmota marmota. The sequence goes on from NW_026000196.1 coordinate 2,037,444, forward strand.
ATTATCTATTAACAGTGAATCATCTAGCCATACGTTCCCTAAAGTTTTAGTCAATTAGATATGACAGGTTATACTCCAAAGCCCTCAAGATTAAAGATAAAATGTCTATAACTAGTATTAAGAATGACCTAGATTATTAAGAAAACCCATTTAAAGGAATTTCAATAACAAAGCCTGGTCTGATAATTTTATGTTACGAAAAGGAATCCTTCCCTTAAGTGTATATAAAAATTATTAACACTGAAAATTACAAAATTTATTTTTGACTAAACTGCATTTGTTACTTAGATAAGGATCAACTGGATGAGGAAACTGAGAGATACTGAAAAAATACTTACAATAATAGCAATAACCTCACTAATATCCCTTCAGTGAGGTTAAGAGAAATCATCAAAGAAAGAAAATTATAGAGATATACCTCTTTTGTTTTGTTTTTACAAAAAGGTACAGGGGACAACTTTCATTAACACTTACTTAAAAATAGGGTGATGCAATTCATGAGGGAATGTAAAAGCAGAGGGTGTAAAAGTTAATTATTGCACATCACTGTTCTGCCAGATGACACCGTAAGGTGGGTCAGTAACTTGGTTTAAATCACTAAAACACAGCTACTCTGTAAGTATCTGGTCTCTGAAAGATGTTAAATGCTGTGATTTGATGATTAAATCAGAAATTCCCTCATGACATTTATTCAGCCCTACTGGGATGGCCAGAAGCAGGGACAGGCAGACGGCAGGTCCAGGAGGGGTTGCTTGGTGTTGAGGATGCCCCCACAGTGGTCTGCACACCACGTTCCCACCAACAAACAGTCACTCTGACCTTGGTATACAAACCTCACTGCTGGGGGCAGAGGTGATCACACGCTATTAATAACTTACCATTGCAAAATTTATGATAGCATCTTTCTTGCCTTGAATCAGAAGCAATTTAAAAAAACACTTTGAAATTATGTTCTCCAACATTCTCTTTAAAACATTTATATGGATCAACTTTATTGAAAGTGAATGCACAGAGATAATGCAGAAAGAAGAAATGTTCCCAAGACTAAACCCTTGATGATATTTTTTAATTCATTATAAAGAAAAGATTTCACCAACAGTAGCAGCTACTTATTTTTGCTAAGTGTTCTCTGCTTTTCTGCATGTTCCACGATCTTTTCTTCTACATAAAGCCCCTTCCGCTTCCGTACTGCATTCATGTACTTCCGGGCCTGGTTCTCAGAATCAGCCTTCTCCCCAAAGTGCAAGTACTCTTCCTCAGTAGTTGGCACCCAGAAAGGGTCGCTGGGAATGACCTTGTAGGAGAAGATGACAGCATGTGCCAGGTTAGGCAGATATATTTCATTTACTAAGCTTAATTCACATAGTCTTAGCTAATGGAAAAATGTTAGGTAATTAAAAAACAGTTAAGTTTGCTAGGAATGAAAATAAATAAATGTGCAGAATCATGGGAACTGTGAATAAATGTAAGCAGATCAACAGAACTTGAAATATATAAAAGAGCCCTCTCATAACTCTAAGCAAGAAAGAACACCATTAGTTTTTAGTAAAATAATAAAAAGTTCTCCTTTTGATGAGGATATGTCTTATTATCTAAGTGTTTTAACTTTGTCTATGTCCCCAATAAAGATCAATAAATGTAAGCACATTTTTTATCATTTGAGCTTTTGGTCTAAAATTCAATGGAGTGCCCTGGTGAGCTGGCCCAGGTGGACTATATACTCTTGCTGAGCCCCAGGCAGACAATAGCAGCCTTCCTTCCTCTTTCCTCTGGATCCACTTATTTATTGTTGGTGAGGGAAACATGCTGAGGGCAGTTTGTAGCTACTTCTTGAGGGGAAGGGAGAAAGGCAAAACTTGAAGAAGGGAAAGAAGGTGAGAAAATGTTAGTCTGAAAGCCAGAGGCTGAGCCCCAGGGATGGCCAGAAGCCAAGTCACAATGTTCAAGGAGGTGGTGAGCTTGAACATGCACCTCCCTGAGGTCCTTGAGCAAGGGGCTGACTTCTAGGACAGACGACTGTGTGTGTGCTAGTGCTCCCCCTTTTGGTTATGGGAGGAACACCACTCCCAACCCTCCTGCAGGTGAGAAAGCTCTGTGAACTGATTGATACTCTTGGCCTCTGCCTCCTCACTCAGGGCTCCCCATGGTCACCTATTTGATTGCAAAGTATAAAGTTTGAGACATGGGTGGCATGGCCTCCTCTTTTTCCTTGTCACTGTAAGCAAGGTGTTCACAGAAAACACACAATCTACCTGGTGCCTCCACACTGTTTACAGAAATAGACTTTGCCCCACCCTCTCTACCTGTCTAGATCTTGACTGTAGTATAGGAAGTCTGCAGACCTTGAGACAAAGATTACATTCTCCAAGATCAGGTTTATTAAGAAAATATATGCCTTAATTTAAAAAATTTTTTTTCTTATTTCTCAATTGGAGGGAAGGTTATCTACTTGATGGCCACAAATTCCAACTTTTCAAGTCAAAATACAGAAATGAAAGAAAATGTTATTTTTAAATAGTCACTATTCAATATGGAAAGGGAAATTTTTCGAGGGCCAGGAAGGGAGAAGTTTCTGGAGAGAGAAAGGGGAGACCATAGTAGTAAGTGCAGGCAAAGCCCATCTAAAGCCCCACAGGATAGATGACAGCCACGAGGGCCTGGCTCTTAATGCTCCCTGAGGATGGGCCTGAAGTCACACATCTTAGGCATGTGGAGCCAGAACCACTGTTCTTCTTTGGAGCTGCATGTCTGATGTTGCATGTCTGCCCAGGATGTGACTAGTCGTGATCTGTGACCATGAGGTGGAAGAAGTCCCTTCTGGAGATTGGACTCAACCTGTACCATCAATGTGGGTGAAGGCATGAACTGAGCCCTCTGTGAAGGACATAGCTGGTACTCAGAGGGCTGAAGAAGCAGCAGCTCTGAAATGGTAGCAGAGTCTACCCCATGATAGGGGTACAAGGAGAAAGGAACTTCCACTGCAGATGACCCTGGGAATAAGAAATAATTACAGAGCGGAAATACAAAAGGAAATCCAGCACTATGAAAGACAAAAACCAGATTCAACCAAAGGAGGAATTCATAATCAAATTAGGAGAGGTAAGAGCCATCTGGTGAAAGCTAGTAGAAAGTCCATTTACAAATTCTCAAAGAAATAAAGGTAGTAGATAGCAACCCCAAAACACTAGATGACTGTAAAAAAAAAAAAAAAAAAAAAAAAAAAAAAAAAAGAAGAACTAGAAATCCTAGAAATGCAAAAATAAAGAAACTCAGTAGATATATTAAATAGAAACTGCTAAAAGAAATGAATTCATAGATATTTGAAATTTGGAATCTATAAGGAACAATTAAAATTTTAAAAAAAGACAAAAAACTAAACAAAGCAAAACAAAAAACCTCTCAACAACCCAATAAACAAGTGACTTGAACAGACATTTCTCCAGAGAAGAATACAAATGACCAACAAGCAAATGAAAAAATGTTCAACATCATTAGTCATTTTTGGAATGCAAATCAAAACCATAGTGAGGTACCTCTTCATACCCACTAGCATACTATAATCAAAGTAATTTTTTAAAAGGAAAATAAATGTTGGTAGAATGTGGAGAAATTGGGAGCCTCACACATTGCTGGTTGAATTTTAAAATGATATAGTCACTGTCAAAAAACTTTGGAGATTTCCCCAAAAGTTAAACTTTAAATTATCAAATGACACCACAATTCTACTCCTATGTATATACTCAAAGGGAAGTGAAAACAGGGACTCAATCAAATTCATGTATCTACAAATTCATAATAGCTAAAAGGTGGGAAGACCTAAGTGATAAACAAAACATGGCTTATCACACAAAGCAGGATCACTCATCCTTAGAGAGGAATGAAATACTGACATACACAACCTCTGCGCTGAGCGAAGACAAAAAAATGCCACATATGGTAGGATTCCATGTGTTTGTGATATCAGAACAGGTAAATACACATGTATAGAATGTAGATTGGGGGTTTGCAGAGACTAGTGGGAGGAATGGCAAGAAACTGCATAATGGGTGAGGCACTTTACTTTGGAGTGATGAAACTGTCTTGGAGATTGTGACTGCAGAACACTGTGAATGTACTAAATGCAACAGGATTGTTTACTTCATCATGGTTATTTTATAATATGTGAATTTCATCTCAATAAGTTATTTTTAAAAAGACTTACAGAAATTTCCCAGGATATTGGGGGGGGGGAGAGGGAGAGAGAAGGGGGGTGAGAGAGAGGGGGGGTGTGTGAGAGAGATATTTTTAAAATACAAAAAAATTAAAAGTCATAAAACAGATATGTAGGGTTTATAAGAGTCCTAATATTGGAGAACAGGACATGAATCCTCAGATGGAAAAATCTACCAAGTCCTGAGCAAGATAATAAAATAGCTGCCCTCGTGGGGCAGGGACTAGTGCTGCAGGTATATGAGCCCTGTACCTCTTGATGTTCAGTTCTGCCACCAGATGCCACAGAACAAGATCTGAGCCATGACCAGGCTCCCTGCTCATGAACAGAGGCAGCTGTGTCCTGGTACTGAGGTAGATGTGGAGAAAATCAGAGAACCAAAGAACTAAGAAATAGCTTCTAAGCAAAAACAAAATAAATCCCAGAAGGAACCAGCAGGCTGAAAGAAGCAAAAGGGACCAGGAAAGCACAGTGAGTCAGAGCTCTGGGGGGTGATAGTAAGTCTACAGAATGAATGTCTGTTTGGAAGTAAGGCTCCAGTTGGTGAGTAAGGAGAGGGGACACAAATGGGGACATGGCCCAGCCCTCATCAGAATGAGGAGTAGGAAGTCCAGTTCACTGGTAGAGAAGGTCATCATGATTATTAGCCATACTGAGTCTGTGTGGTAGGCTCAGGGTCTGGACTGGCAGGAGTAAGGAAGACGACTGCCACTCAAAATAGCCTGAGTAGCCAAAAGCCATCCATTCCAGGGTGCGAGGTAGGAGTATCTCTGAAGTGGTAGCACAAGAAAACCTTGTGGTGATGGAACAATGCTGTATCTTGACTGTGGTAGTGGCAGTGACACTAAGTTACAAATCTGACAAAACTGTATAGAATCACACATACACACATAACAGGAGAAATGGAGTTTAGATCCAACGGTGTCGCCAAGTCACTGCACCAGCCCTTAAATGCTTAAGCAACTATATCACTACAGCATTATGGCCCTTGTAGTTGAAAACATTCATAACTGATATATGAGGCTGGTGTGAAAATTAAAGGAAGTATTACTAGTCACAAGGTGGGTACCAGGCATGTTCTAGTTTTATCTGGTTCCAGAGCCTGCCCTTTTTACATTAACAGTAGACTGCCACGAAGACGAATTTATCCCAACATAATTTGCCCAATGTTATTAGCTAAGTCAAGTGCATATGTTACCACTGGTGAAATATGAATAAGCTCTGTGGCTGCATCAGCACCCACATCTTTTTTAGTATCATACTACAGTTAGGGATGGCAACACGGTGGGCGAGGGAGAGAGTGAAGAAGACTATATAGGGCCTCTCTATACATTTTTTGGTATATTTTTGTGAATAAAATTATTACAATTTTAAAAAAGCCACCCATCCTTAAGTTATAATTCCCTTTTATCAGGGTCAACTGCTGGGAAGGTCAAATTCTTCAAAACTTGTAAGAAACCAAGTACCTGAACTGCTTAGGAATTGATTCCTCTGCTGTGAGACAGGAGGGTGGTGGTGGTATATGTTCCTCAAGCAACAAAACAAGCAAAGAGAATAAATGGAGTGGGAAGAGCTTGAGGGGAGTAGCACTTCACTGAACTCAGGAGCAGGGACTGAGGTCACAGCAAATGCAATACGGGGGTTAACAGGGATGGCTCTAGTTCAATGGCATTCTCTACCCAGTTAGCTGTGTGATCTTGGGTAAGTTATTTCAAACTATCTTGTGCCTGGTTCTCCCACTTGTAAGGATGGAATATGAAAACCCCAATCTCATTTAACTGTATTGAGTACTGAAAGAGACCATCAGTTGACATATGCCTGGGGTGCAGTAACACAGATTACCACCTTCTCCATCAGACTGCTGGGCCAGGAATCCAGGGCCAAGGTCACAAGAGCCAGCCAAGGTCAGTGGAAGGGAAAGAGAGAAACTTAGAAAGTAGATGGATCCTCTATGGGTTTTTTTTTTTTTTAATAAATTATACTCTATGTATATATACCTTTACTTTATTTATTTTTATGTGGTGTTAAAGATTGAATCTAGTGCCTCACATGTGCTAGACGAGCACTCTACCACTGAGCTACAACCCCAGCCTCCTCTATATGCTTTTATGAGACCTTGAGGATAGGGTGAATGGAAAAACGAGCCATCTGAAGAACTGCTGCTACACTCTGTGGGCTAGCAGGTGAAGCTCTCTGCTGCCACTGTCACCACAGGAACACTACCCTCCACCCAAAGCCACAGAGGGTAGAAGCACAAAACTAGTGCCCTTGGGTTGAAGGAAACTGACATGTTGCCTGTGAGGAACCAAAAGCCTTCAAGATATATACCTACAAGGGTTGGGGATGTGGCTCAAGCGGTAATGTGTTCGCCTGGCATGCGTGGGGCGCTGGGTTCAATCCTCAGCACCACATAAAAATAAAAAAATAAAGATGTTGTGTCCACCGAAAACGGAAGGATAGATATTGAAAAATTCTCTCTCTCTTAAAAAAAAAAAAGATATAAACCTACAAAATATTACCCAAATCTCGAGAAGTGCCATTAACGAAGTATTGGCAGATTGCTGGGACCCTGCCAAATCTAAATTGTATTGTGTATATCATATTGGGGGTTCCTCAGCAGTCTAATTTAGTGAGCTCCTCATTTCCAGGGAAGGAGAATACCAGAAATAGCGCCCCGCCCCCCCACCCCAAATGAGCCAGCAACAGAAAAAGAGAGTCTGGGGAAACCAGGAGGGAGTGGAATAAGGTATCAAAAAGACTATAACGTAGGATTCTCATCTCAGGGATCTTTGAGGAGGAAGACATGCCTGGACCCACATGCTGTGTATACACATACTGGAGTTTATTTGATTTTAAAGAGCTCAGTTGTCCTCATTATGCTAAATGTACATCAGGCCCAGTCACTAGATAGTTATGTGACTGTTAGCAAGTTACACAAGCTTCCTGAGGCTCTATTCTCCATCATTCTTCTGGAGTGAGACTGACCAAGGGCTCCAGTAAATACAAGGATTGCCCCATGAATTTTCACATGTCACTGTGTTTATTCTTTGGCTAAGCCTGCAGCTCAGGGAGGTTAAGACTTGTCCAGTGTGGCTGAGCTGGACATCCTGCAGATTCTCCTGTAAGGCTCCCTGTGGACTCCATGAGGAGACTAGGCCCTCCTCTCCTCCAGCCTTGGTCTTTACTATGGTGCTGTCTCAGGAAGATAGAAATTACTACTTTTCTTTAAGGCTAGGCATCCTTAGTGTATGCCTGATAACAATGTAAGAAAGGTTCTCAGCAGGTCTGAGTTGTAGTGGTGAATAAATTTCAAATCCTGTTAAAAACAAAGTGACAAACAACAGAAAGCAATGAGTTGCTAAGTGAGACACACCCATTCAGGAGAATTTATGACCAGAGCCCTTGTTTTAAAAATAGAAGACTCAGCGTTACAGGTCAGTGGAAGGGATCTCTACCACAGTCTTCTCAGGTTGGCTCACTTTTTACCTGCAGGCTTCCAGGATCACTCTTGGCACCCACTGATGTCTGTCCTGGGGGACTCCTTGGGTAACTTGCTTTGGCAACTCCACCCTGCCAGCACTGAGGCTAACCGGACAGGTACTCTACTTTTTCAGCTGCACCACTCTTGCATCTGTGTGGACATCCTGAGGCCACTTGCCTCAACATGCCAAGAAACTCTCAAGAACAGGGCAGAAGAAGTAGCACCTTTCTTAGTGGGACAAAGACCAGATGACCCACTGTGGCCATCTACCTTATGTTTTACAGAAAGACCCCTCTCAGCCACAGAGCAGGGTCTGCCATCAGATTGGAGGGACAGTGCTTCTTCCCAGTGGCTCACCCAGAACTAATCTGCCTAGAGGGAGAAGAGATTTTTGCAACTTAACAGCCTGAAGCAGATGCCATCCTTTATCTCACAGGAAGGCACCCAAATTCAAGCTGTTGCCCCAGGCAATTTTTTTTTTTTTTAAACCTGGAAGGAAAATGCTTTGGGAGCACATTTCAATTTTATGCCCAAGTCTGACTATGATTATGGCAGGCAGGTGGGAAACACCATATCCAAAATAAACTCCTTCAGTGCTCTCTTCTTTCTCACCCAGTATGACCTGAGCCTACTCCTTAGGATAATCTCAATATTAAGTGGTAAATCTTGAGGTTATGCTGACATACATGTGAGTAGCATTGGTTGGTAATATTTTTCTTTCTGTGCTGTTATTAGAGCTTTTTCTTCCTTTTTTCTCAGAAGGGTAAAACTTAGAAAGAGAAATTATGAGATTGCTGACTTCAAAGGTTTCCTTGTGGAAAATGCCTGTAATTTTATTTTCTCTATTTTTTGAAGCACTTTCTCTCAAAAGCTCTTGATTGTAAATTATATGGTGTGGTAGAATACAAATGAAAAAAAGTGCCTTGGAGTGAGAAGCCAGATCTCAACAACTGTGTTATTTCTAAACCTAACTATGGGGGGAAAACGGAGACAGCCAAGAAATATCAGATCAATGACATTTAATTATAATGTAGTTTTTAAGACTTTCAAAGATTTGAAGCTTTTGGAAATAGGACCATGACAGGTGGCAAGAAGATGACAGAAGGATTGTATAAACTGGAGCAAAACTTTTCTTGACAACATTTTTTCTCTAAAATTGTTTATTAAGAGATTGATTTTTAATAATAAGTTGCACCTAAGCCAGAAATTAATACTTTTTTTTTAAACTACTAAGTATGTAGGATCAATTTGCAGCCTTTTTTTTTTTTTTTTTTTTTACTTCTGAGAGAGAAAGGAAACTGAAAACCATCAAGGCTTTTATATTAACAAAAACTGCTTATGTGGTAAACCTTGCTACTTTTTATACAAGTTGTCTCTAAATATATATTCTCCTCTGTGTATTTACTAATAGATGGGCATATAACTACCTTAGATCAGGGAGTATAGGCATACTTTTTCTAAAAAGAGTTAAAGAGTAGAGAGCACAATGGTAATACAAACTACTCAGGAGGAGAATCACAAGTTTGAGGCTAGCCTGGGCACTTGGTAAGACCCTATTCAAAAAAAAAAAATTTTTTTTTTTTTTTTAAAGTCAGATAGCAAATATTTTCTGTCCCAACTATTTAACTCTGCCTGAAAACAGCCACAGAAAATATGTATATGAACAGGTTATAGCTGTATTCCAATAAAATTTTATTTACCAAAAGAGGCAATGGGCCAGTTCTCTGACTCCTGACATTCCTCAGTCTCCTTGTTAGATGGGACCTTGTCAAAAGTGGTCATATGATTGGGCTGGGCATGGATGCAGGTGAAGTGATATGTGTAAGATTCAGTTTGTGTCCAAAGGGAGGGGTATTCTCTATTCTTCCCTATCCTTATTCTTATTGGCAGGAATGCAGATATGATAGTAGAAAGTGGAACAGCAACTTTGGACCATGAGTGGAAGCAAAGTGTTGCTAGCAAGTCAGAATGAGTCAGGCTGCTTCCTTAGACTCAAGAAAATTACCCTCTTCTCACTTAGGTTGCTGTTTCTGGGATGCCTTTCTTAGATCAGTCTTACTTCTTTCCTTACTAATATTTTGCCAATTAGGAGATGAGGGAAAGTATAGTTTTTAAAAATGTGCTTTGTAAAATCACTTTCAAGGATTAGACTAAAATGCTGAGATTTTTGAACAAAAGATAGAACATATGAATTTAAGTTTGCCACTCTTCAGTACTGATACGACGACAACGGTTTTGAATGCCTATTTACAGACAGTCCCAGGGATTACTTAACCTACATACTCTTCATTCCCATCAAACATACTGTAACCCAGGTTTCTGTGCCAGTGTTGATCAAGGCCATCTTCATGAAATAGATGACTTTTCATCTTTTGTCATCTGCCCTGTGATCACATGTGAGATCATGAAAACCTGGGACAGATGACCCTGAGATGTTGTTCAGCTGGAACATCGGCAATGTATTTACACTACACACATAGTTCCTGTTCTTAAGGCATTGACTTTTAAAATCCATTTCTTCTATTTCTTCCTGGTTTGTGTTTTATATAGAAAGCTTAGTGCCAAAAATCAAAACCAAAACTGAAAAACTAAAGTTCTAGATAAAAGAGAAATGGCTACCTAAACCTTAAGTAGTAAAAATAAGTTAAATTTTCTGGGACTTCTGCTTTCTACATAATGAAATGCAGCAACGATACCTATTGAGTCAAGGTAATAAAAGCATTGAAACTGGCAGGGGGTGTGGCTCACTTGCCTGGCAGGCATGAGTCCCTGTGTTCCATCCCCAGCACCACAAAAGAGAAGAATAGCAAAACATCATTTACCTTTCAAAGATGTAAAATGTAAATGTAAAATGTAAAATGTAAGAATTTCAGAGAAAGTAATGTGACCTAAGTCACCAAATGTAACCTAAATCAGAATATTAACCTTGGTTCTATCAAGCATTAAGACTGTGACCTCCCCTCGACCCCTCAGAAGGAAACACAGGCACAAATGAGTGCTTTGGATTAGCATCTTAAAACTTGTCTCAATTTGGGTGATAGGAATTTGCTGAACTGACATCCAACACATTCTGTCCAAAGTCAGTTTTTCCAAAGTATCACCCTTCTTTGTTAATAAACTTGATTATAAACTTGATATTTTAAAAAAAGTTCTTCCTCAATTATTTTCATTCTCCATTAATCATCTAAATCTAAACTCTTCTAAAAATGGTCTAGAAAAAGGAAACCTTATGGTTAAAGAAAGTGAGAGGAGTAAGAACAGCTCATTACTGAAACATGAATTTTACTGAACTAAAAGTTTATGGGGAAAACCCCTGGATTCTGTGTGGAGCCTGGTGCAATACTACACTGTGGAGAGAAAGTCAGAATGAACATGGTGTAGACTCAAAGAGACCGAAAACCAAGAAAACAACTTTCCTGCCAGCCCTACCAGTGTTGGGCTCTAGGTAAGATATCTGACACCCTTCATTATAGCAGGGGTGAAAAAAAAATCAGGGAAGTCCCACAATTTGTTCAAGTTCAAATAAGTGGCAGAATACCGGAAATCAGGATTAGCTGACTCCAATGTCAGTTCTTCCACTAAGTTGCAACTTCCTTGGTAAAAGTAAATGTGCAGTTATTCAGATTCCCTATATACAGGGACAAAAACTATTTTCTTAAAATAACCCTTTAATTGAAGGTTTAAATAAACATCTCTTAGTTGAAAAATCTACTCCTGACTTTAGGATTCTTCTTGAAATATAAATTTGCTTCCAACTCATGCCCTGCAGTTCTCTTCCACTGGCCTCTCTTGCATTGCATTCTGTTGGTTAATGTCTACTCCGCCTTTAAGATCTACTCAGGAAGGCTAATCAATTGTCATTATTTTCTCCCCTAACTTAAAGAACACTGGGTTCAAAATCCTTTCTGCAATGTGGATTTGTTTAGTATTGCTTTTGGATTATAGATAAGGTTTGCCTGCTCACCTACCTCTACCTATGTGACAAGAAAGTTTTAATGAGCCGTGTCATTCCACAGCACTTGAAAACCATAGAAATCCTGCTCTCCAGAATGAAGACTGACAAATATATAACCATAATAACTTAAAGCTACCCTTAAAAGTATGCACAACTGCTCCTTCTAAATGCTGGAAGTACTTTTCCCTCCTAGAAAGAGATTCTTGGAAGTTTTGCTTTCAAAAGGTCTGTGATTTTCTTGTAAAAATCTTAAATATAGCTTTGGCCAGGGTGGGGTTGGGAGAGGGGTGTTACATTTTCTGTGTCTTCAATTTTTACATCAAATAGAATGAATGTGCATATGCACCATAAAGCCACATTTTCTATCTGAATGAAAAAAGCTATCTGTTTACTTCTGTCTGTCTGAGTGGAGCCACAGGAAGGCCCAATAGTATAAATTTTGTTGGCCACTCCTGGCTTCTTCTGTAAGCAGGTCCACTGATGAGAAGGAAGGAAGGAGGGGTGGCGGTTGAGGCTTGTTTTTTTGTTTGTTTGTTTGTTTTTTGTGATACTGAGGACTACACCAGGGATGCTTTACCACTGAACTACATCTTCAGCCATTTTATTTTTTGAGACAGGGTCTTACTAAATTGCCCAGGCTGGTCTGAACTTGCACTACAGGGTCCAGCTGGGGATTTGAGTTCTTACCTCCCAGTGGCTGAACACCAGCTGCGGGCTGGCCAGGCCACTCGTCCTCTTCCTGATTTCATCAGCAAAACCAAAGCTTTCAGCCACAGGCAGGACAGCCTTGATGATGAACATGTCTGTCCCTTCTTTCATTTCTTCTTGAAGCACTCGACCTTCTCTCTTTGACAAGACAGCATAGACTCGACCTGCAAGGCCAAGAATCTTTTAAATCCATTGACTGGTCATATAACTTGAGCCACACTAACATGATTACTTTTACACCCTGTTAACAATCCACTAGTGATTCAATCTGCTCTCAATACTTTAGCATGCAGAAGCCTGGAAACCTAAGTGTCTATTTAAAAAGTAAAGCACAATTACGGAAAAGTCAGAAGTAAAAGGTTACAAACCCCAGGCTGTATCACCCAGAGACAATCCTCTCAAACAGTGATCAGCAAGAGACTGTGTAAGGACGTTTCAATACAATTATATCCAGGAGGATTTTAATAATTATGATGAGAATCATAATTATGACAGACTATTTGAACTATATTGGATTATAGTAATAAGTGAGCAATTGGTATAATGACATTTTTATACTAGAAATTAAAACCATACATGTATGTTTCTTAAACTGATGACATCTAAGTACAGGACTGTTAGTGTTTTATTCCTCTGGAAACTGATAATGATTGGAATCTTTAATGTCTAGTAACAATTTCTAGTGCCACAGCATAAGAATTCTAGCAAATGCTTTTGGTTGACACTTTTAATTTAATTTATATTTAGTCACAATTCTGCCTTAAAGGAGGGAAATATCTTACACCTGGATTGGCATTCCGTGTGAGTGCTGTGGGTACTCAAATTATCCCTTCATAAGAAACAGATAAATTAGAAGTTATGGACAATAAGGAAGAGCTTGCTATATCTAGCAGATAAACTTACTGAAACCTCCTCTTTCACCTACTGCTTAAAATACTTTTAAGCACAAATGATCTATACATATGTAAATGTACAACACTGAAGTTAAATAGACCTAAGTCTCCCTCTACTATGAGTCCTGGAGTCTTCTAAGTGACAAGGTGAGGAGTCTGATGCACAAGCCATCCACCTTTCTTTTTTAAACTAGGAACTGAGGACACTGACTCTCACACTTTTTTCTCTGATTCGGATTTCTCCCTGGTAGTGGTTATTAGGAAGGACAAACAAAACAATTAGCAGAAAACTTACTGTCTCACAAGGCCTGTTTTCTTTAAATAAGAATTTAAAAAACAGGAAACTTCTACTAGTGATAGACAGTATCTGGTCTTCCACCCCACCCCCCACCCCCAGCTACCACATTCTCTCCTTCTTTTCTTCCCCACATTTATCAAACAGGTAGCTTCTTTTTCATCACTAGATGTTCTTTGACACAGAAGCAATCCTTGTTTGATGGGTTCTACTAAAACTGTTTCCTTGGAATCTCACAAAATTTTTCTTATTCCTGACCTTTTCACAATCCTCAATCTGAATGATTTCTCAGAAGTTTGAAATTCTCTCCAATTTTAGTATTACCCTCCTTCTACTCCCAGTCTCTGACCATCATTCTACTGTTTTAGTAATTCTTGAGGGTAAAACATCATTTCTGTAAGTATTCTGTGAAGCTTCATACTGTTCTTTGAACAAACTCTGCCCTCAGAAAGCCAACTCATTTCTCATTTGTGTGACTTTAATTTTATTCGTGAGCCTCCTAAAACTATCTCTAAGCCAGGCCTCTGACCTGACTTCAATCCCACACTAAACAGTGGCTGCAAGGGCATCTCTGCTGCAGAACCTGACTTCCTTTTAAATTCAACATGTCTAAGAACACAATGCCATTCACAATGCCAATTGCTGCCATCCTCTCTGTCATTTGTACTAGAAATGTTAACAGTTATAGTTACAGAAGCACAACAGTGGGCTGGATGGTAACCTAAGGGTCACCAAGTTCTACCCCGTTAGTTGTTCGAACTCTGCACACATATCCTAAAACTTGCTTCCCAGGGTGGTCCATTCCATCTTCAGATAGTCCTAAGAGCCAGACAACTTCTAAGCCGCTGCTACCCTGAAGATTCTAACCATCAGTCCTAGTTTTCACCACATGGAACAAGTTTAGCCCCTTCTCCCCCAAACACACACACATGCACACACATGCATACACACACACATATCAGCCTCTAAGCTCTATGTTGCCTTCTCTTTTCCACACCAATCTCTCTGACATGCTGTGTATTTCCTGTTTTATCCCAGCCACTTTCTTACTTGAATTACTGTGATTTATTTACCTCCTTTTTATTGTGTGTTGCCCAGAAATGAAAATAATATTCTAAGTACAGTGTGACAAGCTCTGAAAAAAGCAGAACAACAATTATCTTCATTAGTGATCCCTTCCAGGCCTACATATTATTTATGTAGAAAAATATCTCACCATAGTAGCTAACATGTGTGAACTAGTACTCTTTACTCTTCTATCTCATTCTAAGAAAAGTTTTAAGGTAGTCTACGGAAGTAAACATAAAACAGGGGTAAAAAAGAATGAGGGAATTGGGGTAATGGGAACATGATAGGGGGCTATTTGGGACAAGCTGACTACTGCTGAATTCATCAGCTCTTCCCCTTCATAGTTCATGCCATTAGGCTTGGATCAATACTTCTAACTGAAATAGACCATTAATCATGTACTTTTGAGCTATTCAATTTTGACTCCACTAACACTATATCCTCCCAGGACAGGTGTGTTCAGGCTTAGAAGCATTCAGAGACCCTCTAAGCCTGCCACTGTTATCACTAGCAAATTAATGTGGCCAGAATCAGCAAGGATCACATGGCCACTGACTGCAAATACTCTGATACCCCTTCCATTGGATACGGGTATCAGATCTTGGTCATTTGTTCACCCATGTAAAGAAAGACCACTAAGTGCCCTGCTGTATGAAAGACACCAGGGAAGAATTCTGAAGGAAAAAGAAGCAACAAAAAGGAGAATCAATTGCAACACTTTTGACCAGGGCTTTACTCTTTAGCGACTACATTATAAATGTCTCAGCCTGTATACATGGCCCCTGACAAGTAGTAGCAGTAACCTACTACTTCTGCTCCTGTGACTGCCAGTCAGAGCACTGGGAGCAGAGGGTAAGCTGCTTGCTGGGCACAGTACACGTTGGAGGTTTTTCACTCAGAGTTCATGGTTCCTGCAGCCTATAATGTAAACCATCAGTCCAACTCTTTATTCAAATGCTTTTCATTATTGAAGACCCATTCAATAACAACTTGCTCCATGAAATCTGATACCCAAAGTGCAAAGAAATCTCTTACCATTTAGCTCCACTGAACCAAATCTGTTGCTTCAGAGCACTATAGATTTACACACACGCACACACACACACACACACACATTTTCTTCTTCCTTAACAGTAAGAATAATCTATAGAGTCTATAATCTTTAAAGCTGGAAGGTAATTAAAGGTATGTTGTTGTCTTCTGAATTTAGGAAAGAGGATAGCTTTTTACAGCTCTATTTTCTCAAATAGTATAAGAGAGACCAAAGGGAATTTCTAATTCAGGGATGCTATAATTCAATATTACAGCACATCAAATTGATAGCATTTATGCAAAGGTTAAAAATGAAAATTTCAAATAAAAAATAGCCAAATAGAAGCATGCTTAAAAACAAATAACAAACATAAGAGGCCAAATATTAAATTACTCTTACCATAAGGTAACATCTATATACAATGTACTATTAAGGGCAAGGCTTATAAAAGAAAGTGGAAAATGCAAGGTTCATTCCCAAGGAGGGAGCCTTTTCTTTTCTGATTTTTGTAATCATTGCTAACATTTGTGGAATAATTTAAATTTTACACACACACACACAGGTGGGCACTTCTTACTCTTAGAAACTAGGTCGCACTAACTTCTTTTATCATAGATCTACCAGACTGCTAAATCAAGCCAACGTGGTTGACAGGATAGAGATGCACTTCAATCAAATAGGAGATAAAGCCTACTGTGGACGTAACGGGGAATAAGGGAGCATTGCTACTATATAGATGAATGCTGCTACAAGTTTACAGAAAATTGATGTTAACAAGTTTACCCCACCCTTTAGGGCCTCTGCTCACAGGCTCATGTTCTTATTATTATCAGCTGCTGAAACATTTAGAAGGCACAATCGAATCCAAAATAACACAAAGCTGGCAGATAATAAAGACACTGACAGAATGAGGTAAGGACCCAAATTTAACAAGACACAGCATGGATAATTATCAAGTTCTTCATTGGCTTCAACCAGCAAGTGTCCAGGATTAGAGCATCAATGCTGAACAACAGCTCCTATAAAACCAACTAGGAGAGAGTTTAAGTTCAAAAATAGTCTTTGTCATGTTGTGGCAAAAAGATGGTGAACTCAAAATTATTCTGTCCATCAAAGCCCACTTCAAAGTACCATCGTTTTCTTCCTTTTATGGTACTGGGATTGAACCCAGGGTCACTTTATCACTGAGCTACATCATCAATTTAAAAATTTGAGACAGTTTTGCTAAGTTGCTGAGGCTGGCCTTGAACTTGGAATCATCCTACCTCAGCCTCCCAAGTAGCTGGGATTACAGGTGTGCACCACCACACCTGGTCATCAAAGTACAATAACTTTCAAAACACCTACCTTGTTTCCAAATTTTGCAAATCCAAAATTTCTCATAAAATGTCACTAGAAAACCATGTTTGTGAACTAAACTCAACTGTATTTTACTTTTAATTGTTTTACATAATTAAGCTTTGCCTTCTTAACTCATCTCTCAAAGCAAAAATCATGCTTAACATAAAAATTGGCACATGCAGTTCAATAAATCTTTGCTGAATTAAATTATGTAATACTGGTAAAATGTAAAACAAAATAAAAACCCTCAAGTATAGAATAAGGTTTCAAAAATACACAGAATGTTTCTGATATGTTAAAACACACAGGTTCTAACAATGTCAGCATTTATTCCTGCATATAAGAGAAGTACAATAGCTGGAGCTGTGTTGAAAACTCTAGTACTGTCTAACGAAATAGGTATTTTTAAAATATTAGTTTACTGCCAAAAAATACAAAAGGATGGGGCAAAAAAGAGATTGACAGGTTAGAAGAAATTCTGCAAAATGAAGCAACTTACTGGTTACATGACAAGAAAGTAAAAACAGCATTTCTGATATCCTAAGTAGTCCATTAAAGGGAACTTTTATGAGTAAAAAAAAAAATGGTAATAGAAGCACACCTTTAGAAAAGTAGATTTTAAAAGTAAAATGGGGCATTTTCTTGGGATTATTTCCCCACACAAAATGATTTTTGAGATGATTATTTCCTACAAAATTTCTCATCTGACTACACGAAATTCTATTCATTTATGAAAGGATTTCTTATTTTAAAAATCTGTATAGACAAGAACTGTTTAAAAGAGACTAAGTTAACTCATTTTGCCAAATAAAAAAGACCAAAATTTAACTTATGTTGATTCTTGGAGAATTAAAAGGAAAAGTCAGCAAAGTCTGAAGTCATCTCAGAAGATCTCTGAATAGCCAGACAGGAAGAAAAAGGCCTGGAATGTCTTCATTGCTTTTTCCAGTTGGAGGTGTTGATTTAGAAGGAAGAAGAAAAACACAAATCAACAGCTATTTGATGAACCTTGGACTCTAGTCTAAGCAAGAGGACTCCTCACCCACCAATTCAAGAAAGGGAAAAAAAAATCGAAATCAAATCTAAACAGCTTCTTTATAATGCAGTGGATGTGGCAGCCAGTTGCTTTCACGGAAATGTGTTAAGAAAGCTCATCATCAGATGATGGTAGAGACAGGATACTAACCGGTATGCATAGTGGACACCTAGACAGTAACTAAATGAGCTCTTGCTGTAGGCACAGCGGGATCTGTAACTAGTTAAGGCAAGGTAAAGGCATATTTTGCTCCAAAAGGAGAAACAGGACAAATAACCTTGAGGGTTAAAACAGGTATCTCTTCCGGGAAAGTGGCAGAATGGAGTCTGATGACCAGGAGATAAGTGCCAGGACAGACAGAACAGGATGACAAATGGTATCTTGAGGTATTGTCCTAGGGAGGCCAGGTCATAGGCAGGGTCCAGGTGGTGATTTTCTAATAGAAATGAGAAAGGGGATGCAGAAGGGTGACTCAACAGGGGTGACTCATCAGTGCTGGGAATTTCAATCTGATAAATGCCAACAGCTGATTCTGTCTTCATGCGTTATGCTCAAAATTTGTCTTCTCAAAAAACAAAGAACAAATGACAAGTTGAAATGGATAATGTAGAAGTGATGGCAATTTGTAGAGGAAATGTGTTCCCATTATTTTGGGAGGAAATACATGTTCCCATTATCTTGAGAAAAAGGGCAGGCACAGAAGGAAGGATCATTTCAAACATGTAAAGGGAAAGGAAAAAAAAACAAAACGAAAACAAAACCCAACAGGGTTAAAGGTAACAAACCCTCAGGAGAGTCTGAAAAAAATTCAATCATGAATGACCCCTATGACATAAAAAAGGAGAGAGAGCCTCCCTCTACCTTCTATTTTAAGAGGACACACAGAGTAGATGAAAAGGGACACCAATTAAGGGTGGATTACTAGTAGTGTGCCCAGAATGTTCAGGACCAGAACAAGCTGAGCCTACCAAAACAAATGAGCAGAAGACAACACAAAGGGCTTTTTTTTTTTTTCATTACTTCTGAAATAAGGAAGCAGGCCTACAAGTTGGAGACATTGGTGTAATATCAACAAAGGACAGCAAGAAAGCAAAGGTTCTCAATAACTAACTATTACCTCCATTCTCTCCAGTAAGGATGACGTTCAAGACAACTGGGAAGTTAATGAGCAAGTATGTGGTCTTCTGAAATGAGTTTAAGTCCTCCAGGGCCTTCAAGAATTATATCTCACAGTGGTATATAACTGGTAACTTGTTACCGGTTATAGGGCTACAATTCATAACTACAGGTAAAGGTAATTAACAACAGAACTTTTTTTCAGGATAAAAACTGGATTCCATAAACTGCAGACTAGAAAACCATATGCTAATTTTCTGAAGAAACATTATGGACAACATGGATTTTCTTAAAAAAATAGTTATACTAACCGAAGCTTTTTTTTTTCCCCCTAGTACAACTGTTAAGATGGCTATTAGGGGAATGTTACAGATCTTAATTTCACCAAAACATCTGATTTACAGCTTACTGAGTCTACTTCTCACCAGTCAAGAAAAGGGATCAGGCATGGTGATGCACATCTGTAATCCCAGCAACCTGGGAGGCTAAAGGAGGATTACATGTTTGAGGTCACCCTCAGCAACTTAAACCGTCTCAAAAGTTAAAAAAAAAAAAAAAAAAAAAAAAAAATGGCTCAGTGGTAAAACATCCCCGAGTTCAATTCCCAGTACAAAAAAAAGAGACACATGAAAAAGGAATCAATGTTAAGATTAAAATATTTCCTATCATTAATTTTTTCCTTTACTATTGTTTTTGTTTATTATATATGTAATTTAAGAAAAATTGTATAGACTCAGATTACTGGTACATATATACAGAAGTTTATGAGACTATAATTTCTATAGCTTAGGCAATCCACAAAATTTGGATTCTGCTTTTTGGGGAATAGAGGAGGAAGATATAACAGCTTTAACAATAGAAATGGGGCTATCTGAACTTATGATGCAATTGCTAAACTCTTATGTGGGAGGTAACAGTGTGTCTGTTCTGTACTGACTGTATTATCTATAAGGTGGCTTCTTTCTTAATAGGGATATTGATCAAATAAAGCATATGTAAAGGACAGCAACTGGAATGGTGAAAAGGTTCACAAGTCATGAAAACAGCTGAAGAATCTTGAGTTTTCTCCTGGATGTAAAGGAAAAAATCAACTCCCTTAAAATGAAGAAGAGAGTAAAATAGAGACAAACTATACCCTGGTTAGAAACTAGTAGGAGATACACTTAATGCTCAATATAGGAAAGACATCCTCTAGTCACTCAAATAGGGTGGTATGGCATCTGCCAGGGTCAGAAAGACTGGAGAAAAACCCTTCTTTAAGAATTTGAAGGAATCAGGATTCCTTGATTTTAACTCTATTTCTGCTTTCTTAAAAATGCCCTTAATTAAAATGTAAAATAACATCTGGGAATAGCCAAGATAGGTGTTCCTCAAACTAATTTATGGATTCCATGAGAAGCTGATAGGTATGTTGTACTCAAATTGGGTTGTGAAATATTGTATTGTACATCATATTTGGAGACTTGATTCATTTGCCTTAAGTAGTCTTGCAGTTACTCAATCTATGTGTCTTGTTTAACCCAACTGCTTCTAAAGTGCTCCTATGGATGCTCATTTTGTCTCATAGGAATCTTACTTTGATGCAAGCCTAAATTTCTTTTTTTTTGGCGGGGGGTGGGCAGTGCTTAGATTTCTGTTTTCAGAAATTAATCGGCAAAAAAAGCTTGCTAAAAAGAAATTAACCATGCACTGACTCAAAGGACCAAGAGCTAGAGGAAAACTAGTAATTTGGTCCATTCTCTCACCTTCCTTTCTTTTCTCTTCACCACTGAAACAGTTCATGATCTCCAGAGAAAAAGATCTACTGTATCCCAGGAACTGTTCTTCTGAGATCCCTAAGGCAGCTTATCCCCAAAATCAGAAATGGGTTTGACATAATGATTCGCAGTGAAATAATAAAAAAGAAAAAAAAATCTAATGATTTTCTTTTTCAGAAAGGACCCAGTATTCACAACAGCCCTTTAGTGTTATGAGGAGAAGAATGTTGCCATTTTTCTTTGATTCTTTTCAGAATGACTTTGGTTACCCATATTGATATGTTTGTTCACTTGAAAAAAAATGCTGCATGTAAGAGCAGTTTAATCCTCATTTACCAGACCTTTCATTATTAAAGGGAACAAAAGATCCTATTTGTAGCAAATGAAAAGATCTTAATAGTCACATATTCCCCTCCCTCAAGATTTTAATACTTAAGACCCCTGGCTTTCAAAAATCTCAATTTCTTAGTAAATTAGAAGATTATCTAGCTTCTAAATTCCTTTAGAACTTAGGATCTAGAGGATTTCACTGTTGATCAGGGAATCTCTCATGGTCTTTCCCTTTCCTTTCTTACCAAGAACATCACTGGTGGCCATGATGTCGCATGTGTACATAGCTGCCATCAAGCGCTGAGGTTTCACTTGCAGTGAGTATCGACATGCTTCTTTCATGGTGGCAATTAGCTGTCCTGAGAAAGGTCCATAGCAGTCAGTGATTGAAGAGTCTCCTTTCGGGGAAGTCCTCTTCTCAAAAGGCTCTAAGCAGACACCTTGTACCTCTTGGTTTTCCTCTCCAATAGGATGAATCTTATCTTCTTCCTGTCTCTCTCCTAGCAGATCAATTTGTTCTTGATTTTGCTTATCACTTGCTCCTTGTTCCTCAAATTTACTTAGGTCCCATTTTTCCAGAACAAAACAGACACCCATGAGGGGCTCCTCACACATGGGGCCAGAGAGGGTTGCTAACTGAAAACCACTCACAATGCTATTGCCCAAATCTCGGTATCTACTGGCTTCTTTTGAAGATCTGCCAGTTGGGCCTATCCATACAGAGTTCTGAAAATCTTCACTTTTATTAACTAGTATATTAGGCCCACATTTTCTTGGGCCAAATGACCAGATTTGATCAACAGTATTCCTCCATTTTCTCCCTGTTAAATGTTGCTCTAGTTTTCCTTTGAATTCCCAAATTTTCTCTTGGGTCTTCTGATGAATCATCTGAGTATTTTTGCCCTCATTCAAAGAGGATGTCAACAGCTCCATGGAACGAATCAAATCACTATTTTCTTCCAGAATCTGAGTGACTTCTTCTGGAAGGGGCACAGCTCGAACACTGAGGGTGGCAAGTTTATTGGGAGTTGTCATAGTGATTAACCCATCAGAGTCAACTTGGATTCCTTCAGGGATTTTGCTTTGATCTTCTTTTGTTTGGTGTATGACTGCAACTTTTTGTTGTTTGCCTATTTCTTCATTGACCATGTCAACTTTAGGGGGTTTTGTGATTGTTTCTCTGAATGGAATAATGGGTTCTGATACACTGATATGAATCTTTGCAAACCTACAAATTCAAGAGAGATAACATAAGTTTATAATCAAAATGGCATCAAAGCTTCATATTATGCAATGAAAATTGTGCAAACAAAACAGAAACATAAAATTTATTTTACTGCACAGGATCTGTAATTTACATTATATCACAATTCAAAAACTACTTTCATGTCAGATTGAAAAGACTACCTCTAATGGGAACATACCTTCAAGGGAGTTCTTCACTTGTAATGGAATTTCACTGCTTTGTTCATTCTTGAGAAAAATAAATCATCTATTTAGATAGGTATGTTTGAGTGGAAAATATATGTTTTAATAGCATTTGACCATATAAAGTCTTTAAAACAAAATCTGCCAAGCTGAGAGTCAGAAGAATAAAAGCCCAATGATTATAGCTCTAAAGAAAGAGAATCAGAGACTTTCAGGATCACTAGTCAAATCCTTATGACAGATTTTGCTTTGATAATTAGGCTCAGAGTAAGGCCAGCATGACACAGGAATATGTCAAGAGCAAGACTTTCCAAATGATCAGCAATGGTGAAAATTTTCTATCTTCATTGTGATTTCTGAATACTTCAGATGTGGCTAGTAAAACTTAGGAAAGGAATGCTTTATTTAAATAGTCACACATAGGTACTAAGCATGTGAAACATGGTTAGTGTGACTGAAGAACTGGAAATTAAATTTTATGACTTCAATTTTATTTTAAATAGCTTTGTATAGCACGGGTCTTGAGCCCCACAATAGCACCAAGTTCAAAAAGTCTTTTTCCTCACATGATGTCAAGTTTAGTTTCATGCTGGCTTTTTTTTTTTTTTTCAAGTGAATTATAAATCCACACAAGACAGAGTCTAGAAACTGACATGGTTTGATTCTGATTACAATGAAAACCAGAAGTCTTTTTCTCTTACTTCTGCCAGTTAATACACTAAAGTTTTGGTCTGGGTACATCTGCTATTAGAAATGTGGGTGGAAACATGTATAAATGTATGTGTATGCATGTACACATATACATTAATATGGGCTTCTAGGATCCTGGAGAACTACTTTTCCCTGGGAAATATTATTCAATAAGGAAACTTAACATTGAGAATTTCTGACATGCTTACATTTGATTCTAGATTTCTTTCTGCCTTCATATTTTGTAGTTGTGGGGTAGGTACCTAATATATTCGATTTTATGTCTTTGAATAAATCTGAAAACTCAATAAATGGATGGTTTTCTGAAAATAATGATATCCAAATTTATTTCAGAACATAGAACCTGAATTAGACAACAACAAATGAAAGAAAATAAAAATGTGAAAAACGGGTTATTTCCAATAGAAAGATTTGGCCACTAAGTTTTTTTCACTTTCAAGGATTAACTCGGAAGATCCAACATGGCGGCGAGAGGGGAGGCAGCGCTTTCAGTACCTCCTCAACAACGGGGTCAGAGAGACGCTTGGATACGCTTAGATTCGACCTGCTGAGAAATTCCTAGCAAAATTCCACTAAAGAGAGACCGGCCGGGAATTGGAAGGATTTTTGGAGGTGACAGTCTGCGCTAGACGAGTGAATCTCCCGTCACGCAGCGCAGAGGTCCAGACCCGACAGCCGCTGCCCGCGCAACTCGGGCGACTGTCGGCTGCCTGCACGCGGCCCCCGCGTCAGGGCGGATAGCCTCCGAGGCGCAGCGCAGCAGGAGCGGTGCAGGGACTCTAGGAAGAGGTCTCTCGCCAACCCTTCATGAAATAGCAAACCGGGAGCTGAAACCAACCAGAGACAGACCATTCCCACCCCTCCCTTCGGACACTCCGGCAAGGAGCCTGGGGCCCGCCATAGCAGAGTGGTGACATCACCA